>NC_134272.1:90488358-91088358 GCF_031893055.1 Leptodactylus fuscus
TAGAAACGAGGCAGAAGGAATTAGTAATTTTAAGAACCATAGAAGACACATCCACTGAAAAGTGCACCTGGTGTACATGGAGACGAGTAACATCAGCCCCCCGAGCTGAGGACTTTATACTGAACCGTTTTATTATTGCTCCTTGGCTGTCCACGCACTGCACATGACTACCAATCCTATATAGTCACATCTGGTCTCCTATGGTTGTCGGCCTGTGTGTGGCAGCCAATGAGCTGTAAGCTTTGTGAGAGTTGTGTATGATGTCTGCTTGTAGCATTGGGAATGTAATCTGCAGCACAGCCGCACTCTGGCGCACACCCGGTATTCTGCAGCAGCGCTCACTAGGGATTTGTATTGACACCGGTTTAGTTACTTTATTCATTTTTGAACCCCAGCGGGGCCATAAATACAAGAAACCTCGCACCTCAAGGACATAACGTGTATCACTTCTTATATGTAATAGTACATTACATAGGTAGTTACATTAGTATATGTGTGCAGAGTATTACACTACAGCAGCGTCACCGGGGACATTTCCCATGTTCTCAGGATTTATTCAACAAATGAACTGAAAGGTCAAATCATTGTTCTCGTGAAATGTCCTCGTGTTTGTATTGTGTGAAGGTAAAGTCACCGGGATGAAAAGTGAAACTCTCATGTAAAGGTTACAGACCGAAGACTACGAGCCAATTCCTTCTTACTATTAAACAAAGTCACATCGGCGGCCAAGATTAGAGGAGGAGGTTACTGTCACTGCGAGATGAGATTATGTGCAAGATAGTGCAATACTGCCCCCTATGTACAAGAATATAACTACTATAATACTGCTGCTATGTACAAGAATATAACTACTATAATACTGCTCCTATGTACAAGAATATAACTACTATAATACTGCTGCTATGTACAAGAATATAACTACTATAATACTGCTCCTATGTACAAGAATATAACTACTATAATACTACTCCTATGTACAAGAATATAACTACTATAATACTACTCCTATGTACAAGAATATAACTACTATAATACTACCTCCTATGTACAAGAATATAACTACTATAATACTGCTCCTATGTACAAGAATATAACTACTATAATACTGCCCCCTATGTACACGAATATAACTACTATAATACTACTCCTATGTACAAGAATATAACTACTATAATACTACTCCTATGTACAAGAATATATCTACTATAATACTACCTCCTATGTACAAGAATATATCTACTATAATACTACCTCCTATGTACAAGAATATAACTACTATAATACTACTCCTATGTACAAGAATATAACTACTATAATACTACTCCTATGTACAAGAATATAACTACTATAATACTACTCCTATGTACAAGAATATAACTACTATAATACTACTATGTACAAGAATATAACTACTATAATACTACCTCCTATGTACAAGAATATAACTACTATAATACTACCTCCTATGTACAAGAATATAACTACTATAATACTACTATGTACAAGACTATAACTACTATAATACTACTCCTATGTACAAGAATATATCTACTATAATACTACCTCCTATATACAAGAATATAACTACTATAATACTACTCCTATGTACAAGAATATAACTACTATAATACTACTCCTATGTACAAGAATATAACTACTATAATACTACTCCTATGTACAAGAATATAACTACTATAATACTGCTCCTATGTACAAGAATATAACTACTATAATACTACTCCTATGTACAAGAATATAACTACTATAATACTACTCCTATGTACAAGAATATAACTACTATAATACTACTCCTATGTACAAGAATATAACTACTATAATACTACTCCTATGTACAAGAATATAACTACTATAATACTGCTCCTATGTACAAGAATATAACTACTATAATACTACTCCTATGTACAAGAATATAACTACTATAATACTACTCCTATGTACAAGAATATAACTACTATAATACTGCTCCTATGTACAAGAATATAACTACTATAATACTGCCCTTATGTACATGTAGTGTTGGCCATAGTTAAGGACTTGGTTGAAGCTCAGGTGTCTGTTATTGATCTCTTTGGGTTTCTCTTATATCTTCGGTGCAGTGACCAGTGTTCTGGTTATGAGCCGGTGTCCTGTGTACATAATACGGAGAGGCGGTTCATGGTCTCCCTGGCAGTTGTGTAGCTCATTGTGTAGATGACAATGTTGTGTTATGGTGCAGGGTTGTGGTGACCTGTCCTTTGTGTTGTTTCCTCTCTATAGGTTCTTTGCTCTCCTCTGGGACTCGTTGACTTCATGTTATTCTTCCTTTCTCGCCTGTATCTTGGCGGTACGTTGTATCGGTCTCTCGTCTATTTCACTTTCTTACAGTCCTAGATGTCATTTTCATAATGTTACATGTTTTTGGGAAAGCTGGGTGACTACCAGCTTTCTTTCCTGAACATGAGCCACATGCATGGCTAGTGAGGGGCCCTACTAATTTCGGGTGGGGCCCTAATCCCAGTGGCGGCCTCCATAGAGAGATGTGATACTAGTTGTGTCCTTCACCAGCAGCGGTCACTGTTATCTGTACACATAGCGCTCTTATACTGTCACTGGTCAGGGGTCACCCTGCACCCCCCTGAGTCCTGGGACGGGGACCCTCCTGACCCTCCTGTCTTTCCCTACACAGACACCCTTATAAGGAGCCATTTTTCTTGCTTTGCTTTATTTTCTTGGCTCCGGCTTTTGTTTTATCCTCTCGGTTTCTATAGTTTCTGGGGACGTTTAATCATTGAAATGTAACTTGGTCTCAAAATTAAAATGATCAAAATTCTCAAACAAATTCCAGGACTGGTGCAGAGAAACTGGTGATACGTGAAAGCCGAGCTGTATCCGAGCCCGGAGGGCTTATCTTGGATTCTCTGCCCAGAGTAGTTGTTTTAGGTGTAGGGCGGCTGTTTAGGTAATTTGGGTTCCCAGAGTGGTTGTCTTAGTGGATCTGACCAGAGTGGTTGTCTTAGTGGCTCTGACCAGAGTGGTTGTCTTAGTGGCTCTGACCAGAGTGGTTGTCTTAGTGGCTCTGACCAGAGTGGTTGTCTTAGTGGATCTGACCAGAGTGGTTAGTAAAGTAAATTTGCCCAGAGTTGTTTTCTTAGTGGTTTTTCCCATAGTGGTTGAAGAAGGAAACCTTTACAGAGAGGTTATGCAAGTTAGTGTGCCCAACATGATTGTCATAGTAGATTTGCCCAGTTGCCCAGTTGTTATCTTAGTAATTATCTCCAGAATGGTTGTCACCACTCAGCCCCTTCCTATATCTCCTCCTGGCTGCCGCTGTGTTCCTTGTGAATACCACCCGACTTTCCATGTAACAGGATATTATTCTACTGTACATTGCTCAAGTCCCCCAATGACATTCCCATGCCTGTGTGTCAGTGTCAGTCTACACTGCAGTTCTGGCATTCCATTCATAAACGTGTAAGGATGAACCGTGCTGTATCTGTCAGTCACATAGTGGGTATTTCGGTATGAGTGAGGGATCTGACACCCTAAGCTCTGCTACATCTGTAGATCTGATTGTATAGGTGCGTCCTCCAGCCGGGCTGTTGACATGACCTCATTTACAAATTACCCCTTCCTGATAATTATCACAATCGCTGCCATTGTTTTCCTCTGTAATTTGATGCATTTCCATGCGTAGTTCTGCCTGATTCACTTCAGGCTAAGGGTCCATGCACACAGTGCAAGACTGGGCCAGAAAAACATCAGTTTGCACCTTTAGGTTTGCACGGCATGCAGTTTTTTTTTCAGTTGCAGCTTTATCAGGAGCTGAGGGATTAACCTGCTGCAGCCCTGCTATAGATGTTACATTGGAGCTTTAGGTTATACCTCCTTCTGTACATTAGGGGGCGCTACTTTATGACCTGGGCCCTGCAAAGTTACACAGAAAAAAATAGGTCTCTGCACATTGTTGCATGTGCCCTTCGGACTGATGACTTTACCTGAACGAATACATTGTAACAAAGTATCAGAACTGGAGAGAATTCTATTCAGTAAAGTTTCCATTGTAACAACCCCTCAGCTGTGCGAGGTCTCGGGTCTGCACAGGTTTAAGCCTCTGGATGTGTCTCATTCACTGACAGCAAGCGGAGGACTAGCCACATTCTTGCAGTGTGGGTTCTGTAATCTGTAAAATTCACAGCATGGGGAATAAAAACATTGCTGGGAGATAATCTGCCGCCATGGGCCAGGAATGTGGCGCTAATCTTCTGTATGACAGCAGCGAGTGCGCCACCTCCGTGGGTGGAAATACAGTGAGGGGTCAGGACAATGCAGGAGAGGCGCAGGTTGGGTCTGGGGGGTTTAGAGGAACATTCCACGGCTACACCCTGACATTTATCCGGATATTTATTATTGCGCCTCCTTATGTTACTCCAAGCCCCGGGGCTCCAGTTACTATAATAACATCACAAAGCTGCGCCCTGTCTGTACTCTATCGGAGCGGACGCCTAGTTCCGGACCAGTGGAAACGCGCCGTCATTCCTGGGGTAACTTTGGGTATTATTGTCACAATAAAAGGAGTTTTTCATCTTATGTCATCCCTGTAATTGGAAAGTTCTACAACTGTCTTGTATCCTCAGGCTCTGTTCACATCTGCATCTGGGGTGTCCATCGTAGGTCCCGAGTCGCAGGTTCGGAAGGAAGGCGGGAGCGAGAAAATGGGGGAGTGGGTAGGGAAAAAAGTGGAGAGTTCAGGGGTGAGCGGAGCGGTAGTGGACCGGCAGGGCGCAGGCTGGAGGTCCATCGGCGCACTGGTGTTGCACGGGCCCGTTGCGCCCACACGGCAAATACGAGGGTGGTCCGGTGGGGCACGCAGAGAGTCGGGGGGGCTGCGGACTAGTACAGTTATATGTTCATGAGAAGACCTCAAACATCCTGGACTCTAAACTGAAGCTTCTTAGCAGACTAGGACAGAGACTTGAGCAGCTGCTGCTGAGGATTTGCACTGAGCACCTCTTTGAGAAGACCACCCCCTCATCCAGACACATTTCCAGTCTTTCCATGCACACTTGTCATCGTTTTTGTGAAGACCACCCTGGTAGAGGATCACGTCTGGGTGACCAGAGAGGTTGTCCGGCCTTGGGGAGGGGGCATTGTATTTAGCTTTGTGGTTGGGGTAATAAAACATAATTATTGGATTAAATAGGAACTTTCTAGGATGTAAACCTCCTCGCCCTGACCGGGTCCTGCTCACACAGCCTTGTTACAATGTGTCATTTATGTATCAATCTGTAGGTGAAAACCTAGTCCAGGACGGGACTCGCAGCAGCATACACTAATAGATTGTAACAATGTGAACAGGGAGCTATTGCAGCTATTGTAAGTATATGGGAGACTTAAATGGGTTTTGTGGGAAATTTTTATTTATGGCCTCTCTTTAGGAGACAGCCTGCCCCCATATGGATCAGCTGTTCAGAACTGCCTACAACGCCTATACTATGCGGTATATGGACTCTGAAGCAGATGGCTCCATCCACTGTATAATGGCTGTAATGCCATCTGACTACTATATAGTGTATGGTGCATCCCCCAGCTCTGTACACTGCACAGTATGGGTGCACCTCCATGTGGGGCCAGCCACAGATATAAAGATTATACAGATATTTAAGGGTTATCCTAAGGATATTCTAGGATTAGTATAGGAGTTGTCTAGGATTTCTTCTGATAATGGCCCCATAGCTGTTCCCAGGTTGTATACAGTATCACAGTCCAGGCTGACTTCACTGGAGCACAGCTGCAATACCTGACACAACCTATAGGCAGTTACGGCGCTGTTTCTAAAAGAACGCAGACGTGTTCTTGTTCAAAGCCTGTACATCCCTTTAAATTGTGAAAAACCCCTTTAAGTCATGCTGGATATCTATATAGACTATATAATGTGCTGTAGATATGGGAAGGATTAAGGGTAACCGCACGGACGACCTGATCCCAGCGCCAGATTCTCGGTTAATAATCAACTCCACATTCCAGGGAAATGTTGTTGTGCTCGATGGCACGCGGAGGATTGTCCTGGGCTGGGGGGACCTTGACCCGCTGTTCCTGTGGATCCCTCCTGCCTTGTTCTGGGCACTGCCAGGGATAAGGTGCTAATCCAGAGGAATGAGAGGCTGCCGGTCACTCTGAGCGCCGCCATTGTGCACAAGACCTGAGTGTTGTTTCAGCTGCACAGCCTGGAAATGTCACTGGTAAATGTCAGCGGTCAGGAGCCTGGACTGACGGGGCACAACATGGGATGACGTGATGACTGGCAAGGTGAGGCCTGCTGGCAGGGGCTGGGCAGCTACACCTGGGGATGGGTGACTGCATTTGTAAGCTCCACCCCCGATAACATTGACCCCTGTGGTCAGCAAATCTACTAGTCAGCATCTTATATCTCATTTACCATTATTGCCAATTTCACTTGTTTTCCAGTCTATTGTTACATTGTATATGGAACACGTTATCTGATGATGTCTGGAAACCATCAACTGCTAACACATGTTATTATGGATTTGTTCTGCCTTTTGTTGCATTTATGAATATTATACAATGTAATAATCTGATGCTCCTATAAGCACCAACATTTGTCTGAAGAACATGAGCATCGGGTACTGACCTGGTCCTGTAGAGAGTTGCAGAGTGTAAATGGTTAAAGTGGTTTCCAAGACTTCTCTACTGATGACCTAAGCTTAAGACCAGGCACTCATATGTGATCATTGGGGTCCGACCCTCAGGACCTCCACAGATCAGCTGGATGAAAAAGCCTTTTCACTGAATATCAAGCACAGCGCCGTACAAGGTGTGGTGGCCATGCTTTGTATTGCAACTTAGTACAGGATATGGGACAAGTATAGGGTCACTAGGGCTATGAATCCTGGAACCCCCGACTATCAGAAGAGCTTATGCCTGCAGTCACCACTAGGGGGGTGCTCACGAGCCTCACACATACTGTCTACACATTGTACTGAATAATAACCCAGTGAGCTCCCTCTAGTGGTGGCTGCAAGCAGTATGATTTTTGTCACGTCTATGCAGGGTATTAGGAGCGATGTATCAGGAATATTGAGCTCTGATCTCTGTAATGATAGATGGATGCAACTGGCTGATAAATGACCAATGTGATGGATTCCCTTTAATAAATTGCTGCGCTCTGGTGTGGTTGGGGTTCAGCTATAAATACATAAACACAGTTAGGACGGGGTTAACCTGTGACTGAATAAACAGATTCAGTTCCAGGGTGCAGGGGTGCGGGGCCTCAGGTCTAGGATGAGCCGCTGCGTGTGCTGAACTTTACAAGCCGAGAGCTAACAATTAACGAGGTGTCGCTGAGGAAAGCAAAGCCGGGGACTGAGCCACAGGAAAACATGGCGGAGGGGAGGGATACATTATATGATGTGATTGGAATGTAACACTATAGACTGCAATGTAACAAGAGGGTCCTAATACTGTATCTAAGCTCTTATAGGGGGTCTGTAAATGACACTGTTATGGGGGATCTGTAGATGACACTTATGGGGGATCTGTAGATGACACTGTTATGGGGGTCTGTAGATGACACTGTTATGGGGGATCTGTAGATGACACTTATGGGGGATCTGTAGATGACACTGTTATGGGGGATCTGTAGATGACACTGTTATGGGGGATCTGTAGATGACACTGTTATGGGGGGATCTGTAGATGACACTGTTATGGGGGATCTGTAGATGACACTGTTATGGGGGATCTGTAGATGACACTGTTATGGGGGGATCTGTAGATGACACTGTTATGGGGGGATCTGTAGATGACACTGTTATGGGGGTCTGTAGATGGCACTACTATGGGGGGGATCTGTAGATGACACTGTTATGGGGGATCTGTAGATGACACTGTTATGGGGATCTGTAGATGACACTGTTATGGGGGTCTGTAGATGGCACTACTATGGGGGGGATCTGTAGATGACACTGTTATGGGGGATCTGTAGATGACACTGTTATGAGGGGTCTGTAGATGACACTGTTATGGGGGGATCTGTAGATGACACTGTTATGGGGGTCTGTAGATGGCACTACTATGGGGGGGATCTGTAGATGACACTATTATGGGGATCTGTAGATGACACTATTATGGGGGGGTCTGTAGATGACACTGTTATGGGGGATCTGTAGATGACACTGTTATGGGGGTCTGTAGATGACACTGTTATGGGGGATCTGTAGATGACACTGTTATGGGGGTCTGTAGATGGCACTACTATGGGGGGGATCTGTAGATGACACTGTTATGGGGGGATCTGTAGATGACGCTGTTATGGGGGGGTCTGTAGATGACATTGTTATGGGGGATCTGTAGATGACACTGTTATGGGGGTCTGTAGATGACACTGTTATGGGGGACTTGTTACATATCATAATACATTTTATAATTTATATAGCATATATTCCATATTACTTAAACAGATACATTGTAGCTCAGGTGTCAGACAGCAGAGTTTCTTCAGTGATAGATGATCATGGTGGTTGGAATTCTGCTCTGATCTATGGACAGGAGAGGTGTCTGCCATATCTTTCATACAGATATGGGCTCCACGTGGCAGGCGCAGGGCTCTGCTTTATGTTACTGCTCTTTGCTTTATTACTGTGTCCTCATTTTTCTTCCCTTTATCTCTTTCCCTCCTCCCTGTTGCTGATGATCCAGCGCTTTCCTGTAATGAAATGTGCAGCTTCTCATTATCGCTCTGCAGCCGACTGCCAATCACTTCATCACACCTGCGAGTACAACGAACAGATCTCCTCTATGTGCACCCCTGGCCCAATGTGCAGGACATGCAAGAAAAGACTTCCTGATAACATTATATTAACTTCTGTCACAACCGATGGAGATAAATGATTCTCCAAGACCGCAAAAACATCTCCATTCACAAATAATATCAACGGTGCAGGAATCCTGGATTACAATAATAATAATAATAATATAATAGTTGTCATTTCCTAAGATCAGAATGTTTAATTAAGAAAACCTAAATTCATAAAGGTCACTGCATAAAAATAATCACAATGTATCAAAGTAGTACTGCAATATCAGACAGATATAACCATAGTAATGTCACCTAGATACAAGACCATAATTACTGTCCATATGTACAAGAATATTACTATAATACTACTCCTATGTACAAGAATATAACTACTATAATACTACTCCTATGTACAAGAATATAACTACTATAATACTACCTCCTATGTACAAGAATATAACTACTATAATACTACCTCCTATGTACAAGTATATAACTACTATAATACTACATCCTATGTACAAGAATATAACTACTATAATACTACTCCTATGTACAAGAATATAATTACTATAATACTACTCCTATGTACAAGAATATAACTATTATAATACTACTCCTATGTACAAGAATATAACTACTATAATACTACTCCTATGTACAAGAATATAACTACTATAATACTACTCCTATGTACAAGAATATAACTACTATAATACTACTCCTATATACAAGAATATAACTACTATAATACTACTCCTATGTACAAGAATATAACTACTATAATACTACTCCTATGTACAAGAATATAACTACTATAATACTACCTCCTATGT
This sequence comes from Leptodactylus fuscus, assembly GCF_031893055.1. Classification (NCBI taxonomy): domain Eukaryota; kingdom Metazoa; phylum Chordata; class Amphibia; order Anura; family Leptodactylidae; genus Leptodactylus; species Leptodactylus fuscus. The sequence continues at coordinate 90,498,010 of NC_134272.1, forward strand.
ACAAGAATATAACTACTATAATACTACTCCTATGTACAAGAATATAACTACTATAATACTGCCTCCTATGTACAAGAATATAACTACTATAATACTACTCCTATGTACAAGAATATAACTACTATAATACTACCTCCTATGTACAAGAATATAACTACTATAATACTACTCCTATGTACAAGAATACGACCACCATACTGCCCCCTCTGGAGCTGTTCTTCTCTTTCTTGCTTCTACCATTGGTCCACCATGTAGGACTTCATTAGTTATTCTGGTAAGAGTCTTCTGGGTGACCTGGCATTTGCGATATTTATACGGTATATCCACTGCAGTATAATACGGTTGGTTTTGGTGCCAGGCTGCGATATTACATCTCTTGGCAGTCCTTTTCATTAGACAATTGAGATTTGATGTTATTACGGTGACGTCTCTGGGTTGTCTACAGGTTCTATCACTTGCATCTCTTTACCCGTTGCTTCGTTTTGTTTGAATTGTTACATTGTTGCAGTTGTTAATAACCTTTATTTATATAACGCCAATTTATTCCGCAGAACTGAATTACCAGATGGGGGTTTTATTTACAAGCAGGTAGTGCAGGTTTTTGACCCCTGGCTAATATGTCTGTGTGCTGTGCCATGTTGCGCCCCTCCCTGCAGATAATATCGGAGAGTGCTTATAAAAATTCATAGCACACTCAGATGTGGTCCTGGATGCTGCTGAGTTTCCTCAGGGAGATGCAGAACACACAGATGTGCCCGCTGCAGAGAGCTGCTCCTTCACTCAGCTCCTCAATGAGATTGTCTCCTTCTGTCCATTAGGATCTGTCGCCTCTGGATGCAGAGCTGGCACTAAGTTGGCATGGCTGAGTACCAAGCACTTGTTGGTGCATGGGGAGACGGCAGCACTGCAGGTCTGCAGGCAGAGGGAGGCTCGGCTTCGGCTGGGGAAGTTGGACTTGAGCGATGAGCTTGGGGTAGCTGAATCAGGGACAGCTCTTGGTTTCGACAGGGATCCATCAAGAGGATGAGAAGGTTGTGGGTTGGCACCATCCTATAGAGCTGTCAAAAATCTGCACTGAAGTGGTTGTGTCTTGGGTGCAATTTGGAGTGGACTAGAGCCCATGTGACCTGCTGTTCCTGGGAACAGTGGTGGTGTTAGTGGGACAACCAAGTCCATAATGACCCGTTTGACACAATGCTTCACGTGGCTCCTCCGGTGGGGGAAGTTCTTTTTTACTTGCCTCATCCCCATTCATCTGTGTCGGAGCAACAAGGTGAGTGGTCATATTTGCCATCTTACGTAATATGGTGTTCATCGATAGGAGATGTAGCAGAGCTGATCGTGTCAGATGTAGGAGAGCTGGGTAACACTTGGCACAACGCGGGGTAATATCACAATGTGTTTAATTGCAATTTGCATAGGACTGCTGGTTATAAATTATACTCCGAGAATATTCGCAATGCGTTGGCAATGGGTGAAGTAGCCTGTACAGCTCTGCTACATCCCAGGATGTCCTTCTCTTTCATCAGGCTGGTAATTTTGGATGTTTCTAATGGAGTTTAAGTAAACCAAAGCCTTTCCTACCATTACTGGTCAAATGTTAGAGGATGCTGGGAGTTGTAGTTTCACAACTGGTAAAGCCACAGGTTGGAGACCAGAAGTCTATGAGGATATATCAGACAGATAAACCTACCTCTGATGTTCTACTTGGCTCATTGGTTTCTTTTCCTACAGATGTCAAGGACACATTTAAGCAACCAATGTTTTCAAGTTGTCATGTACAGGATGCTCGCCCCACCCCCTTCTTATACTTCTATCACCTTCTCCTCCAAACTCCCTCATATACCGAGATACAGCAGAGTATCTAAGCCGCTCTATGAGGGTGTATCTAAACACACCTGCCTTATGAGGATGCTGAGAACAGCAGGGACCCAAATATAAGATCTCCATTGCACCAATGATGAGCTGTCCCTGACATCATGGGTTCATTGAGCGTAGCAGTCTGGGTTATTATGGCTGCTCAGTCTGTGTTCATAGCAGGACACTGCAGTAATAAATTCATAGGCCTAAGCTCCGTACATGAGACGTGTGCTCAGAGAACATATGATATGCATTACATTACAGCACAGGATCAAAATTCCTACCTGGATGTTAAAATGTAAAATCATCAATATCGCCTGAAAAATAATTCAGTTGTCTGGACAAGAAAGCTATAATATCCCCAGAAGCAGCCGTATTGTGCCATAAACCATTACAATGTGACCTGTCCATCGGATTCATATCAGTAACTCCAAACTGAAGTCCAAAACACATGAAAAAGAAAAAAATAATTAAAAAACCTATAATACTGCCCCTTATATACCAGAATATAACTACTATAATACTGCTCCTATGTACAAGAATATAACTACTATAATACTACCTCCTATATACAAGAATATAACTACTATAATACTACCTCCTATGTACAAGAATATAACTACTATAATACTGCTCCTATGTACAAGAATATAACTACTATAATACTACTCCTATGTACAAGAATATAACTACTATAATACTACCTCCTATGTACAAGAATATAACTACTATAATACTACTCCTATGTACAAGAATATAACTACTATAATACTACTCCTATGTACAAGAATATAACTACTATAATACTACTCCTATGTACAAGAATATAACTACTATAATACTGCTCCTATGTACAAGAATATAACTACTATAATACTACTCCTATGTACAAGAATATAACTACTATAATACTACTCCTATGTACAAGAATATAACTACTATAATACTGCTCCTATGTACAAGAATATAACTACTATAATACTACCTCCTATGTACAAGAATATAACTACTATAATACTGCTCCTATGTACAAGAATATAACTACTATAATACTACCTCCTATGTACAAGACTATAACTACTATAATACTACCTCCTATGTACAAGAATATAACTACTATAATACTGCTCCTATGTACAAGAATATAACTACTATAATACTACCTCCTATGTACAAGACTATAACTACTATAATACTGCTCCTATGTACAAGAATATAACTACTATAATACTACCTCCTATGTACAAGACTATAACTACTATAATACTACCTCCTATGTACAAGAATATAACTACTATAATACTACTCCTATGTACAAGACTATAACTACTATAATACTGCTCCTATGTACAAGAATATAACTACTATAATACTACCTCCTATGTACAAGAATATAACTGCTATAATACTACCTCCTATGTACAAGAATATAACTACTATAATACTACTCCTATGTACAAGAATATAACTACTATAATACTACTCCTATGTACAAGAATATAACTACTATAATACTACCTCCTATGTACAAGAATATAACTACTATAATACTACTCCTATATACAAGAATATAACTACTATAATACTACTCCTATGTACAAGAATATAACTACTATAATACTGCTCCTATGTACAAGAATATAACTACTATAATACTACCTCCTATGTACAAGAATATAACTACTATAATACTGCCCCTATGTGAGAGATGTTATGGGTTTATGTTATATTTATGTTGGGGGATATTTATTTTGTCACATTCACTTCTGTGTTGCTGCACACGTTTAGGCTCTGCAGTGCAGAGTATTTCAGGATAGGAACCAGATTGAGGTTGCACATCTTGTGGTTATTGTGTGTTAGTGCGGTATTTTTCTAGTAATCTCTTCCTGTATATGGCAGTTTCATGTCTCATTCATTCATTGTCTTCTGGAGAGATCTTTGGTCAGGGATTCTTCTGCTCAGATCTGTGAGATGGGGGTGAGGGGGTCGTCCAAACCCAGAGGGAGGTGCAGCTTTGCGCTTGAGGTTCTGAATTTACCACATGGAGGAAATGAACGCTTTAGTACTGGGCTAAAATCCAAACACAAGAGATCTCGTCATGCGTCGTGGACTCAGATCTGCAGATCACATTGGTCATGGTCATCAGATCATTAGTGGGGTGCTCTGTGGTACTAGATATAGGTTGTATTGTTATGGTGACCATACTTGCTGTCACCCAGCTTTCCCAGCTTTGTTGTAGATCAACAATGGAGGATTTTTAGTTTATTTACGGGTTTATTTCTTGTCAGTGATGTCATCCAGCGCCACAGCAGGTAGTAGGATTCCATCATTACCAACACTTCGCCCTGCGGCTGTAATAGGGAAGGTTCCGCTCTTTTATGGCCCTCACATGGGGATCGTTAGCGAGTATCTGAAATTTCGCCGCTCACCTATAAAACCAGGCCAGGGATCAAGGCGTGCCACTAAGCCTCCGAGGGGCCCAACCAGGCTGGAACGTTTCCTGTTTTCGTCACGTGCTCAGTGGAGCTGCGGAGGCTTCAGGTGCACCCAATAATATACCGAAACCTCATAAATCAATGAAACACCCTCACGGTCTGCAATACCTCTGCTTACTGATAGTGAATGAGACCTTGTATATTGCACAGCTGATGGTTTGTTACAATTGTGCATCTTCTCTAGACAATCCTCTGCAAGGTGAAACAACCTGGACTTCGAACCAATACATTACACCTGCAGGGATACAAATCTGTAACAAAAAACAAACTATAGGTATAATAAAGCGCTTCCAGGCTGGATGCAATTGCGACAAACCCTCTGCTGTGAGGCGTATTAGGCCTGTGCAAGATTTTCAGCCTCTGCACGTTCCATTCGCAAGTAGAGAATTAAAAAATGGTGAGACATTAAGATGCAAAGTACATTAGAAAGTTGCAGAACTTTAAAAGGAGAGGTCATCAATAGAGATGAGCGAACAGTGTTCTATCGAACACATGTTCGATCGGATATCAGGGTGTTCGCCATGTTCGAATCGAATCGAACACCGCGTGGTAAAGTGCGCCAAAATTCGATTCCCCTCCCACCTTCCCTGGCGCCTTTTTTGCACCAATAACAGCGCAGGGGAGGTGGGACAGGAACTACGACACCGGGGGCATTGAAAAAAATTGGAAAAAGTCATTGGCTGCCGAAATCAGGTGACCTCCATTTTAGACGAATAGTGGATTTCAAATCCGGGTCATATGAGAATGTGAACTTTGTGACTATGAGACAGGGATAGCTGTACAGGCAGGGATAGCTAGGGATAACCTTTATTTAGGGGGGAATGTTATTAAAAATAACTTTTTGGGGCTCTATCGGGTGTGTAATTGTGATTTTTGTGAGATAAACTTTTTCCCATAGGGATGCATTGGCCAGCGCTGATTGGCCGAATTCCGTACTCTGGCCAATCAGTGCTGGCCAATGCATTCTATTAGCTTGATGAAGCAGAGTGTGCACAAGGGTTCAAGCGCACCCTCGGCTCTGATGTAGGAGAGCCGAGGGTGCACTTGAACCCTTGTGCACCCTCAGCTCTGCTACATCAGAGCCGAGGGTGCGCTTGAACCCTTGTGCACACTCTGCTTCATCAAGCTAATAGAATCCATTGGCCAGCGCTGATTGGCCAGAGTACGGAACTCGACCAATCAGCGCTGGCTCTGCTGGAGGAGGCGGAGTCTAAGATCGCTCCACACCAGTCTCCATTCAGGTCCGACCTTAGACTCCGCCTCCTCCGGCAGAGCCAGCGCTGATTGGCCGAAGGCTGGCCAATGCATTCCTATGCGAATGCAGAGACTTAGCAGTGCTGAGTCAGTTTTGCTCAACTACACATCTGATGCACACTCGGCACTGCTACATCAGATGTAGCAATCTGATGTAGCAGAGCCGAGGGTGCACTAGAACCCCTGTGCAAACTCAGTTCACGCTAATAGAATGCATTGGCCAGCGCTGATTGGCCAATGCATTCTATTAGCCCGATGAAGTAGAGCTGAATGTGTGTGCTAAGCACACACATTCAGCACTGCTTCATCACGCCAATACAATGCATTAGCCAGTGCTGATTGGCCGAATTCCGTACTCTGGCCAATCAGCGCTGGATCTGCTGGAGGAGGCGGAGTCTAAGGTCGGACCTGAATGGAGACTGGTGTGGAGCGATCTTAGACTCCGCCTCCTCCAGCAGAGCCAGCGCTGATTGGCCGAATTCCGTACTCTGGCCAATCAGCACTGGCTAATGCATTGTATTGGCGTGATGAAGCAGTGCTGAATGTGTGTGCTTAGCACACACATTCAGCTCTACTTCATCGGGCTAATAGAATGCATTGGCCAGCGCTGATTGGCCAGAGTACGGAATTCGGCCAATCAGCGCTGGCTCTGCTGGAGGAGGCGGAGTCTAAGGTCGGACCTGAATGGAGACTGGTGTGGAGCGATCTTAGACTCCGCCTCCTCCAGCAGAGCCAGCGCTGATTGGTCGAGTTCCGTACTCTGGCCAATCAGCACTGGCCAATGCATTTCTATGGGGAAAAGTTAGCTTGCGAAAATCGCAAACTGACAGGGATTTCCATGAAATAAAGTGACTTTTATGCCCCCAGACATGCTTCCCCTGCTGTCCCAGTGTCATTCCAGGGTGTTGGTATCATTTCCTGGGGTGTCATAGTGGACTTGGTGACCCTCCAGACACGAATTTGGGTTTCCCCCTTAACGAGTTTATGTTCCCCATAGACTATAATGGGGTTCGAAACCCATTCGAACACTCGAACAGTGAGCGGCTGTTCGAATCGAATTTCGAACCTCGAACATTTTATTGTTCGCTCATCTCTAGTCATCAATATGTGATTGTCGTGGGTCTGACACCCAGGACCCTCACCGATCAGCCGTTTGCAGGGGTGTTCATAAGCGTTGCATTTTCTACCCTAATACAATCAAGTCATGTTCATTGTTCACATGGTACAGTAGGAGTTCAGTCCCATTCAACTGTGTAGCGCTGACATGCAATACCGGCATAGTCACTATACAATGTGTGGCGCTGCGCTTGGCTTAGTGTGAAGGTTCTGCAGCGGTCACCCAAACATTGCAGGCTCTTCAACTAGCTGGTCAGTGGGTGTCCTAGGAGTCCGACCCCCCCACCAATCACATTGATGAACTATCCCAAGCTTGTGCCCATATTGATAATATGGCAGTAGGGGATGTATCAACGTATTACCTGTTAGATTTGTCATTCAGGAGCCAAGGAAAGAGGAGTGCTTTGCTTGTAATTTTGGCTATATTGATTGCCACTCAACTTTCCTAGTAACAGAAATCAAACCAAATGACTTGGTAGTGAATGTTATTGAATGACATATTGGAGTGTTAGGGGTTAATGCTCTGCCATTTAAAGGGATCCTTGTGATATGCCTTTCTGACCTTGTGATGCCTTTTCTGCAGGCTGTGAAGGGTTAATCAGGTCTTAATCTGCATTTATTACCTTTCTTCCCCCTCATTTAGCTGACAATTTAATTAAGGTAAAGTACATGGCGTCCTGCAGATTCTGAGTTATTGTCTGCTCGCTGGGATTTCTGATCCGCCATGTGAACCAGACATTAATCTCGGGCTCCGAGCAGATGTCATTGTCAGCGCTCCTGTATTAGACCCGCATTCCCCCACCTCCTCGGGCCACATTCACACATCGCTTTTTACTGAATTATGTAAAGTGTTCTGGAATTCAACTCTGAAATACCTTGTTGATACTTTGTAACACAATCCGCATCATTATCTGCACTTGTTACATTGTATTAATACTGTGTGCTATAAGGCCATGTTCACATCTGCATCAGAGTCTCTGCCCTGAAACCGCCAAAAATTGGTGGACAAAAGTCCTGCAAGGAAGACTCTGTCCGCCGGGATCCTTCCATGTAGTCTATGGGGTCTGTGAGTGTCTGCAGATAACTGCTGCTTTAGCTGAGCGGCTCTCCATCGTGCGGGGCCACAACAGCTGAAGGTTGCCTCTCCCTGGTCTGTGACTCTGAGGATGCTAGCCTGGTGCTGTACTCTGTCACCTCTATTATGCCCACCCACATTCCCAGTCCCTTCTATGAAGCTGAGCTGCAGTACAAGACCTGACCTGTGGACAAGTGTGGCGCTACTTCTGAAAGAAAGCGGCCATATTTTCCTAATCCTTTCCTGCAGGAATATTTGGGATCCATGGATAAAGTATGCACCCCGCCTCAAATAACATTAAGTTGTTACTTAAGTTTAAAGGGGTTTTGTCAAAGTAAAATATTGATAACTGCTATTAATATTAGATCTGCGGGGGTTAGACACCAGGGACCTCCACAGATCAGCTGATTAAAGTGGCAGTGGTGCTAGCACTTCATAGACCATGTGACATTACATTCATCAGTCACATGACCTGTTTGCAACGCAGTCCGATTCAAGTGGTTGAGGCTGAGCTGCAATACCAGACACGGCCACTATACAATTTATGGCGCTGTGCATGGTCAGTAGTGGAGAGGCTCTATCTCATCCACATCCACCACCAATCCTATATTGATTACTTATCCTTACAGTAGCCTGTGGTCCACCACTTTAGGCTAGGGTCACGTGGCAATTTTGGCTACGACACTTATCATCTGACCACGGATTGCCCTGTGACTCCTTCACTAATATAAGTGAATGGAGTCACATTAAGACCCTGAGAGTGTTGCAACCGAGACTTCATGTGGAACCTTGCTCAACTCTTTAGCGACCTGAAGTCATACGCTGCAGCCTTGGGGTAACAACGCAACTCCATTTCCTAGCATAGGTGAAGGATTTGGTAGATGACCTGGCTACACAACATGAGTCGGCACTAAAATTGCTGCTGCGTTGCTTTGAACATGATGCAGTTTTGCATTGAATCCCCCTGACACGGATAGTGCTGGTTTGGTGGTGAGCAGGAGCTCAGGTCGTCGTCTCTTGCGTCTCATTAGGTGCGCTGTCTCCTCCTGACCTGAAAGCTTCTTGTTATTGGGGCCCCCAGGACGTCCTGTTAACATTTCTCAGCACAATGGTCCATCGGGGTAAATGACAAGTCCCCTGTGACTCCTGGGCCCGTCCTGCTGCTGTCACTGGCTGTTTAGTTCTGTCTGAGCGCTCTCATTACAGCCTCATTCACACTCCCCATCATGGCTTTATGTGCTCCCTCCTGACACCATCGTCCCGACCTCCATGACTGTCACCAAGAAGGGCAAAGTCTTATTCCACAGACAAGTGGGCCAGAAAGGAGTGCCAGGTTAAAAATTTACACTTTGCTTTTATTTATGGTCCCAGTAAATCCCGGTGATTTATGGGGGGGGGGGGGTCCAGATATTTATGGAGGGTCCAGATATTTATGGGGGGGGGGGGGTCCAGATATTTAATCAATGTGGAATGAAAAGTGTTTCAGGATCTCGGTTTGCTGTCAGTAAATGAGGATATTCTTGTTTACATCCAAGTGGATTCCCCAAATTGAATACTGAAAGCAGATATGAACCGAGCCTGAGCTAAACAGCCTGGAAACATTGTATCATTGCATTGTATCACTAAAATGTATCAATCTGTCAAGATAGGAGAGAGCTTTTTGTTAGTGATTAGAGATGAGCGAGTAGGTATTGGATGGAATACTACGGTATTTGAAATATTCGTACTTGATCGCATACTACTAGCTATTCGCAGTAAATACTCGAATCAGAGCCAGCGTTGATTGGCTGAATGTTATACAGTGTATAGCATTTGGCAAATCAACGCTGGTTCTGCAGCAGACTTGTCCTTACTAGTTAGGAGAGCTGGCAGCTTGCTGTTACGAGGGAGCTTACTTTTTCTCATAGGAATGCATTGACCAGCATTGATTGGCCAGTGTACAGCATTCGGCCAATCGACGCTGGTTCTGCCGGAGGCTCGTCTGTGAGGAGGCGGAGTCTAAGATTGGACCACAGCAGTCTCCATTGTGGTCCGATCTTAGACTCCTCCTCCTCACAGACGAGCCTCCGGCAGAACCAGTGTTGATTGACTGAATGCTGTACACTGGCCAATCAACGCTGGTCTATTCATTCCTATGAGAAAAAGTAAGCTCCCCCCATAACAGCAATCTGCCAGCTCTCCTGACTAGTAAGGACGAGTCTGCTGCACAACCAGCGTTGATTTGCCGCAGGCTCGTCTTTGCTAGTCGGGAGAGCTGGCTTCTTGCGGTTACGAGGGAGCTTACTTTTTATCAGTGCAACTGCAAGCGCTCTGCAGTTAAAGCGCACAGACCCCATAGACTATAATGGGGTCCGTGCGCTTTAACTGCACAGCGTTCCTCCTAAACACTCTCCTCCTGCTACTCGTGGACTTGGTGACTCTCCTTTAGTCGAATAGCGGTTTCCCCTGAAATGAGCATTTTTTCCCATAGACTATAATGGAATTCGATATTTGATCGAGTAGTCGAATATTGAGGCTCTACTCGAAACAAATCTCGAATCTCGAATATTTCACTGTTTGCTCATCTCTATTAGTGATGTGTGCTGTCCTAAACTCACAGAGGATTGCCTAGACAGGATACATTGTAGCAAACAACCAGCTGCACTAGATCATCGATATCACATCAGCGGGGTTCCATCTCCTTGCACCCTGTCAATCTGCCGCCATGGTTCTTAGGCAAGCTCTTTATTATACCAAGCACAGTACCGTGCATTGTATAGTGGCTGTGAATCGTATTGCAGCTCAGTCCCATCCCCTTGAATGGGACTGGGTTGCAAAAAGGCCATGTGACCGGTGAATGTGAGGTTAATGGCCAAGAAAGAGGAAGAGGCATTTACCAATATGAATTAAAGTTTGATTCTTGCTACATTGATGTTACTGTCTTTGCTGACTTTACAGAAACCCAATTTACCAAAAATTGGACAATTCCTTTAAGAAGCAGTGACCTCATGGGGTTCAGTGCAGGATGTTATGCTTGGACCAGATCGGATTGTATCTTCAGTCAATGACTTAGGACTTGGCGTCCACCGTTTGGCCGTTTCCTGATGTTCGGAGCGCTAGTTCAGCCTATAACGTCTCTGCCTATGTGCAAAGCATGTGATCTGTACTATCCGGTTACTTGTAAGTAAATACAGAGAAATGTCTAGAAGAAGCTCAGAGGTCTTGCTGGTTAACCCCAAGGATTCTCGTAAAATCTCCTCCTGCTGTGAATGGAGAGGTGGCCGCTCCTGCACGGCTCTATTCACGTCTATGAGAGTTCCAAAAGTAGCCAAGTGGTTCCCCTCACTGAGAGTTTGTTACAATGTATCCAGTCTAGACACAAGCTAAGCACAGCAGCAGCACCAAACTCTCCCGTTTTCTGTTCTAGTTTGATTTCTACGCTGATACATTGTAACAAAACTACAGCAGCAAAAGTACAACAGGATTGTCATGCCATGGATCCAAACCATGGGGCAGATTTACTCATTGTATGATAGGTTCACACTAGTATCTGCTGTCTATTGGTCGCTAGCCGGAGCACTAAAATATCAGGAATACGCCGAGCCTGACTGTATATTACTGATATTATAGTCTTAACTATAACGGGGTGTCCATTGAAAAAAATAAATAATAATAATAAAAAATCCTTCGTGCAGATTTTCTATCTTTGAGGATTTTCAGGCGGACATTGAGACGGAGTTGATGTGAACTTGGCCTTAGACAATGACGGGATATGCTAATTATCCATGCGCAGCCTGATGGTAGAGCCGACTGCGCATGTCTGCAACCGCTTACACGAGAGTAGTGTGTACAGTACGGACAGATCATCCACATGTAATCCCTTTAAAAAAAAGTTGCAACATTTTTGTGCAAGGCTCCTTTGTGCAAGAATTTGCAACTTTTTCTTTTCAAAAGTGGGTGGAGCTTATCTGGCAGGGGTCTGTCTTCTTGCAGACTGCCCGAAGATACGCCTAATTTAGTATTGCGCTCCTGTGATTAAGACTTTAGCACTTTTAGGCTGTGGCTCCATGTGGCATAAACGCTGTAGAAAGCAGAAATGGCGTTTTACAGTCAGGCCGCATGATGTCAAGGCACAAAAAAATTACACCAGTTACTTTGGTGCAAATATCGCCAGAACTTGGTACTAGTAGCTTAGTAAATCTGCCCCAATGTTTCCACTTCTGGTTGAATGGTAGATACGCCATGTTGGTTGTCACCCAGCTTTTCCTATCGTACAACACGTTGCAGCAGTGTCCCCCGAATGGTCCAGAATCTCACATTATTTGATTATTTTGATCTCATTAGGACATCGCAATCTTATTTTGCCACAAACCCATCGAGATCCTGAGGTCGACTTTAGTCTGTGGCTGAATGTAATGAATCTGGCAGCTGTAAACCTTTATAGAGCGGATTGGGGTTATTACATCAGTAGGGAATCCGTAAAACGCCAGGTCGCCATTGTAAGCGCACGCGGTGCCGTTCTGCTACAGGTTGCGTATTAACCATTTCTCCTCTGCATGAAGTAAGAATCCTCTGGAATTTCAGGGAATGTCTTTACAAGGTCCCATGGGGCTTTATGGGCCCCTGACCTCTAGATCTGGGGGTCACACAAATCTCTGACCATCATGGCTGATGCCACAAACCAACAGGACCACCAGATCCTATAAACGGCCAGTGATTGATGGCGGCTGCAGACAAGGAAACACTCGGGGCAAAGGGGCTGCAGCCATAAATATCACATGGAGAGGCTGTAATAACAAGAAATCCCAATGGCTGATAATAATATACTAATATATCACTGTGAGGAATCTGCTGGAAACATCCGCGCCATTATACTGAGGATTCTGGACGCGGATATTTCTGTATATTGGGATTGCTGGAAGTTTACAATGGTGACTGGATGGACCTGTAGAGTCTCTTGTGGTGACCTTTATCTCCACGTCGTCCTGGGGGTACATGAGGAGACCTGGTATTAGGGTAGACCCCCCATACTCGGCTCCTGTATAATGGACACTTTGTCTTCTTAGCAGAGATGATGATGAGACTCAGATCTTGTGTGTTTTTGTTTTGTGCTCTGAGACCCTTTAGGAAAAGTGAAGGAGAGAGTGGGCGATGGGCGATGGGCGAGGGGGGCAGAGGGAAGGGTCACATGACTCCAGGAATGTCAGCTGGTTTCTATCTGGGTCACCTTTACCCTTTGTAAATGGATTCATTTGTGGCTTTGTTTTTGGTAATGGAGATAATGAGTTCTAGAGAGAGTTCTAGATCTAGAGATCATTCTAGAGATGGGTATGGAGAGATTTATAGAGCCAGAGACCGCTATACCCATGGTTATAGAGATCATTTTATAGATGGTTATTGAGACACGTATATAGTTATAGACCTGCAGTAATGTGCAAAAAATTTAGGCAGGTGTGTGTGGGGGGGAAACCTGTGTAGTAAGAATGCGCTCAGAAATAGAAGGGTTAATAGCTTTTTTTTGTGTCAATGAAGAAAAGAGAAATGCAAATCCCATCGATATTTGGTGTGACCTTTGCTCTTTGGAGGAGGAGTCATGGCAGTGATGATCCGGCCCCCACAGACATAGCCCTGATCTCATCATCCTCCAGTCTGTCTGGGGTGACAGGAAGAGAAAGACGGATTGGACAAGCGACATCCACAGAAGATCTGGGCTTACTTCTCCAAGATGGCGGCGGGAACAACCTCCCTGCCCAGATCTGCCAAATACTGTCGGCAAGTACCAAGAAGAAGGCAAAGGGCAAAGGTCACACCAAATATTGAGGGGATTTACATTTCTCTTTTCTTCATTCACTTCATTTTATTATTGGACAAAGATAAACTATTTAACCCTTCCATTTCTAAAAGCATTCCTACTGTACAGAATGGATTCCACACCTGCCTAAAACATTTGCACAATACTGTAGTCGTGGAGATCGTAGTCTCTTATGGATCAGGAAAAGGGGCACAATGATGGAAAGTTTTCTTTACTGACTGTTTTAGTCCTGGAGCCTCCGGAGCTTTCTGTATCTGTATTGCAGAATATACAGAACTGACTTTGTATCCAGACAATGCATTCAGTTTACTAGATTTGTTGTTACTATTAATTAGATGGTGCTCACATATCCCATAGCCATGTACACAATGCATTGACATTGCTCCTGGTCTCGAGCAGACTTTCTTAGATGCGCAGACCCCGGGGCGATAACTTATAGGAAGACAATTATCTTAAGTAGATCTTAGAATAAGAGATTCTGCAGATATTACCGAGGTTGGACGTGAGCCGGGGTCCTCAGAACTGCGGGGGCCACAGGACATGAGCCGGGGTCCTCAGAACTGCGGGGGCCACAGGACATGAGCCGGGGTCCTCAGAACTGCGGGGGCCACAGGACATGAGCCGGGGTCCTCAGAACTGCGGGGGCCACAGGACATGAGCCGGGGTCCTCAGAACTGCGGGGGCCACAGGACATGAGCCGGGGTCCTCAGAACTGCGGGGGCCACAGGACATGAGCCGGGGTCCTCAGAACTGCGGGGGCCACAGGACATGAGCCGGGGTCCTCAGAACTGCGGGGGCCACAGGACATGAGCCGGGGTCCTCAGAACTGCGGGGGCCACAGGACATGAGCCGGGGTCCTCAGAACTGCGGGGGCCACAGGACATGAGCCGGAGTCGCATCAGTTCTGTGGCCACTAAATACATTGTGTTCATATTGTGACTATTGTATCAAGTGATGTGCAGGATACAATGTATCGTTCTGATCTGGATACAAATGAGTCTTTAAGGGGTTGTTGCAATACAGGATAGGGGATGTGTCAGATCACTGGGGGTCTGACCTATGGGATCCCCAGAAATCAGGAGAATGGGGGACCTATAAGTCTCCCTGTATCCTCCATGTGATGACCGGTGCTCCATTCACTGCTATGGGGCTGCCAGAGATTGCGGTTGGACCCCGGGCGATCTGACACAACTCCTTTTAATAGAGAACGTTCCAGTACATTTGGCAGTGTAGGCCAGATGATAAAATCTGCAATCTGACTAATGCAAACGGGGACGTTCTCCACTAGTTGTTTCTATATCTTTTTATACATGAGGCCTGTTCAGACAGGAGGGTTCTCTATACAAATGCTATGTATTAGGATGGACCCTTGTTAAGATGATCTCAAAGTGCCCCCCAACTCCCACCCCCACTGGGACTCTCAGCAATGAGATATAATCTGTGATAAACCTGGCAGGAAGTGTTCAATGTCCCTGCAGCGCCCCCACAGGAGAAGTAAAGCATTACATAGCACCCATTCACAAATAAGAAGCAGATGCGGATTAGCAGATCTGGCCTGTAAATGTTACTCCGCTGCCGAGCACTGAATTATATTTGCACAATTGTTGCCCCATCCCCCATAGGCTATTCTCCATTCCAGCTCCAGGGCATTGCACATTTTTAGATCCTAGGAGCATTTACAGCAAAGATTCCCGTATTTATGATCAGCGGCACATACAGAACATGGTGGAAAGACCTGGCACCCTAACTGGGGGCTTGTTTTTTCCCCTAGGGACAGAAAGACTTTGTGTTTGCCCCCCCCCCCCCCCCCCCTTGATCCTTGGGCCAGTGCTCCACCTCAGGGTCAATGCACCAAGAGATCAGAGACGTAGCTTGAAGCTCTTGGGCCCCAGTGTAAAAATGGGGGCTAGAAGTTATGTGCAATTCTCCCAGATGTCACCCACTGACAGTGGGCTACCAATATTGGGAAGGGGCATGCTATTTAAGGGCTCGTTCCTAAACTGTGGGGGAGGGAGGGATGTGGTGCAGCAGTCAGGAGAGGAGCCCCTTGCTGCTCACAGGGCGCACACCTGGTTTGCTCAGCTTCAGAGGTGCCTTGGTGACCCCTGTTTAGGTAGCTTGTTCCTGGAACTGGAGAATGAGCTAATAGGGGTGACTTGGGTTTTAGGGGGTAGGCCTTGCATTCACCATGGCCCCCTATTGTGCACCATTTCCCCTCTATGTATGTCCAGTCTGCAGGGTGCACGGGTTACACCACTATAGAACATCCGAGCACTGCTCTGCCCACCTGCAGAGGGGCCACTGTCTGCACAATGTTGGGGGCCGCATACAGTTGCTCCACAGCGCCCCCTATGTGTTCTGTTACCCCTAAATACCTGCATAATTATCCCCTATAGGAATGTAGGAAACCCCATGTGTCTCGCAGGGCCTTGCGTGTTGGAGGGGAAATGTGCTATTACCTCCTGACCTCGGCCACTAAATAAATTAGTTGAATTCATCTTTTTGTAAAACTCGCCCAATTGCAAATATTTCTTCTTGCACAAATTAATTACAGGTTCTCCGTCCCGGGGGTCCCTCGGCTGCCAGCGGCCTCTTGGACAATCTTCCTGTCCTGTTAGTCGTGAACCATAAACACACTGGGACGGAGCGCAGCTGTGTAAGCATTCAGGGGCTCTTAGCGCTCACCCAATCCATCTCCTGGAAGCTATTATTTAGACGGATTTATAGCTATCTCATTTGGATAAAAACCCGCACTTGGCACTTTGATCAATTGTTTTTTAGCTCCTTCTTAAAGCCCCGACACAATTCCTCAGCCTGAACGTTGTAAGTGATATGGAAGTGAGATAGAGCGTAATAATGAGGAACAATCTCCTAAAGGGGGAAACAATTGTCAGCAATATTTACATCATGATTCAACTAATCTGACCTACAAATCCTACTAATATTAGAAAGGTGAAAGTATGTGTGTTTGGATGTTTGTTCCTCAATCACACCTAGATGGGCGAACGGATTTGTCTGAAAATGCGCACATACAAACCTTGGGTCCCGGATTGAACAATAGGCTACATGGAATTCCCGTACACCACCGCAATTCACTCCCGTGCCCGGTGCTTCTCACGGTTCAATTCGCTGCAGGACCTGGCACGCTGTAGGACCTGGGATGACATCATCCCAGCCCTTTCAGCAGCTCACCTGATTGGTTGCCGCTTCTCTATGTGGGCGGAGTTATCGTCCAACCACCGTCCACACCAACATGGCGTCTCTGAGAGGTCCAGAGCGTCCTGCACAAGGGCCTCTACTCTGGGGCAGCGACAAGTCCATACGCTGCCCCACCTGTGTGGCTTCACCACGGGACCGCACTACTCTGCCGCGCCTGGACAGGGGGTCGCCTGCGCCGCGCTCTGGAACGCCGGTTCGGCCAGCTGTCCTGCAGTGTCTGCCATCTCTGGACACTACAAGTTAGAACATCAGTGCACGGGAAGTCCAGGGTGTGGTGAAGACGGGGCCACAGGTTGGTGGGGGGAAAGGGGACACACAGTTGGCAGGGTCTGGTGGGGGGAAAAGGGGGCACGGGGTAGGTAAGTTGGGGGGAAGGGGGCATGGGGTAGGGGGAAAAAGGGGGCACGGAGTAGGTAACACGGGAGAAGGGGGCATGGGGTTAGGGAGGGAAGGGGCCCCGTTCCTGGGGGGAAAAGGGGCACCGGTTAGGAGGAAGGAGTGACCACATGGGGAAGTGGGTAGGGAGAAAGGGGGGTGGCAGGCGCCAGGAGGGAGAGGCAGTAAATAGTTCCAGCGGGCCGCAGGGTGGGCCCTGCGGACACAAGGCAAAGGAACAAGCCTGCGCACCACTCCAGGTGGGTCCCGCGGGGAGTCGGGGTTCTGCGGACAAAGTCATGGGTAATAGCTAGTACATACATAAAGCACAACAATAATTCAATAAATCTATTTAAATAATAATAATAATGAATCCCTATGAATAATTACACAAATACTCCGCGCCTCTTCCTTATTTGGACACCTGATGATTATTGGGATTTCTCGGTCAGCGAAGCGTCCATCAGTCCGGTCGTTGCTTCCTACATTAGGGTAATGAATTGGACTTAGAATTTCTGCAAAACAAACAAAGTGCAGAGAAATCGATGAACTTTCCAAGGAAGTTTTGCTGAGTGTCAACAAACCTGAAGACAACGGACAATGCAGAGCAGTATATAAATCTAAGGTTATACAGCAATCACCACCTATATGGTTTCTAGGTCCAAAGTTCAGCTCACAGAGCTCCACATCTCCTGCCTAGAACTCATTCTACCTACAGCCACCACTAGGAGGAGCTCAGGAGCTTACTGCATACTTTTATTATGGAGATCATGTATATAGGTCATATATAGTCTCCTCTGCCAGCAAGTATTCCTCCATAATAAATTGGGCTATACATGTGCCATGATTTCTTATGTGGGATACATTCACCAACAGATTTCTCTTTTTTTAAGGTCTCTTTGTCCATTTTGAGGATTTTTTGCACAATATCTCACATCCCCTAGGAAATAGACCAAGGTACTATGGCACCCTTAAAATGTGGGTGTCTATTTGTGGACCATTATTGTGCTAGACCCCGGGCCCTCCAGGGATCCTCTGGTGCTCTGTTAGACGAGTCCCACACAATACATACAGGGAGACCCCTTTTGGGTTGTGACGCCGCCTTACTGAGTGTATGAAGCCCCTTTTTCGTGATCATGTTAATGTGCTGCAAGTTTGGTTTTGTGAAGAATTCTGACTTTACTATTTTATGCCGCCTGCACCATTTTCCTGAAAGTGGTTGTGGCCATTGGCCCTATAGGATTTATGGTCATTTTCACCAATTTACTTGCATTAATGATGAACTGACGTAGATTTCGGTGTAAGCGCATCACCCAGCCGAGGGTGCACCTTGTCATAAATGAGGACAACACAGGCAATATCAAGAGCAGTGAGCCTAGTGGATTCTGGAGAATTCTGCACCCTCTTACAGGAGGTCACCCCTGTTTTCTGGAGCCTCCGGAACAGTTGACAAGAAAGTGTCAAAAAGTGATCCATTGAACTAATCTCGATGCTCCGCCCTAAGCCACGCCCCCTAAATTAGATACAAAGTCAAACATTGTAGCAAGGTGCAACTTAACGAGAAGAAGTACAAATTGGTCGTAAATGCAACAAAAGTGGTAGAAGGCAGAAAAAAGGGGGGAAATGGACTAATTGGGACAGAAGAGCAGTAAGGTTTAGTAGCACATTGTAGAAGTGTTTGTTTATTTTATTTTTACATAGGACTGCCAACTCCAATCACATCCAATCAGGATTTTCTACTTTGCGTCCTGCGTTCACATTTTCACGTAGTGCGTTGCGTCCGACTCCTCATCTTCCTGGGGCTGCGAGGTATCTCCAGTATATGTAAGCCCTGGGTCTGCAGTCACATGAAGCCAAATAAAGACCCTTCTTTTTCCCTAGGAGGGTGAGGAGGTGTGTAAGTGGGGGTGGGGTGACATGGGGGCTGAGGTGTAGGGTGTAGAGGAAATGCCAGAGAATTACATTTTTTTTTTTTTTTTACTCTCTCCCCTAAAAAGTTGCTTGTGGCTGGCAGCCTGCAGATGAGGAGGGGCGGCTGCAGGGGGAGAGGGAAGGATTTAGTGTCCGCACCGCCCTCTCCTCAGGAGGTGTGAGGGCTGATGTATGTGAGGATGAGGAAAAACTTGGAGAGACGAAGAGAAAGAGGCAGGGACTTCATAGTGTGATGTGGAGGTAGAAAGAAAGGAGGGAGAGTCGGAGCCAGGAAAACTGGGAACCATCTCCATAGGCAGAGGAAGGATCCTTGGAGTTGGTGGTATTGAATGAGTTAACCCCCATACGTTACCTGACCACTATGGAATTGGGCGCCTGGGTCAGATGGATTAGTGTCACTTCCACCTTGGCTTAAGGGTTGTGCATTGTTTCGCCAGCATGCCCTCTGCGTCCCTGTGTGTCCCCCGTCCTGGGTCGGACCCTAGAATGACCTGGCTGTGCCTGTCCTGTATGCTCTGGGTACGTAGCTTGCATTTATTCTCTACCGAGCATTGTGCATGCAGAGATAGAACACATAGAGATGTAGCAGTGCTGAGTTTGTCATTGGGCTCTACCCATGTGTTTTGTATGATTTTGCATAGGACTGCAGGTATCCTAATAAAAGCTCTGCAGTCGGATCCTAATAAATTCCTGAAACTCTGAAAATCCCAGAGCCCCCAATTGTGGTTGTACCATTGTTCTGCACCTCCCAATAAGCTCTCGGACCCCATTGTGGTATCTCTTAGGGTTCCCAAGTCTTGGTCTGCAGACATTCCGGGATCCTTTCTTGCCATTTTACTGCAATAACAAATCTGCCCAATGTGATGCTGAACCCCAAATCTGAGTTTGCCCTGATATAGTCATAGTCTGCATTTATGACCCTCGTGTTTCGGCTATTCTTCTGCAGTTCCAAAATTATGTACCCACAAAATGTCAGTGTTATTTATATTATTACTACTGGGACCCCAAGTCCTATATGACGGAATTGTCCTAAATCTCTTCATAAAGCCGTTGCACCCACAAAGGTTTGCTGTAAACTGTGATGCTGTAAATCCTAGCATTCCCTGACAGTCGAAGATTGCTGGGAGTTGTAGTTCTTGACAGCCACAAGATAGACTGCTGCTATGGACATTATTATATTATGGGTTGCCCGCATCCTCCACCGTTTTTTTGTCATGAGGGTCAACATTTAGGGCAAATTTTGCCTTTTCGGATATATGTGTTCTGCAATACATTAAATCATCGGAGGATGTGATATAAAGTAACTATTTCAGTGCCAGACTGTGAATGTGTATGTGAACGTCTTTAGCTGAGACCATAGAATGCAGCCTATATTCCAAATTCATATGTTGCAATCCCTACTTTCATCCCAATCCCCTCTTTCTCTCATTGGTCCCATCTCTGGGAGCCCCGCACCTCTCACGAATAGGGGTCCCCTGTCCTCCATCCCAGCCATGTAATTCATATCGGATGCCTGTGGACGCCATAATTGTCTGTGATGCAAAGTTTGTGGTATTATTGTGGTGAGGGGCACTGTGTCATGTCCTGGCATAGGCTTCTATGGACTCCTTCCTCAGGACCCCATTGTTATGAGAGTGATAGGGAGCACATACGCCACGGGGGAGAGAGCGCCTCCCATAGCAATGCATTGGGTCCAACCTATGCTGTTCCTATAGAGGTGACCACTGTGACCACCTTAGTGGTGGAATGAATGGCAGTCATATCTGGGCATTATGGGATTTGAGACCTACAAGTTGATTGGACACCACGTGGCACCTATAGCCGCCCAGCTGTGCTCTGGACATGAGGGTGAAGACACAAGGGGATAAGTAGTGAAGCTAAAGAAGGAGGGTTATAAAGCCCCTGTATAGGGCACAGGCGGCTGCACCGGGGCTGTAAATCTCCTCTGATCCAATGTGTGGTTAGTGGTTTAAGGCTGAATGAAAACCACACACTAAATGCATTCTCCGCCATCTATATGTAGAGCGCCCCCAGTGCTCAGGTTATGGGGAAAAATGGCGCATGATGTATAAAACTCTGCTTGTTCTCGTTACTGTGCAGATGGAGTATTCTGTAGTGTCTTGTTCCTGAATCTACAGTCTTGTAGCCGTGGCCAATAGTATAGACGGAGCGTTCCACAATGTCTGTCCTGCACATGTCTCTCTATTGCTGCATAGGACATACAGTATACAGGTGGAGCGTCCTCCAGGGTCTACAGTTAAGATGCAGGTGGAGTGGAGACCTTATAGGCTGCTGGTGCACATGGGGTGTCCTATGGGGTGTCCTATACCGTCTATCTGCCATTTTTTATACGTGGCCAGTTTTCCAGCTATAGAGCAGTGGTGCAGATGGAGCGTTGTGTAGTGTCTGGCACTTGTACAGCTCTGCAGCTGTGGTACGAGATAGAAGATGGAAAGTTCAGCAACTGTGCACTAGTGCGGATGGCGCAGCCTGTAGTGGTGGTGTGATGTGCACTACAAGGCCCAGCTCAGCAAAGGGGGCAACTTGTGACTCTGCTGCTGCAGTCACTGAGGAGGGGGAATTCAGCATTACCTTTGTCAGATTTTGATGGAGAGAAATGATACTGAGGCACAAACCCCAAATCTGAGGCTCGTCTGCCATATTGTGTCCGATTTCTTATAACTGATGCCAGTCACTACCAAATGTAGATTTCCATTCTGGCACCGAAACACCAAAAATCTGACAGATTTATGAAGAAACTCCTCCCAAGTCTCTCATTGCCTTCAGCAAGACTAGCGTACAATATGTCAGTCTTCATAAACTTGTCCTGAATGAGCTTTATTAGCATTGCCAAAGAATAAGACGTTTGGTGTTGCCAAAGCAAAAAGGAGGTTGGGGGTGTTGGAGGGGGATGGGAACGGGGTCTGTGGGTTGGGGATTTGAGTTTCCTTAAGGTCTTGTCGTCCTTGTTTGGGGCATGTGGGTATCGATGGGTATGGGGTAGACGGGTGATGGGGGGGCTTAGTGTCTTGTGGGGGGGGGGGTTAATAGTCCATGAGGGGTGGGGGGGTTTGATAGTCCATGTGTCTCATCTTCCTCTTAGTTGGTGACCACTATATGGGGGGTGGGGTGGGGTGGGTGGTTTGGGGTATAACAGTCAACTGTTGTTTGGTTGGTGAATGTCTGGTTTGCTCAGGTGGCTTAGCCATGCTTGGTGGTGGTAGGAGTCGCTCCCCTGGATGTGTGCCTGGAAAGCTAGCGCCCTCTTCTGTATGGTGAGCCATAGGGGGAGTCTGCCTAGCTCTGCCCTGCAGGCTATGTTGGTGGTGTTGCGATGGACATGGAGCAGGTATTTGCAGAACTCCAGGTGGAAGTTCTCTGTTGGGCTGGAATCCCACTTTGACTGGTCTGGGTAGGTGGCTGGGCCCCAAACTTCACTGCCATAGAGAAGGATCGGGGTGATGACTGCGTCAAATATCTTCAGCCAGACCCTCACCGGTGGTTTGAGGTGGTACAGTTGTCTTCTGATGGCGTAGAAGGTTCTGCAGGCTTTTGCTTTCAGGGTTTCTATTGCTGCTTTGAAGCTTCCTGATTGGCTGAGCTCCAGCCCCAGGTAGGTGTAGCTGTTGGTTTTCTCCAGTGTGGAGCCGTTCAGTGTGAATTGTGGGGTGGTGGAGGCTTTATTGTGGCCCTTCTTCTGAAATACCATGACTTTGGTCTTCTTCTGGTTGACGGGTAGGGCCCATGTGGTGCTGAATTTTTCCCGCATTGACAGGCTTTCTTGGACATACATTACATTACTTATCCTGTATTATACTCCAGAGCTGCGCTCACTATTCTGCTGGTGCAGTCACTGTGTACATACATTACATTACTTATCCTGTATTATACTCCAGAGCTGCGCTCACTATTCTGCTGGTACAGTCACTGTGTACATACATTACATTACTTATCCTGTATTATACTCCAGAGCTGCGCTCACTATTCTGCTGGTACAGTCACTGTGTACATACATTACATTACTTATCCTGTATTATACTCCAGAGCTGCGCTCACTATTCTGCTGGTACAGTCACTGTGTACATACATTACATTACTTATCCTGTATTATACTCCAGAGCTGCGCTCACTATTCTGCTGGTGCAGTCACTGTGTACATACATTACATTACTTATCCTGTATTATACTCCAGAGCTGCGCTCACTATTCTGCTGGTACAGTCACTGTGTACATACATTACATTACTTATCCTGTATTATACTCCAGAGCTGCGCTCACTATTCTGCTGGTACAGTCACTGTGTACATACATTACATTACTTATCCTGTATTATACTCCAGAGCTGCGCTCACTATTCTGCTGGTACAGTCACTGTGTACATACATTACATTACTTATCCTGTATTATACTCCAGAGCTGCGCTCACTATTCTGCTGGTGCAGTCACTGTGTACATACATTACATTACTTATCCTGTATTATACCCCAGAGCTGCGCTCACTATTCTGTCACTGTGTACATACATTACTTATCCTGTATTATACCCCATAGCTGCGCTCACTATTCTGTCACTGTGTACATACATTACATTACTTATCCTGTATTATACCCCAGAGCTGCGCTCACTATTCTGTCACTGTGTACATACATCACTTTGCTCTCTCTGGTGATTTGCATTGTGGGATTGCTCTCTTTGCTATCATCTGGTGTCAGTAGAGATTACGTCCAGCTTCGCTGTTAGGAAGTGTTTCTGACAACAAGATCTGACTGTTCCCAGGGGTGAATTGCTTGTTGTCAGTCAAGGGTAGCAGCAGACAATTGAAGGTTTGTTACAGTGTATCAGTGTAGACAATCCTCTGCACTAAAGATTGTTTTTCCTGCTCTACAGTAATACATTGTAACAAATCCATAAGCTATGTAATAGATGATTTCCTAGACTAGATAAAATTGTAACAAACCCTCAGCTGTGAGATGTTGTTTTTAAGAATTTTTCATTTCCAGATGTGTTTTCCGTTACTAAACTTAGTAATTGTTGCGGCCGAGAGTCAGAATGGGACGTTGCGTTCTTTACCAGATTCTCTCTTTAACCCTTCTCTCCCTGGTTTGATTCTCTTACTGTAAACATTGGGCAGGATACAATATAATAGAGACCTCACTCCTATCCAGGGCCAGTGTGCCGCGCCCCTCTGGGCATCGTGCCCTCTATTCTGTACGGTTAAATATGGCCGGCTATTGCGCTCTGTAATCAGCCGGTATATTTAACTCCGTCCTGCTCGCACTTCCTCCTGCAGGCTCTCCCTCTTTGCATCCCGAGGTTCTGAGGGGTCTTTGGGACACGGAGTTCAACCCCCATCATGTATGCTCATCAATAATACAGCAACCTATAGAAATCTGGGAGTTCTGCGCTCCAATAGATTATCGGTAGTTGTCGCTCGTGGGCCCCGGGCGCCCCCACAGGCCCTTCTGCTACATAATATATACCGCTAAATGGCAGATAGAAAGAGGGGTCACATGATAAATTTTGCATTGGGGCGTAGATGCTTCCAGTTACACCTCCCGAAAGTGGATGTGGTGCCACAAAAAGTACTGTGTGGCCTTTCCCATTGACAAGGCACAGTGCCATCCTTTTGCTAGTGGCTGTAGATGGTATTGCAGCGCAGTCCCCATCCCATTTTCCATTGGTGAGTTTTTAACTTATCCCTGAAAACCCCTCTAAATGGGACTGAGTAGAGTGAGGTGTAATACCAGGCACGGCCACTAGTAACTGTATAGAACAGAGCCTGGTATATAAAATAGGGGGGGGGCAGGGCATGCTGGGAATGGGAGTCTGCACCGAATGAAAGTATATTGAAAATCTGGAACTCGTTTTGACATACGTCATAAAAATTAGAAATAAACCCCGAGTGTTTGTAATGATTTGCATGTGTGTCTGAGCGCTCCTCCACATTGGGATACCTCTCGCTGCCAAGCAACTGACTAAAGGGTATCTGGAACCCCGACAAGTGCGTTGTCTCCTTAAATCTTTACCAGGAACAGCGCCATGTTTTGTTTGTGGCTGTTGTTGGTATTGCACCACAGTCCCATTTACTTGAATGGGGCTGAGTCGTCATACCAGGCACAGCCTCTAGGAGCAGTCTAGAGCAGAGCCTGGTAAGCCATGCAGGAGAGTCAGGGCATGCTGGAGTTTGCACAACACAATGTATAACAAGATGTTAGCAAACTGACAAAATTAACTTTTCTGTTACAAAAATTTGGAACTGTCCCCGCAAGTCTTTTTTTGATCTGGGCCTGAAAAGCAGAAATGAGCCCCGAGTGTCTGCAATGATTTTCATGTATGTCTTGGTGCTTTTCCAGCTCGCAGAAGATGACTTGGCAATTGTTTTGGAAGTTGACTTAAGATGAAGCCCCCCTCCGCCTCTCCCCTCCTCAGTGGTCACACTTGGGGTTGTGTTTAAGATGTAAGGACTCTGAAGGACACAACTAATGGACTTTCTCCTCCGGACGCCTCCGGCCCCTTTTATTGTCCTCTTAGGAGTCAAGTTGCCGGGGTCAGGGGACTCTCGACCTTCTCTTTATATCCTCCCTGTAAAGTCCTCAGGGTTTCCTTGTGGTCATGTTGGAAGGTGAAAGGTCAGCACAGAGGGGGCATCAGTGAATGACTGGTCCATCCTGGGGCAATAGACTGAGGTCACATGATCCCTGTCACTGTCTATGAGGAGACTCAGTGCCGACCACGCCAACTCCAGCTGTGGCATCTCCTCCTCCTGGTGACTATTGTTTTCTGAAGGGTTTGGTTCTCGTCCAGCCTCGTCTGGCTCCAAAAAGCAGAAAAAGTTTCTAAAGTACGAACAGATGTAAGACGGTGATGTCTGAGCCGAGCTCTGTGGCTGATCAGCTCTCGTTCACAGGGGTCGCTTTCCTCTACGTTCTCCTCCACCATTTCCCACTTTCCTGGTCTCTTCCTGGTGGGCCATTGTACCCGGCTCTGCCCAGCACTGGCTATGCTGCTTTGCTGGGGGTACTTGGTAGATTTAATGGGCTGGCATGATGGTCAATGACCTTTCCCCTGAAGATCTGGCACACCACCATGCACATTAGATGGTCAACCGGTCCTGCCAAAATCAGTGGGGTCAGCAGATTTTCCTCTGTGTGTGGGCACCATCATTTACAAGGGGCCACCACATCTTCCATATCAGTGCTGGAGTCTCCACCAAAAATTGGTGGAGTAAAAAGTCCTGAACGAACTTTAAAACGACGAACACCCAACTGATTCTATTCTAGTCAATGGAGCGGGGCTGTGTGTGTTAGAGGTGCGCCTCTCCATTGTTCTGGTCCTCCGACAGGCAGCGCTAGTGAGCGATATACCAACAAGATAACTCTCTCCTGTTCTCATAGTTTGCAACAATGTATCCGTGCAGGTAGCTCACAGAGGGTTGTCCAAACTGGATACAATTGTAGCAAACCCTCCACTGTGAGAAGTAATAGGTCTGTACAGGGTTGCTGTCTCTGGATTTTGACAAGAACGTTCCCTTTCACTGACCACAAGCAGAGATCTTAAAAATAGTGATAACTTGAAGCCTAAAGTCGGAGAAAGTTGCAGAAGTTGTGACCCCTTTGTCTTGGTGTATATTTGTGTTGCACTGTGTACATGCGCCCTGTTCTCTGCCCATCTTCCTCACCCTGGCACCTCTGCTGTGCTGCTATCTCCTGTACGTCAGCTGGATGTGATAGTTGCTTAGTGCTAGAAGTGCAGCATGAAAATATATTTATCCCAGTGCCGTGTGCGGAATCCTTTATTGGTCAGAGAAGTCGTCCGGATTCCTCTGTGTTTATCTGCAATGCTAATATGCCTCTACCTGAAAGCTGAAGCCGTAGCCTGGAACGCGGCCAATAGTTACAGCCGAGCGGCCGGCCAGAGGAACTCATTCAGCTTTACATGGATGGGACTTCTGGGATTTGGCTGTGTATTAGATATTCTTCATACCTGACCTTGGAATGTGTTAAAGGAGCACTCCGAGCAAAACTACAATGGGGCAGATGTCCTGTCTTGTCCAGTGTTAAAATAGACTACCTGGCACCAGGGCCGGCGTCAGCGCACGGCATAGTCGGGCAAGTGCCGGGGCCCACAGAGCCTCTGGGGGCCCCCCGGCACTTGCCTGTCAAGATTTCAGCTCATCGGCGTCCGTCCGCCGATGAGCTGGAATACATACGCGATTAAAGCAGGAGCTGTGAGTTCAGCTCCTACTTTAAAGCTCCGGCCTGGCTTGCGTGTGTAGGCGCGATGACGTCATCACGCATACACACGCAAGCCGGGCCGCAGCTAAGCAGGAGCTGAACTCACAGCTCCTGCTTTAATCGCGTATGTGACTGGAGAGAGGAGCGTCGGGGGATCGATGGAAGGTGAGTATAAGTGTTTGTTTTGTATTAAATATAAAGGTGGAACATAATGAAGGGGGCCCATGAAACTGGGGGGCAAATGAAGGGGAGGGGGGGAACGGCATGACACTGGGGAAGATGAAGGTGGTGGGGAGAGAACGGCATGAAACTGGGGACAAAGATGGAGGGGGCCCAATGAAACTGGGGGGCAAATGAAGGGGAGGGGGGAACAGCATGACACTGGGGCAGAGATGGGGGACATGAAACTGTGGGCAGATGAAGGGGGAGAACGTGATGAAACTGGGGACAGAGATGGAGGGGGGACATGAAACTGGGGGCAGAGGAAGGGTGTATATGAAACTGGGGGAGAGATGGAGGGGGGACATATAATTTACGGGTGACTGTAGGAGGATTGTACTGTGTGGGAGCACATGATAAATGAATGAGAATGGGTGGAATCAACAAAAGTGGGTGGAGCCAAATTTGCCGCGGCGCGCACAGCGCGCCGCACATTTTGCTCCTCTTTCTTCTCTTTAAAAGTTGGGAGGTATGGCGTTGGTGAAGCCACACTCCTGCATGACGTCACATGCTTCATCTACGACGCACAGTGTCTCGACTCCCCCCGCCTCCTTTAAAAGGGGGCCCACTGAGGCTCTGTCGCCCAAGGGCCCATAAAAACCTGGAGCCGGCCCTGCCTGGCACCATAAAATGTCTTATTGCGGCAAATACCGGATGATGGATCTGACACCTATGTAGATACTTGTGTTACCTTTCCACTATCTCTGAGTTGTTTCAGTGCCGGCATTTTGCACCAGATTCCATAAAATCCCGCCCACTTTGCCACAAAGCCAAATCCAGCTTGTAAAATTAAAATATGTAATAAATGTGACTCGTGGCCGTCTGCCAGTTCTCAAATTGAGCCAAAATTCTGATGCATTGAGCTTAGAAATGTCCTGTAGAGGGCACAGCATGACCTGCCCCATCCCCTAAACCCCAGGTTGGGTCCAATACATTGTATCATTCTTTAGTACTGTCAATGCTAAGCTATTTCTTGTGATCTTGCGGGACGTCCAAGGGTGTTGGGTATTGCTGGGTGCCATGATCGTGCCCATGGCGGGACCTACTTTTCTGAAGCTATAAATGGCATATGAAAATAAATTTCTCACTTGATATCTAGGACCAAGATGCTTTGCTGCCTGTGCTGAGGTCAAAGTTCTCCTAGTGGGTGGGTCTTACCTTCATGGGAGGGAAAGTGACAACCAAACTTCTCCTAGGGGGTGGGCTCTTCAGTTCATAGGAGGAAATGCAACAGCCAATGCAGAAATAAAGGGTGGGATACAATTTTAAAGATCTCCCTAAGGTGATAGAACTATATCTCAGTCTGTGTAATGGCCACGGGACATGGACCCTCCCATGGTTCCCCTGACCACAGAATTGGTTTCACATATATTCTCTTGGCTTCTATGGGAACATATACGTCCTTGTGACAGTCACATCTGGGCCTGGGGCTGTGTCATCCAGTCTCGGAGAGGGCGTACTCATCGCGGCTGCGGACCCTATATCTGGTTCTGTCCCTTTAATAGTAAATACAGGTTCTTATTTGTTATTTGCTCCCATGTTAATGATTTCCTTCTCTGAGAACATTGAGACAATTACAAACCATTGGATTAGTTTACCCGCTGCCTCAAGGAAAGCTGGACCTTGAGGTGAAGGTCACTGGCAGGAAGACAACGGAGAAATTCTATCATAAAATGTATTGAGGTTGTTCGTTTTGCTATTAAGTTACCATAACAAATATACAATGAGAATACAAGGGATAAGATTTTGCATTGGGTCCCAATAGCTTTCTGTTGCGCATGTGCGAGTCCTTGTGACTAGTGGTCATAGAGAAGGGATGACACGCTTCAGCCTTAGATACAAGGTAATAGTGTAGCTCTTGCCCGATACATTCCCTCAGTTTCCAGGTCTTCGCCGTCTCCTGGTAATTCTATGATGTGACGGCTCCGCTTTGTCTTCTCCTTTGCGCCAGTCTTGGTCGCTGACCATGTTCTTGGAATCCTTTTGGGGCCATATAATGTTCTTATTCCGTCAGTCTGGTTTTGCAATGAATTCTGCGCAGACTGACGGAGCGCCCTATAGAGATCCAGTAATGGACGACTTTCTTCCTCTACCCCGGACACTTTATTGGACGGACACCAAGTGAAACAGATTTCTGTATCAACAAGGAAATGGAGCCCGTACCTGATTTCCTGATGTCTGCTCCGCAAGTCACACAAAGTTCTCTGTGTCCGGAAAAAAGCCCCCAGGAGGCGGCATCACAGGGGTTAATCCTTGTAACAATATAACAATACAATGTATAACACGGCAGAATAGTGATTTGTAGAATAGGTCTCAATCCTGTAGCACTACAACTTCCAACATGCCCCGATATTTGTGTCTATACATTGGTTGGTCTTTTATACTTGTTTTTGGAACATTTGGGATCATGATCAGGGGTCGGGAACCTTCGGCTCTCCAGCTGCTGTGAAACTACAACTCCCAGCATGCTCTATTCACTTCCATGGGAGTTCCAAGAACAGCAGAGCAGTATGCATGCTGGGAGTTGTAGTTTTGCACCAGCTGGAGAGCCGCACGTTCCCTACCCTTGCCCTAAATGTTCCCCATTGTTACAGATCCGTAATAACAGATAGTATACGTCTCATTTATTTCTATGGTCCCATACACACGTCTCTAGATTTATGGGTGTTGTAGGACTCGCTGCAAAATACGGAGCAGGTTCTATGTCCGTCCATTTCTGAGGCGAGCGGCACATAGATGCCATCTGTCCCATGTAATGGACCCACACACAACTAGGGACATGTGAACAAAGCCTTAAAATAATACCGCCATTACAGTTCCACTGGGGTTATCACCCAACTTTCCCAGCTACTGAAAAATCTATATCTGCTTACTTATGGCAAGACATGGGAGCCATTATAGATTACATTATGGAAGTCCCTGTATATTACGGTGTGACTAAATAGATTTACTATTCAGGGTAGTGGTAAAGCTGAGTGACAACCTGACGGCAGCCATATTGGCGGTCACCCAGCTTTTCCAGAACAAAAATGATGCAGAGCCTGCTTTCACTTCTTGAAGGCTACACAAGCGGGGCCCTTAGTTTGCATTGGGCCCCTCTGCTTATAATCTCACCATTTGATCGGATACTTCAGCACGTCTTACGTTACCACGCAGTCAAAACCTCTGCCATTCTAGAAGCCATTCCTACCACAACGTGTATGAGTAACACATGGCGGGTGTACGTGGAAACCCCCAACCCAACACCCACCCTGTGGAAAATCTCCTCCTAACCAGCTCCAGCACAAATTAGCTAATTATATGCAGGTAATGCAATGAAAAAATACACATTAATAGCGGGATTACAGTATAATCATGCTGGGAATTGGCACGAGATGGCGGAGGAAAAAAATCCTGAGCAGAAAACAGCTAAAACATCTGGCGGCTGTTTCCATAGACTGTTACTGTAGCCATGAATATGTGACTCACGCCCTGGGCAATAGAATAAAGAGCGACAACCAGCAGAGGATTCGCAGACACCGCGTCCTGCTCACCCGCCTGCAGTTATTAATTCAATATTTTACAATATTTTATTTTAATTTTTCTAATTTTATTTGCTATTTCTTTGTTTTACAATTATGGAATTCTATGGTATTGTGATATATATATCTATATGTACTGTATATACACACACACACTAGCATCACCCGCGACTTTCTCCGTGAACACCACCACCTGCGCAACCCACCTCCAGCGCAGCCCTGGTCCCACTCACCTCGGCGACCCTGGCCTCTTCCCGCACCCATGCCCATCCTCCGCCATAGTGATCCCGGCACCGCCACTCCTGCTTTGGGGCAGGCGACAACGTCCCCCGCCGGTTCAAGACACACCAACCCCCCCCACCCCCCCAGGGCTACCCCAACCCCTCCACAAGCCTACCCCTGAACCCCCACTCTCCCTCCCCTCCCTGAACCCCCAAACCCCCTTCCCCCAACCTCCACACCTTCAAAGCCCCTGCACCCGTCAACCCCAATCCCAAGCCCGCTACAGCGCGTCTCGGCAATGCCACATGCCAGCCTATGCCGCGCCTGATTTTCAGGCCAGGCACTGGCCGAACAGCGCCTTGCCCGGTGTACTCACCGATGAGGTTGTGGTGTGCAGCGTGTTGGGTGAGGGAGAGGCTGATATTATCTGGCATTATTTTACAATTTTAGATTTAATATTTATTTTAATTTTCATATTTTTTTTTTAATATTTTTTTTGTTCTCTTCATATTAAAAAAAAAATTATGTAAACTTCCTGTTTTAAAAAATAAAAATAAAAATTTCAATATATTTTTGCGATGGTCATATTTTTGTTACTTTTCACATTTTTTAATAATTATTTTTTAACATTTTATGCAACGTTCATATTTTATTTTTTTAGACTTGCGTAGTAGTCGTTTTTATTTTTTCAATATATTTTTCTGTATTTTCGATTATTTGATATTTTTATATTTTTTATTGTAATATTTTATTGTTTTAATATCTGTTATGTAAAGTTCATATTTTTGACTTTCTTACTGAGAACACGCCTTCCTTTGCAGACTCCCTTCTCCACGATATCTTGGGGCCTTGGCCTCGGGGACAGTAATGACCTCACCGCCGGTATATACTCCGTTCTTACGCATTTCACTGCCCTAGTGGGATCGCTGGAGAGTTCTGCGGTTTTTGGGCCCCTTTCAAACATCTTGGATTATTTTACTTCATTGCCTAATTTGATTTGCTGGTTCACAAGTTCCTTCCCTGCACGTGACCCGTCCTATTAAACGTTGCGAGGCGGTATTAGAGAGGTCTCATGTTTTTTTCTGTGATCCCAGGGCTCTTTGTTTTTTCCCTTAGCGCTGTGTAATGTAGCCGGAGTTGAAAAGTCGCTCACATGAAGGTTAATGAGCTTCCTCGGCGAGGCAGCTGCGAGCAGCGGGGCGCCATTAAAGCTCTAGGTGTGCGGAGATGTCAAGTGACACTTTTACTGAGCCGCGTCCTGTTAGTTCATGGAGTAAACTGTGCGGGGTTTGGAGGGTGGAAATTGTGCGCGGAGACCTCTGCTATGGCCGACTTTCTCCAGGGCTTACATCTTGTCTGCGTTACTTTGGCGGTGGAGGATCAAACCCTTGTATCCATATTTTGATTCACATGTCTTTTTGATTTAATATTAACCCTAAGAAGTCAAGTCTCTGAAACGCGTTGCTTTTTTATACGCTTAGATGTGGATGGGGATGAGCTTAAGCCCCAGCACCCAGACAATTTATCGCCGCCATAGCTGGTGCATACTTAATGAATTTCATCCACACGAGTACATTGATTTCAGTAAAAAGCAACGCGTTTCTGAGCCACACCTTCATCAGACTTAAGCAGCTGTAAATTTATAAGGACTGTCTCTGAAATGCGTTGTATTTCACTAATGGCATCCACTTGCTAAAAAGCTAAGTACATGCACTTCATTTATAATGCATACGCAGCAGCGCCTAGAGGATACCATCGCGTTTTACCTACACTTCAGACACTGGTTACTTTTATATGGGCCGTCTTCAAGAATTACAATCCGCTTGTGTAGAAGATGAATGAAGATGATGGACTTCACAATACACGTGTACCAGCACCTTGTTGGTTAAACTGTTGTCTCTGAAACGCGTAGTAGTTCAGTAATGGCATCAAATTGTAAAGTGATGTCGACCACATTAATTCATATTGCACATGAATGATTCCTTGTATTAATTCCTATGCTCTATGCTGTCCTCAAAATGCGTGGTACTTCACAAAAGAAATGAAGGAAGATGACGGACTGAGCAAAATATACACCCAAGTACCGTCTTACCTGTGCTCTATGTCTGAAACGCATTGTAGATTAATGAGGGGATACAACTGTAAAGTCCACTATCTTCATTCATATTGCACCCTGTCTATGCTTTGGGCAGTCCCCAAAATGCGTGGTACTTCAACACAAGGAATGAATGAAGATAATGATACAAAGGCCACAGGGCTGGGAGTGGTCCTCTGCTAGCTTGACAACTTCTTAGTCTTATGTCTCAGGGTTATCTAGGTTAGGGTCACCTGAATCATGGTTTCCCATCGCTGCCTCCATTGCCAAGATATTGTCATTTTTGTTAATATGAAAATGAACTCATTGGAGCACTGAGGGTATGACCGCCTACTGCAATGGAGCAATGGGAAAAACACAGCCTGATTCAGGGGACCCTAACCTATCTATCTGCAGGACTGGGGTGATATGCTGGGTCTGGTGACAGTAATCTATCTATCTGCAGGACTGGGGTGATATGCTGGTTCTGGTGACAGTAACCTATCTATCTGCAGGGCTGGGGTGATATGCTGGATCTGGTGACAGTAACCTATCTATCTGCAGGGCTGGGGTGATATGCTGGTTCTGGTGACAGTAACCTATCTATCTGCAGGGCTGGGGTGATATACTGGTTCTGGTGACAGTAACCTATCTATCTGCAGGGCTGGGGTGATATGCTGGTTCTGGTGACAGTAACCTATCTATCTGCAGGGCTGGGGTGATATACTGGTTCTGGTGACAGTAACCTATCTATCTGCAGGGCTGGGGTGATATGCTGGTTCTGGTGACAGTAACCTATCTATCTGCAGGGCTGGGGTGATATGCCGGTTCTGGTGACAGTAACCTATCTATCTGCAGGGCTGGGGTGATATGCTGGGTCTGGTGACAGTAACCTATCTATCTGCAGGGCTGGGGTGATATACTGGTACTGGTGACAGTAACCTATCTATCTGCAGGGCTGGGGTGATATGCTGGTTCTGGTGACAGTAACCTATCTATCTGCAGGGCTGGGGTGATATGCTGGTTCTGGTGACAGTAACCTATCTATCTGCAGGGCTGGGGTGATATGCTGGGTCTGGTGACAGTAACCTATCTATCTGCAGGGCTGGGGTGATATACTGGTACTGGTGACAGTAACCTATCTATCTGCAGGGCTGGGGTGATATGCTGGTACTGGTGACAGTAACCTATCTATCTGCAGGGCTGGGGTGATATGCTGGTTCTGGTGACAGTAACCTATCTATCTGCAGGGCTGGGGTGATATGCTGGGTCTGGTGACAGTATAACCTATCTATCTGCAGGGCTGGGGTGATATGCTGGGTCTGGTGACAGTAACCTATCTATCTGCAGGGCTGGGGTGATATGCTGGGTCTGGTGACAGTATAACCTATCTATCTGCAGGGCTGGGGTGATATGCTGGGTCTGGTGACAGTATAACCTATCTATCTGCAGGGCTGGGGTGATATGCTGGGTCTGGTGACAGTATAACCTATCTATCTGCAGGGCTGGGGTGATATGCTGGGTCTGGTGACAGTATAACCTATCTATCTGCAGGGCTGGGGTGATATGCTGGTTCTGGTGACAGTAACCTAAGCTAGGTAAGTGTTACATTTACAGACACCAGGTAGCTACATTGATGGCTGTGTTGGTTTCCACCCAGCTTTCCCAGTAACTTCCCAGTTGTCAGATATTTGGCAGCGCTCCCCTCTGGTACCAGCTCTCCCCTGACCCGATTAGCAGCTATTAGGCGGTGAGTGTGGAGTGGTGAGCGGCGGCCGTCACTGCTGGTTATGTTACCAGAGCTCTGATGGGAGTGCTGGGCCGGAGAGCTGAATCCCACAGTGATAATGGCCCAGTCTGCCTAATACGGGGGGGCCGATGAGCTGGCGCAGCACCAAGTACAGGCGCTATACTGATAGCAGGAGGTGTGAGGGGAGATCTGTGCAGGAACCTAAGCGCTGGCCGCCCATGGTCAGTGACTAGAAGGGCTGGGGAATCGCTTACATGGGGATTCCCTAATACATTGTCATTACTGGAAACATTCCTTTAAGGATGAAATCAGATTTATTTTATTTAAATAAATTAATTTATTTTATTTTTTACACCTGTGCAGATATTAGAGGACTTCTTGCATTTTTGGGCCCCTTCCTGTGACTTATTGACTACATTTTATTAACCCTTTCTCAAAAAGTTGAAAAAACCTCCAATATTCACAGGATGTTTTTATTTATATTATAAATTTTGCATCTTTTAGTGTAAAACAAAAAACATAGTTCATGTTCTGCAGTTACAATTATAACAATTCCAAACTTGTATAGTGTTGTTTTTTTTTTTTGTTTGTTTGTTTTTTTTCTTTTTAAATTTCCGTCATTGAAGCTGAGGGCTTGTTTTCCTCGGGACTGCTTGTACTTTTCGCTGATACCATTCTGACACCTGTATAACTTTGTATACCTATGGGATTAAACACCCGACACTGGACTTCTCTCCAATTGTGGGTGCTGCGGCCTGGTCTCATCTATAGGTTACAACTGAGACCCGCCGCTCATGGTGACCGATCCGCTTCTGGGCCAGCAGCATGGCCGAACCATACATGTGCTGCACTGAGCCTGGAGGACCTTTACCCTGGGCCATCCCCAGCAATGGATTTCAGATGATCTTTGGCTCTAATAGGTTGTCTAGCAAATCCTATTAATGACATGCCAGATATATCATAAGTGAAATTGGTGGGGGTCAGCTGCTGAGCCTGAGAGGGTCTCCACCAATATTGGCATTCACATGACATAGAATTAAAGCTACAATACTGATCCATCACCTCGCTGTCGTTATTGGGCCCTATCAGACCAGGATGTGTTATGGGGTGACCCTTAGGCGGAGCGCTGCCAAAGCTCTACATGTGAACTTCAAGATCTTAATGTATTTTATTAGTAATCTGTTTTTGTTTTGGTTTTTGAGGCCGCCCATCAGTGACTGGAAAGTCCAGAAGATGAAATCGGTACAAACATAGTATGGCTGAGGGTTTGTTACAATTGTATAAAGTCAAGACAATCCTCTGTGATCAACCTTCTAGAATCCCAACTGATACATTCTGTACTTTGATACATTGTAGCAAACTAACAATCAGTGATCTGCACTAGTGATGTGTTTCACTCAGAGGATTGTCTAGACTGGCTATAAAAGTACCAAACCCTCAGCTGTGAGAAGTATCTGCCGAGTCTCCCATCTCTAACCTCCCCTTCATGTCTAAACACTTAGGGTACGTTCATATGGAGTAACATGCGACGTGACCTGGCACGTATACGCCGTGTGAGATTTTGATTTCAATGGGAGCCTGGATCGTATACGCCACGTTATTTTGCGGCCACGTTCACGTCACCTCCACCTCAAAAACATCTCCAGAATACACCCTTTCCTTACCAGAGATACACTAAAGACACTTATTGTCTCTGATTCATTCTCGCCTTGACTACTGTAACTCCTTACTAATCGGTCTTCCCCTCACTAAACTCTCCCCTCTACAATCTATTCTGAATGCAGCGGCCAGGCTCATCTATCAGGCTAGACGCTACAGCGAGGCCTCTGGTCTGTGCCGGTCACTACATTGGCTGCCTATTCATTATAGAATAAAATATAAACTTATCCCCCTCCTCCACAAGGCTCTCCATAATGCCGCACCTCCATACATTTCCTCACTCATCTCTGTCTGAACCCGTGTTCTCCGTTTACTCAATGACCTAACACTTACATCCTCTATTATCAGAACCTCCCCCGCTCGTATACAAGACTTCTCCCGAGCTGCACCACTTCTCTGGAATGCTCTACCCCGGACAATCAGAGTAACTCCCAATTTCTACAGTTTCAAACGCAAACTAAAGACGCATCTTATCAGACCGGCCGATCACAATGTCTAACGTAAACCCTTAACCCTCCTCTGTCCCCGCCCCCACATTACCCCACATGATATGATGTCATCTCAGGATAACTTTATATGTCCGAGCTCCATCCACATGTTACAGGACACGGCTGGTGATGGCTCATAAAGTCTTATGTATGTGTAATAACAGTCACCTCTATTACAGGATTGTCTGACCCCTGTATAAGCAATGCCGCCCCTGCTACCTCTTGTCACCCCCTCTACCTCATAGATTGTAAGCTCTTGTGAGCAGGGCCCTCAGTCCCATTGTGTGAAATGACTTTCTCTGTAATGTATCTTTCTGTCTGTATTTGAACCCTACAAATTGTACAGCGCTGCGGAATATGTTGGCAATATAGAAATAAAATGTATTATTATTATTATTATTATTATTATTATGTAAACACTGATGATGTAGATTCTCCTAATCACACGCACTCGGCACTACTACATCTGTAAGTCTTTGCTGTGAGGTTGTAGCAGCCGCCCCATCGTGACTCACTGCAACATAATGGCTTTTACATTTCATAATCCTGACCATAATTACTGTCTAACTAAATTGAGTTGATCTTTTTACTTCCTGAAAGAATAAAATCTGAGATGGAAACCCCCGTGACAGAGGCCGAGATCCTGAGCAGAGATAATCCTGCACATAGCCAGATAGGCCGCTATTTACATCATGACTCAGAAGATGTGGTAACGGCTCCGAAATCAGGAGGAAGAAGAAACCGCACAGAATTATCTCATCATAGCAGTGATATATGTATACATAGGAGTAGTATTATAGTAGTTATATTCTTGTACATAGGAGTAGTATTATAGTAGTTATATTCTTGTACATAGTAGTAGTATTATAGTAGTTATATTCTTGTACATAGGAGTAGTATTATAGTAGTTATATTCTTGTACATAGGAGCAGTATTATAGTAGTTATATTCTTGTACATAGGAGGTAGTATTATAGTAGTTATATTCTTGTACATAGGAGCAGTATTATAGTAGTTATATTCTTGTACATAGGAGGCAGTATTATAGTAGTTATATTCTTGTACATAGGAGTAGTATTATAGTAGTTATATTCTTGTACATAGGAGTAGTATTATAGTAGTGATATTCTTGTACATAGGAGGTAGTATTATAGTAGTTATATTCTTGTACATAGGAGTAGTATTATAGTAGTTATATTCTTGTACATAGGAGCAGTATTATAGTAGTTATATTCTTGTACATAGGAGTAGTATTATAGTAGTTATATTCTTGTACATAGGAGCAGTATTATAGTAGTTATATTCTTGTACATAGGAGCAGTATTATAGTAGTTATATTCTTGTACATAGGAGGCAGTA
The DNA here is from genome assembly GCF_031893055.1 of Leptodactylus fuscus. Classification (NCBI taxonomy): domain Eukaryota; kingdom Metazoa; phylum Chordata; class Amphibia; order Anura; family Leptodactylidae; genus Leptodactylus; species Leptodactylus fuscus. Next base: position 90,536,652 of record NC_134272.1, read on the forward strand.
TTATAGTAGTTATATTCTTGTACATAGGAGTAGTATTATAGTAGTGATATTCTTGTACATAGGAGGTAGTATTATAGTAGTTATATTCTTGTACATAGGAGTAGTATTATAGTAGTTATATTCTTGTACATAGGAGCAGTATTATAGTAGTTATATTCTTGTACATAGGAGCAGTATTATAGTAGTTATATTCTTGTACATAGGGGCAGTATTATAGTAGTTATATTCTTGTACATAGGAGGCAGTATTATAGTAGTTATATTCTTGTACATAGGAGCAGTATTATAGTAGTTATATTCTTGTACATAGGAGGCAGTATTATAGTAGTTATATTCTTGTACATAGGAGGTAGTATTATAGTAGTTATATTCTTGTACATAGGAGCAGTATTATAGTAGTTATATTCTTGTACATAGGAGGCAGTATTATAGTAGTTATATTCTTGTACATAGGAGGTAGTATTATAGTAGTTATATTCTTGTACATAGGAGTAGTATTATAGTAGTTATATTCTTATACATAGGGGGCAGTATTATAGTAGTTATATTCTTGTACATAGGAGCAGTATTATAGTAGTTATATTCTTGTACATAGGAGTAGTATTATAGTAGTTATATTCTTGTACATAGGAGGTAGTATTATAGTAGTTATATTCTTGTACATAGGAGTAGTATTATAGTAGTTATATTCTTGTACATAGGAGGCAGTATTATAGTAGTTATATTCTTGTACATAGGAGGCAGTATTATAGTAGTTATATTCTTGTACATAGGAGCAGTATTATAGTAGTTATATTCTTGTACATAGGAGGCAGTATTATAGTAGTTATATTCTTGTACATAGGAGGCAGTATTATAGTAGTTATATTCTTGTACATAGGAGCAGTATTATAGTAGTTATATTCTTTGACATAGGGGCAGTGATATACTGGTTATAGTCATTAGAATGTATCTGTGGTGCTGTAACGTCTAATACGCTGTATACTTGAGGTTGCAGTTATAAGTAATTGTGCCTGTAATAATATTTGGCTGCTGTAATGTCTTGTTGTCTATGGTGGTATAATTAGAGGGTAATTACATTTTTACAGCTGTGTGTAATAGGGTTGCAGTGTTACGCTCGGTATATACTACTATTATCACATGTGGCAGTGATGGCCTCGCTTAGCATATTATAATGAAGCAATGTAAACTTGGTCCTTGTCCTTCGCTCTTATCTGGGTAGATCTCGCGATGTCATCACCAGAGATGATTATGGTTTGGCAGCGAGTCGCAGGATGTCACATATCTATAGGGACGGATTGTTGTAGTCAGCTGTTGCAGTCACTTTAGTGCAGTCTGTTCTCCTGCACATTTCCATTCAATGTCAGAAAGTAAAAAGGTGCTAAATGGAAACCATCAGCAAGCAGAACTTTTTTTTTTTTTTTTTTTCAGTTGACTTTGTTATAGAGTAATTTTTGGCTGTGTATGTTTCTACCCCAAGCAGCTTATTTGCAGAGAAACATACAGAGAGTCCAAGTAATATATATATAAAAAATCCATACCTGTAGAAGTCAATGAGCTAGGTTGTGTGGAATGTGTGTGTGGGTGTGAGTCGTCAGCTTGTTGATGGTTTCCATATAACAACATATTTTAATACTGAACTAGATAGATGAATAAATTATTTATAATATTATATTATGTTACTTATGTGCTTGCTTTTATATTTTCTGGCCTTGCAGCCAATGTTGTCAGAGGTTTAAGGTAACTGAATGAAAACCTTGTGGTAAGGAAACAGCTGGGCCGCATTACTGAGGGTCGTGTTCTTGTAAGAAACTTCCATCCTGGTTCCTTTTTCAACAATCGTACATCATATTCTCTGCCATCTGGAAAATCATCGCCCAAAGCCTGTCCTTCCCCTCACCCTAAACTGTGCTGACACCCCAAGAGCTCTGCAGTGTCTTACAGTTTAGAGATCGGACTCTTGGCGTTTTTCTCATTGGCTTCACACCAAATTCTCACTAATGATTTGTTACATTTTCAGTAGAACATTTATCCCCAAATCTGACTAACCCAACGTCACACCCATAGGAGTCAGAATGGAAGATAGGAGTGATTGTATGGAGAGATCTTACATTGTACCCGACTGATACATGGAGTGAGCAGTATTCTTATATAGGACACGGTATTATAGTAGTTATATTCTTGTACATAGGAGGTAGTATTATAGTAGCTATATTCTTGTACATAGAAGTAGTATTATAGTAGTTATATTCTTGTACATAGGATGTAGTATTATAGTAGTTATATTCTTGTACATAGGATGTAGTATTATAGTAGTTACATTCTTGTATATAGGAGCAGTATTAGTTATATTCTTGTACATAGGAGTAGTATTATAGTAGTTATATTCTTGTACATAGGAGCAGTATTATAGTAGTTATATTCTTGTACATAGGAGCAGTATTATAGTAGTTATATTATTGTACATAGCAGTAGTATTATAGTAGTTATATTCTTGCACATTGGAGGTAGTATTATAGCAGTTATATTCTTGTACATAGGAGTAGTATTATAGTAGTTATATTCTTGTATATAGGAGCAGTATTAGTTATATTCTTGTACATAGGAGTAGTATTATAGTAGTTATATTCTTGTACATAGGAGCAGTATTATAGTAGTTATATTCTTGTACATAGGAGCAGTATTATAGTAGTTATATTATTGTACATAGCAGTAGTATTATAGTAGTTATATTCTTGCACATTGGAGGTAGTATTATAGTAGTTATATTCTTGTACATAGGAGATAGTATTATAGCAGTTATATTCTTGTACATAGGAGTAGTATTATAGTAGTTATATTCTTGTATATAGGAGCAGTATTAGTTATATTCTTGTACATAGGAGTAGTATTATAGTAGTTATATTCTTGTACATAGGAGCAGTATTATAGTAGTTATATTCTTGCACATTGGAGGTAGTATTATAGCAGTTATATTATTGTACATAGGAGTAGTATTATAGTAGTTATATTCTTGTACATAGGAGTAGTATTATAGTAGTTATATTCTTGTACATAGGAGTAGTATTATAGTAGTTATATTCTTGTACATAGGAGTAGTATTATAGTAGTTATATTCTTGTACATAGCAGTAGTATTATAGTAGTTATATTCTTGTACATAGGAGCAGTATTATAGTAGTTATATTCTTGTACATAGGAGTAGTATTATAGTAGTTATATTCTTGTATATAGGAGCAGTATTAGTTATATTCTTGTACATAGGAGTAGTATTATAGTAGTTATATTCTTGTACATAGGAGCAGTATTATAGTAGTTATATTCTTGTACATAGGAGCAGTATTATAGTAGTTATATTCTTGTACATAGCAGTAGTATTATAGTAGTTATATTCTTGCACATTGGAGGTAGTATTATAGCAGTTATATTCTTGTACATAGTAGTATTATAGTAGTTATATACTTGTACATAGGGGCAGTATTATAGTAGTTATATTCTTGTACATAGGAGCAGTATTACAGTAGTTTTATTCTTGTACATAGGAGCAGTATTACAGTAGTTTTATTCTTGTACATAGGAGGTAGTATTATAGTAGTTATATTCTTGTACATAGGAGGTAGTATTATAGTAGTTATATTCTTGTACATAGGAGGTAGTATTATAGTAGTTATATTCTTGTACATAGGCGTAGTATTATAGCAGTTATATTCTTGTACATAGCAGTAGTATTATAGTAGTTATATTCTTGTACATAGGAGCAGTATTATAGTAGTTATATTCTTGTACATAGGAGCAGTATTATAGTAGTTATATTCTTGTACATAGGAGCAGTATTATAGTAGTTATATTCTTGTACATAGGAGCAGTATTACAGTAGTTTTATTCTTGTACATAGGAGCAGTATTACAGTAGTTTTATTCTTGTACATAGGAGGTAGTATTATAGTAGTTATATTCTTGTACATAGGAGTAGTATTATAGTAGTTATATTCTTGTACATAGGCGTAGTATTATAGCAGTTATATTCTTGTACATAGCAGTAGTATTATAGTAGTTATATTCTTGTACATAGGAGCAGTATTATAGTAGTTATATTCTTGTACATAGGAGCAGTATTATAGTAGTTATATTCTTGTACATAGGAGTAGTATTATAGTAGTTATATTCTTGTATATAGGAGCAGTATTAGTTATATTCTTGTACATAGGAGTAGTATTATAGTAGTTATATTCTTGTACATAGGAGCAGTATTATAGTAGTTATATTCTTGTACATAGGAGCAGTATTATAGTAGTTATATTCTTGTACATAGCAGTAGTATTATAGCAGTTATATTCTTGTACATAGGCGTAGTATTATAGCAGTTATATTCTTGTACATAGCAGTAGTATTATAGTAGTTATATTCTTGTACACAGGAGTAGTATTATAGTAGTTATATTCTTGTACATAGGAGTAGTATTATAGTAGTTATATTCTTGTACATAGGAGCAGTATTATAGTAGTTATATTCTTGTACATAGGAGCAGTATTATAGTAGTTACATTCTTGTACATAGGAGGCAGTATTATAGTAGTTACATTCTTGTACATAGGGGGCAGTATTATAGTAGTTATATTCTTGTACATAGGAGCAGTATTATAGTAGTTATATTCTTGTACATAGGAGGTAGTATTATAGTAGTTATATTCTTGTACATAGGAGGTAGTATTATAGTAGTTATATTCTTGTACATAGGAGTAGTATTATAGTAGTTATATTCTTGTACATAGGAGCAGTATTATAGTAGTTACATTCTTGTACATAGGAGGCAGTATTATAGTACTTATATTCTTGTACATAGGAGCAGTATTATAGTACTTATATTCTTGTACATAAGAGCAGTATTATAGTAGTTATATTCTTGTACATAGGGGGCAGTATTATAGTAGTTATATTCTTGTACATAGGAGCAGTATTATAGTAGTTATATTCTTGTACATAGGAGTAGTATTATAGTAGTTATATTACTGTACATAGGAGTAGTATTATAGTAGTTATATTCTTGTACATAGGAGTAGTATTATAGTAGTTATATTACTGTACATAGGAGTAGTATTATAGTAGTTATATTCTTGTACATAGGAGCAGTATTATAGTAGTTATATTCTTGTACATAGGAGCAGTATTATAGTAGTTATATTCTTGTACATAGGAGCAGTATTATAGTAGTTATATTCTTGTACATAGGAGTAGTATTATAGTAGTTATATTCTTATACATAGGAGTAGTATTATAGTAGTTATATTCTTGTACATAGGAGTAGTATTATAGTAGTTATATTACTGTACATAGGAGCAGTATTATAGTAGTTATATTCTTGTACATAGGAGTAGTATTATAGTAGTTATATTCTTGTACATAGGAGTAGTATTATAGTAGTTATATTCTTGTACATAGGAGTAGTATTATAGTAGTTATATTCTTGTACATAGGAGTAGTATTATAGTAGTTATATTACTGTACATAGGAGTAGTATTATAGTAGTTATATTCTTGTACATAGGAGGTAGTATTATAGTAGTTATATTCTTGTACATAGGAGTAGTATTATAGTAGTTATATTCTTGTACATAGGAGTAGTATTATAGTAGTTATATTCTTGTACATAAGAGCAGTATTATAGTAGTTATATTCTTGTACATAGGGGGCAGTATTATAGTAGTTATATTCTTGTACATAGGAGCAGTATTATAGTAGTTATATTCTTGTACATAGGAGTAGTATTATAGTAGTTATATTCTTGTACATAGGAGGTAGTATTATAGTAGTTATATTCTTGTACATAGGAGGCAGTATTATAGTACTTATATTCTTGTACATAAGAGCAGTATTATAGTAGTTATATTCTTGTACATAGGGGGCAGTATTATAGTAGTTATATTCTTGTACATAGGAGTAGTATTATAGTAGTTATATTCTTGTACATAGGAGTAGTATTATAGTAGTTATATTACTGTACATAGGAGTAGTATTATAGTAGTTATATTCTTGTACATAGGAGCAGTATTATAGTAGTTATATTATTGTACATAGGAGCAGTATTATAGTAATTATATTCTAGTATCAGGTAGAGTACTGGTGCTAATATTGATTGTCTCCCAGCACATCATGCTTATGGTCAACTTTTTGGCCCCTGCTGTTGTGATTATTCGGGGCCCCGCTCTCGCTCTCACCACTAGTCTGTTACATAACTATCTCCACTTTTCCCCGTGATTGTTGTGGTTCCATTTTTGGTGTCTTTCCCTAGTGTCAGTGTCTAGTTACAGATTAGAGGCTTTCCGCCATACTCCTGCGCTCTCCAGCTCCCTTTCAGCTCTTTCCTATTTCAGCTTGGATCCAGATGTCATTAATAAGGATAATCAGAACCAGATCACTTGGGTGGTCGCAGACAGGACATCGGAAGGGGGAGGGCGCTCGGGGAGGGGGCAGGGGTGGGATTGTCCTTCTGCTTTCTCTTATGAACCCTTTTCATATTTGGAGCAGTTTCATTGAGAAAAACTGTAGAGCCTGGGACAATGTGACCAGCGGCGGCTCAGATCCAGGTGCACAAACACAAGGACGTCAGCTCATCCTCATTAACCAGTGCACTGCTGGTCTGTGCCCACTCAGTGATTATTACTATGATCTTATATTATAGAAAATCTTTGCATCTTTCTAATATAAAGCACTTTGGGTGTTAATCCTTGCTGCTTGCTGTCAGTGAATGGAAACCTTTTTGTCTGTATCAGTTCAGTCCTCGTTCTATTCACTGCCAATACCATGACATCTAGTCTAGACAATCCTCTGTGAGCTCCAGATTGAAACATTACCTGCGCTGATACATTGTAACAAACTATTCTATAAGTTTTACACTAAAATACAAAGTTCATGATCTATAAATCCTCTTCTGACTGTACAATATTGTGTTCAGTTGTATATTGGCTTTTGGGAAAGCTTGGTGACAACCAACGTGATATCAAGGATTTGCACCCAGCTTTCCTAGATGTCTGATGTATCCTTACAACTTTCCTAGACTTTTCCTTAAGACACAGATTGTGATTTCTGATATTTTGTAACAGGTTTTGTTAATGTAATAAGTGGTTATTCGTGAAGGCGCGGCGCTACATTATGGCTCCATGGCGACTTTTGATTGTGGGATAGCCGTATGATGACTGTCAAACAAACTTATTTTTAGGAGAAGTAATTGGAAGAATTCTGATCTTGTGGGAATTCTTATACTTGGTGCGTGACTTTCCCTGAGGGTGTGGGGATCAATGGCGGCTCCGGGTCTCAATGTTGCTGAGGGGCCCCAGCCCATGTAGTGACAGCAAGAATCATTATGCTGATATGGCGGTAATTTATGACCTATCTGCCGCCCTTGAACTTATGTTTATCCTTGAGAACATGACGCGTTCTATGGAGTGGACTCTGCTGCCGCCTGCTGGGCATTAGGAGAATGTGCAGCTGGACTCATTTAATGATCTTTGAAGCCAAGTAGATCATGGACCTGCACCAGTTTCTTCCTGAGAAATTATAGAGAAGCGGCCGCGCGATAATGGGATGAGAACAGAGAACGAATGACAAAAAAATTCCAGCTGCAGTAAATTCTATATGAACATCCCGGCTGCAGTGCATTATTGGAGATGTAGTGTATACCCCTGGTATTGTGATGAACAATGATCATGGTCTACATCTCCCAGAATGCAATACAGTTCATTACAGGAGTGCAGTTAAGCTGCTATGGTCATGTATGCTTATAACAGCAGAATGTTAAATGCAGCTTTGGTGGTGACCGGAGTAGAGAACATGATATAACTCAATGATCGTGTAATATATTGTATAATAATTGAAATTTATCATTCTAGGTATATAATCGAATATTCTGACCTAGTCTTTCTGTTGTGTCTTCTCACAGCCTGAAGATCTGGAGGGGCAGAATTGTCACACATTCAAGATCAAGAACTTTAAGAAGGTGAAGTCGTGTAGCGTCTGTAAGCAGGCCATCACCCGGGAGGGCAGCGCTTGTCGAGGTCAGTGCAACTGCCTGAGGTTACCAGGATTAGAAAAACATGGCTGCCTTCTTCCTAAAACTGCGCCCCACCTGTCCACAGGCTGTGTATGGTATTGCAGATCAGCCCCATTTACTTCAATTGCAATGACTGCAATACCTGGCTCAGCCTGATGACCGATATGGAGGGGTATTATGTAAGAAGTCATGTTCCCTTATCTTGTACAAACACCTAAAGTGGTCTGGTAACAGCATTTAGTGATCTGCTTTACAGCACGGTCATGTCCATAGGCAGCAATAGTCTGGAGACGACTCATTGAGGTCTATGGGAGAGTTACCTAGACATGTTCTGTGCAGGGAGGGGGAGGAGATAAGCTGTGACATCATCTATTGTCAGTAATTATGTAATAATGGCTTGGTGGTCTTATCTATAGAGGTGTTATCTTCTATTGTAATCTTATCTGTGATGCCTATGAGGTGACTGCTGCAAGAAAACGCCTACAGATATGGCAAAAATCAGTTTTTGACAAATTTGTAACAAAGTTGTTTCATTTCAAACCAGTTCATTGATCTCTAGTAGAGACTAAAACATCCTAAAGCTGGAGGTTTGTTCCAATTATTTGCAGCCTGGACAATGCTCTGTGAGTTAAAGGAAAAAGGGGTGCAAATTAGTTTTCTTCTTCTTCCTTTACGTCTGCACTGAGGTTTCTTTTGGAAGTTTCTGTATATCGTGAGCGGTCAGTCCGTCTGTACCCCCACTGGTGACCCCCTAACTATATTCTGTATATCCTGAGCGGTCAGTCCGTCTGCACCCCCAGACTTGTGTCCCTCCAGTACGTCCGCTCTGCTTTCAGGTTTTTCTTATTGCCGGTTCTTTGCACTTTCTTACCACAGAGGTGAATTGATTTGGTGAAGGATTTTGTTGTCTGAGTCCTGGTAAGTGACCTCCTCCCATTGTTCTCCGGACTGATGTAAAGCTACAGGACTATATATATGTAGATAAGTGGCCTATACCGGATAATGATATATAGTGCAGGATACACAGGTGTATGAAGGCAGGGACGTCTGGGCGCCATAATCCATCTTACACAGTTATAGTAGCACCAGGTGACCCGACCGACACCTTGTCAGTAATCCCTGGACATGTCAGCAGTCAGGTAATGTGGAATAGAGGTGACGGGCGCTCCGTGCCGCCAGCTGGCAGGTAATACAAGGCGCCGTGTGAGTTCTGTGAAGCTCAGGAAGTCTTGTATCAGGACCTGATAGGAATCCGTGCCAAGATGTCAGATCACAAGTGTTTCCGACACTCGGACAAAGTTCAGTCATGTAATAGTGTAATGGTAACAATAGTGTAATAGTGATAGTGATGCAGAAATATAACCACAAACAAGAGAAATGACACGCTGACCCTTGGGGTAAAGACTTTATATTAAATATGAGTAGATGGACACCACTTCGCATGGCTGATTCTGGCCTTGTATTGGCTGATACATGTCATACAACTAAATATTTAAGGACCTTCAAACTGCTATTGACTAATACAGGTCCTAAATAGCTTGCTTGCTATTGAAACCTGGTGTAAAGCTGTGTGTATGTCAAGACTGAAGAACCTGCGAGTTTACATTGGTCCATAAGCGTCATGTGATCATGTCTCATCTCATATCTCAGTTTGCATATGAGTGAAAGACAACCAATAACTCCTGGTTACTTATTTGTGCGGATATATACTGGCTGGTTTAGCTTCAGGAGTATATATGGGTGTATATTCAGCTTTAGGAGTATAGGATATATATACCTCAGAATATATACAGTCCTAGAGTCCCATCATGTATTTACCTCACACACATGACATGGCTGATATATCATATATACTGCTGTATCATAGTTCATGAGTCCTGGGGACTGAGGGTCTCTATGGTGGAGCTGGGGGGAGGTGACATGTAATGGAGACTCTGGTGAGAGAGGGACAGCCTGGTATCAGATATACAGTGCGGTGATGGTAATGGCGGCCGAGCTGATAATCCCGGTATATATGTCTCCAGCTCTGCTAATACTGATCACGCTGAGGATCGGTTATAGCTAATCATTTCTATGTAGTTTCTCAGGGCTGTATACGGGTCATACTATATATACTCGCCATACCGTATGCAGGTTATTTTTAAGTGGCGGAGTGGGGGTCCTTGGAGTTGGTTTAAATTTTCAGGGGTTGGGAAACATGGTGTTAGTTTCCCGTAGGATTAACTTCTATTTTTGTCTTGCTGGTCTTTGGGGGTGTCCTGGGGAGGGGTTATTATATGGAGTATCTTCCATGTTGGGTGTTATGGGGCCCCTGAGCCTGTGCTTGTGGCTGGGGGTAATTTGGTGGTGGAACAGATTGGCGGCCAGACCTTTGTAACGTCCCCCTCAAGGAAGAGGTTTGTATCTGGATAAGTTACATGCTGGGATTATTATTTCCCCATCCTATATATGGCATTTAATGATCTATATGTGACCTCCATATCAGGGCTGTATACAGAGTCCTGTGAGGATATATGGCAGCCTTCAGTCACTTTATACATGCTGTTCTGTTGATGCTGCTGCCTATAAAATCTCCGCCCTTACCTCCTGGAGCCATTTCATCTTCCCTCTCTTACTTAAAATGGTATAAGATATATATGGTTCTTTTTTGCCTATGGTAACCTGCAGTAAAGCTGTGTGTATGTGACCTTGTGTAACAGTGTCCTGCACCTTTTATGGCTGACCTACAGCAGTGAAGAAAAATGGCTGGATTGTTATGGAAACCTGGAGTAAAGCTGTGTGCATGTGGAGACTAATCCCCTGCGAGCTTCTATTGGCTGATAAGGGACATGTGACCGTGTGTATGGCAGTTAGAATATGAGGGAAAGACTTCCAGGCTTCTATTGGCTAATGCAGGTACATTTTTGGGAATATCCTGTATCTCAGGAATGGTATGTCCTAGAGAGCTGAGACCCGGTCTAAAACCTTTCCAGACACCTGATGTACCTGTGTGCCAAATTTGGTGAAGATCGGTCTAGTCGCTTGGTCACGCATAAAGAACAAACAGACAGAAACTCATTTTCACATATAAAAGTGAGAGCTATTAGGGCTCGTGCACATGGAGTTAACGCGAGCGCATTTTAGCATAATACACGTGTATAGAATACAAAGGTAAAAATAACACTTCCATTGACTTTAATGAAATTTTTTACAGGTGTAAAAAACACGTCACGTTTTTTGGCGTGTCTTTTGATGCGTTTTTTTACAGGTGTAAAAAAATTTCCTTGAAGTCAATGGGAGTGTTATTTTAATATGTGTATTCTATACACGTGTATTATGCTAAAATGCGCTCTCGTTAACTCCGTGTGCACGAGCCCTTATAGTTCAGTTCTTTTGGATTCCCCGTTTAGAGATGCGAGGGGCACAGTGTTCTCTGGTTCTCCGTAAAGATCATCGGTCATCTGGAGATGGGTATAACCTCAGCCAATCGTTCTCTATCTTTTACCTACAATGGAACAAAAAGTATAAAAGTGGAAACTTTCACCTAAAAGAAGTAAAGTTTTATTGCGTCTCTTAGTCGGGCAGATGTTTGGTGGTGCAGTTCTGCTTTTCTCCACTAGATGTCGCTGTTTCTCCTGTGATGACTACATGGAGGTCTGCAGCGATCCTTGATGATCTGGGGAGGGGGGTCACAGAAGTTAATCTGGGTGACACTGACCACATAAAGACTTGTACTGGTAACCAGTGTGACGAATGAGTCTAACCCGTAAAGAAATCAATTCTATAAAAATTCCAATTTTTTACATAAAATGACTACAGTCCATAGTGTTGGGGGGATATCGTCACTCCATAGGGAGAGACCACCTATTAGGTGTGTGGAGTCTTATTAAGCCATGAGCGCTCCACTGTGCAAAGGAACATGGGAAGAATATGCAAATCTGACTTCCATGATGTAATTAGGATGCCAGTGCCACAGTCATGCAGTCCACTAGAGGGCGCTCACTGAATTGGTGTGCATGCCTGAGGCACTGACTTCCTAATTCCATCATGGAAGTCAGATTTGCATATTCTTCCCAAGTGGAAACGTTACTAATAGAGATGAGCGAACACTATTCGAAACTGCCGTTTCGAATAGCACGCTCCCATAAGAATGAATGGAAGCGGCCGGCACACAGACTTTGCCGGCCGCTTAACCCCCTGCGTGCCGGCTGTGTCCATTCTTTCCAATGGGTGCGTGCTATTCGAAACGGATGCTTCGAATAGTTTCGCTCATCTCTAGTTACTAACAATTGTGCATGTCCTGCGTTGGTGGGTTTATCGCTCATATTTAATATAATACACTTTCCTGCTAGTCCAGTGATTTATGGTGCAGTCACCTGAGTTACAAGGTCACAGGGATGTAATGAGTAAGGTGACCCTTACTGGAAACCAGTGACAACGCCCCCTGCTGAGAAAAAAAGAAAAGGCAGGATGACCTGCTTGAGTAACCAAAGTTTACCTGTGGAAGTCTCTATGTGTAGAAGCTGCACCCTGAACGTCTTCTGCATGATTATCAGCTGTCAGCCATATTGCCCCTCCTAAGGCTGATTTTTCTGCCACCCGGTCACCCAGATGACATTTCCTCCGCAGCTGGCAGTCAATTGTAGTAGTCCCATGTCCTGTCCATGTTATTGTACAGACCCCATAAGGCATTGTGATTTTTAGTAAGCTGTAAAACCAGTCATGCTGGGAAGTAAAGAAAAACAATATCAGTGATGAAGGGAGAACAATATCAGTGATGGAGGAAGAACGATATTCGTGATGGAGGGAGAACAATATCAGTGATGGAGGAAGAAAGATATCAGTGATGGAGGAAGAAAGATATCAGTGATGGAGGAAGAAAGGTATCAGTGACGGAGGAAGAAAGATACCAGTGACGGAGGAAGAATGATATCAGTGACGGAGGAAGAATATCAGTGATGGAGGAAGAACGATATCGGTGATGGAGGAAGAACGATATCAGTGACAGAGGAAGAACAATTGCTCCAAATGTTTGGAGCCATCCAGGCCAGTGACTGTGCACTTGAGGAAGGACTACCATATGTCCGAAACGCGTTGTGCTGTTCCATTTGTTATTAAAGAAATTTCTGTCATCTTCTGGGTGAGCGCTGTTCTTCAGGCCGATCATTGTATCAGGCCGGCCCCAATTTTTCGTTGTCAGAGGAAGAACGATATCCGTAATGGAGGAAGAAAGATATTAGTCTTGAAGCATAAGATCAGTGATGAAGGATAAGATCAATGATGGAAGGAGAATGATATCAGTGATGGAGGAAGAACGATATCAGTGATGGAGGAAGAACAATATTAGAGATGGAGGAAGTAGCTAACTTCTCCTCCTAGTTATTCTCAGTGAAGTTGCAGCCTGAGAGGTTTTGTGTTGGATCTCTTAAAGGACAGTAGTAGTCTCTCCTGGGCCCTTGTACCAGAGGGGCCCGGGGCCTTATTTCACACGTAAGAAGACACTTCCATTATAACTGTTACATAGTAGGTGATTTTGCATTAGGAGTTGTGCATCTGTAAGTTACTCCTCTGTGATTGCTGTGGTCATGATGACAGTTTCTGGGTTGATGGAGGGGGCGATGAAAAACGGGGCGATAAATCTCCGTAATGACTGAAAAGATGAAGGAATGTGCGAGGGAAAGGGGAAAACCTGGCAATCCGGGGAATGTTCTGTTTACAGATCCAGCTCATGCACTTCCAAACAAGGCCTGGAAGGAGCCGCCGCTGCACGTTCCCTCCACATCGCCCTTTATGGCCTGTTCATCTGACTGCGCTGGTGATTTAACCCCTGCTCTTCTGTGACAAGTATCTGACAGGGCCTGATGTCAGGGGTCTCACCTCTAATGGAAGATATGATGAGTCTTGCACAGATTGCAGATTGTCCTTCAATCTGATGTACAATTGTGAATTCTGTGCATGTGAATGAGGCTCTGCAAGCTACTTACAATGTATTACAATGGGGCTGATCCTTGTGCCAATCTGCTGCAGACCAAGCCGCACACCCGCAGCAGAGGAGAAGGGGCCTTGAATTTATGCTGAGGAAGGACCGTGGCCTTACTGTACATTTCTGACTCATAGAATTACAATTTTGGAATATTTTAATATAATTTTGCGACAAATTCTGTTTTTGGGACAGGGGCCCTGTTGTGTGTCATAGGCTGGAGCTCAGGAGACCAGAGAGAGAAGTCCCTGCACTGCTACATTGTAACAAAACCTTCAGCTGTGAGAGCAGGAATAGAGGTGCAAAGTTTAGCATATTTACGCCGCCATATTTATGATCCAGTGGGTGTGAGTAGCTTGGCGAGCGAATGTACTGAAAAGTTATCGAATGTCACTTCTTAAAGTCATAAAAATTGTGGCCAGCTTATTCCAATAGGGAGCGCCGTAAAAACTAAAGTAACAACTCAGGACAATTTTGATACATTTGGTAAATTTGGCTCCATTTTACAGCAAGACAAACTCATATTACCCCGTAATCCCAGGGCGGAGATTAGTCCATGTGATGTTATGGACACGGCAATGGCTGCTGTTATACTGTAGACGCTGAGTGGACGCCGTAGTTGCGTTCTCTTTAAGTGCCGCAGCTGCCGCCTCTCCTGTAAGGTTCCTTTCCTCTCTTTGGGTTGTTTCCCTACTGTGAGACCCGGCAGGAAGTTCGTATTGTCACAATCTAAATGGACTTTTCCTCCCCTGTGAAAGATCGGAAAGTTAGCGCGCGGCATGAAGAATCTGACAATCGTGATAATGCTGCTTGCCCATTGCTGGCCAGAGAGTGACCTCACCTTTAACTCCTTCCCTACTGCTGAGAAGAAAAAGGTGAAATCACTCACTATTAATGGTGTCACTGTATTATACTCCAGAGCTGCGCTCACTATTCTGCTGGTACAGTCACTGTGTACATACATTACATTACTTATCCTGTATTATACTCCAGAGCTGCGCTCACTATTCTGCTGGTACAGTCACTGTGTACATACATTACATTACTTATCCTGTATTATACTCCAGAGCTGCGCTCACTATTCTGCTGGTACAGTCACTGTGTACATACATTACATTACTTATCCTGTATTATACTCCAGAGCTGCGCTCACTATTCTGCTGGTGCAGTCACTGTGTACATACATTACATTACTTATCCTGTATTATACTCCAGAGCTGCGCTCACTATTCTGCTGGTGCAGTCACTGTGTACATACATTACATTACTTATCCTGTATTATACTCCAGAGCTGCGCTCACTATTCTGCTGGTACAGTCACCGTGTATATACATTACATTACTTATCCTGCATTATACTCCAGAGCTGCCCTCACTATTCTGCTGGTACAGTCACTGTGTACATACATTACATTACTTATCCTGTATTATACTCCAGAGCTGCGCTCACTATTCTGCTGGTACAGTCACTGTGTACATACATTACTTATCCTGTATTATACTCCAGAGCTGCGCTCACTATTCTGCTGGTACAGTCACTGTGTACATACATTACATTACTTATCCTGTATTATACTCCAGAGCTGCGCTCACTATTCTGCTGGTGCAGTCACTGTGTACATACATTATATTACTTATCCTGTATTATACTCCAGAGCTGCGCTCACTATTCTGCTGGTACAGTCACTGTGTACATACATTACATTACTTATCCTGTATTATACTCCAGAGCTGCGCTCACTATTCTGCTGGTGCAGTCACTGTGTACATACATTACATTACTTATCCTGTATTATACTCCAGAGCTGCGCTCACTATTCTGCTGGTGGTGTAATCAGTTGTTACCTGTTGGCAGGTTCTGTTCTTGTTTACCTAATTTTTTGTGATTTAGGATCCTTAGGCTTTTATTCTACATAAGGGAATGCTGTGAGAGTTCAGCTCTGAAGCCTACTTGTTGCATACTGTAATGGATGTTCCCTATAAGTTTGGTGATTGGTATTATTGGGTCCCTGTCCCTTTATTTGCTATGGGTTGGGGTCCGGTCCGGTGAGTGACCCAGTGTCAGCGAGAACAACATTGACCTCAGATTGTTATTAGTAAGCGGAAAGGGAACGAAGACCCCACCTAGCGAGAGCAGAGGAAACGCAACAATAAGCTCATGTTATTTCATCAGGCCTCACCTCAGCAGCCTGTTAAAGGGACGGTTCATCAGATAGACGGGCGAGGGGTTGACTTCCAGAGAAGTATCCCTTGTCCGCAGTGTATGGCGCTGTATAGTTCCTGTATCCTGCCGCTCCATCTGATGGGGGGTGTCAGGAGGGGATCACTGTCAATTTGATAAAGGTCCAGGACAACCCCTTTAAGCCGCCGCGGTCAGGCATCCCGTGTAGTCGCGTTGCGGGCTGCTGCCGTTTGTCGTTTTGCGTTTTTGTTACATTTTTTTTCCTAATTGACTTTAAAAGTTAAATAATAATTCTTGGCGCAAAAAACCCAAAGGGCTAAAAATCTAAGTGAAATATTTCAGCGCGACGCGGTGGCCGGACCCGGCAGCTCGGAGGTTAATGCGGCTTTTCCGGCGCAGGTCTTTTTTTAGTAACTTCCTTTGATTAAGTGGAATGTTGTGATTCAATTATCTGAGCTCTGCTACATCTGCAGCCCCTGTACATGCGGAGAATTTCCTGGCGTCCTCTCCTGCGTCACCCGCCCGTCACATAGATGGTCCGGCCTCTGCCCCTCCGAGCCCCTAATTCAGAACAGAAGCCTTGTCTGGATGTGACGCCCCCGATCCCGCAGAGGACATGCCGCAGGGATGACTCCTAACCATGGCTGCCCCCTACAGGCTGGGGGTCAGAGGTCACACACTGGTCACTAGACGCAGCACAGGTCACATGCTGCATCCTGAATCCTATAGGAGGACATGGCATTAGATTATTAGCTCTGTGGGCGGGAAGTGATGCAGAATTTTCTGTAATGTATCTTTTTTTTTTGTTTTTATAGCAATTTTTTTATGTACTGACAAAGAGGGTTAAATTAATGGGACCATCACCACAGAACCTGAAATACCCGAATGGATGAGCAAATTGTCAGTACACTACAGCGCCACCACAGGACAAATAAAGAATCGCAAGAAGCCACTAAAATCCATCAACATCTTATCTGGTTCTGAACCCAAGTTAAATCATGTAATGTACTCCAGAGCTGTACTCACTATTCTGCAGACTTCAGACTGATTATTCAGCATCTTCAGTGAGTTTTCTCTGATGATGATTTGCATTTTGGGAAATGTCGCCTACACCAGGCCCTATAGAGACCTCATATGTATGAACAGAATAGTGAGCACAGCTCTGGGGTATAATACAGGATAAGTAATGTAATGTATGTACACAGTGACTGCACCAGCAGAATAGTGAGCGCAGCTCTGGAGTATAATACAGGATAAGTAATGTAGTGTATGTACACAATGACTGCACCAGCAGAATAGTGAGCGCAGCTCTGGAGTATAATACAGGATAAGTAATGTAGTGTATGTACACAGTGACTGCACCAGCAGAATAGTGAGCGCAGCTCTGGAGTATAATACAGGATAAGTAATGTAATGTATGTACACAGTGACTGTACCAGCAGAATAGTGAGCGCAGCTCTGGAGTATAATACAGGATAAGTAATGTAATGTATGTACACAGTGACTGCACCAGCAGAATAGTGAGCGCAGCTCTGGAGTATAATACAGGATAAGTAATGTAATGTATGTACACAATGACTGCACCAGCAGAATAGTGAGCGCAGCTCTGGAGTGTAATACAGGATAAGTAATGTAATGTATGTACACAGTGACTGTACCAGCAGAATAGTGAGCGCAGCTCTGGAGTATAATACAGGATAAGTAATGTAATGTATGTACACAGTGACTGTACCAGCAGAATAGTGAGCGCAGCTCTGGAGTATAATACAGGATAAGTAATGTAATGTATGTACATAGTGACTGTACCATCAGAATAGTGAGCGCAGCTCTGGAGTATAATACAGGATAAGTAATGTAATGTATGTATACAGTGACTGCACCAGCAGAATAGTGAGCGCAGCTCTGGAGTATAATACAGGATAAGTAATGTAATGTATGTACACAGTGACTGCACCAGCAGAATAGTGAGCGCAGCTCTGGGGTATAATACAGGATAAGTAATGTAATGTATGTACACAGTGACTGCACCAGCAGAATAGTGAGCGCAGCTCTGGAGTATAATACAGGATAAGTAATGTAATGTATGTACACAGTGACTGCACCAGCAGAATAGTGAGCGCGGCTCTGGAGTATAATACAGGATGTAACTCAGTATCAGCTATGTACATATGTAACATATATGTACAAGGTGTGTGTGTGTGTATATATAATGTGTAAATTCTTTCTTTTTTTATGGATTACATATGTATTGTCAGGGTCTGGGGTTGCTAGGTTGGGGGGCATAGACACACAAGTCCAGATTTTTAGTCCAAAAAGGTAGTTTTATTTTTACTCCACAAGAAACAGTGCAGCAAGCAAAAAAGAAAAAAAAAAACAATACAAAACAAATCCCTGCCCGGCTCGGCTCTGACTACACGCATAAATCTGTTACCTCACCTATAACTGCAGACTCAATAGCAAAATTGAATGGTACAAGCCACAGCTCCCACCGTGTGACCTTCCTTCCTTCCTCTGTCCCAGTCTTGCTGCTGGCGCTGACCTTTTAATCCTCCCTGATGAGGACAATCCACAGCAGCAGAGTCGCTGCAGAAACATCCACAATGTGTGGACTGAAGGGGGGTGGAATGACAGGTCCCACTGCCAATCCTACCTGTCATTCCCAAAAAAATCCAGCCCAATACTGAGCCTGTAAAAAATGCTCAGCAGACAAAAGCTATCTGCTGAGAACAAGTCATCCCTGGAGTTTCTCTCATCTTGCCCACCTGAGTAGTCTGGGCGAGCTGTACACCCCTCCATTATTTTGCCGGCCATTGGCTTACACTATAAATGATACGTGATTGTAGGATTTCTAGTTTTCTTATGATTTAGGTACGATTGAAGTATCTTGTACCTTCCGGACTTCTCGGCCATTCTTCAGCTTTGCAGCTCTGTAAGCATTACTTGTCTACTTTCTGTAATTCCAGGAGGTTTCGGTGCACATGTTCAGGGCACGTTGCAGTGAGTGGCGCCCGCTCTGCTCCTACCAGAAGGGTCCGGTTATAGCAGTGTGTGCCTGGCCTGTTATGAAAGGAGCGCAGGGCCGAGACTAACCGAAACCTGTTATTTCCTGTGCTAAATCTCTCTGCCTTATGTCAGGTGCAGGCTCTGCGACCAAGGACAAAGAATAGCTTGTGAGGGCCGGAGTGCCGCTCCATACGTGTGCAGGGCAGAACACGCACTCAGGGTATTACCAGCGCCCTCAAATATTGCGGCTTTCCTGCGAAGCCGATTGAATGGCGCCCAAGATCTGCTTGTAAAAGTAAATCCCACAAGTCAAGGAGCAAGCGAGAGGGAGCGGTGTCTGGAAGACGGCCATGGGGTTTGCTTATTCAACACTTCTTAGAATCATATTTAAGAGATAGCCGACCTTTTCATCTTAGAAATCTGCAGCGACGGGGGCCGAGCCCAATAATAAGAATACCACTCATCATTCATACAGTCACTGAGGATGCTGAGAGTTGTAGTTACAGGTAGATATAAAGAATGAGACACAGCTCCCTCTAGTGGTGGCTGCAGAAAGACTGAAGTTTATCCATGAAGTTTGTGCAGAGCATTTGGTGCTGTGTATCGGGGAAACCGGGAATATACTAAGAAATGGTTCAGCTGCTCAGATGATATTGTGTTGTGGGACAGACTCTTAGAGATTAGTGATGGACATGCTCAGAATCCATCCTGGTCTTCCATACACTCCGTTCACTATCCGCCGTCCTGGGGTCCGTGTAGGTGGCCAAAACCCTCTCTGCTCCTGCCTTTATATAGATCGGAGTGCGGAGGAATGCTGGATGACAGGGTGGTTGTTCTGGAGAGATAACAGGAAGGGGAATCGCTGCCAAAAAGAATCCAATTCCAGAGAAATTGGAAATTTCATGTGAACTGAACAAGTGCAAGGACTGATCCTGAGCTATGGACGGTCCGAAAACTGCACCAAAGTGGTAAAGACCGGAGTATGACAGATCTAGGCATGTCCTGTGTATGACATACGTGATGGGAGGGGAATGTCCCGTGTATGACATGTGTGATGGGAGGAGAATGTCCTGTGTATGACACGTGATGGGAGAATGTCCTGTGTATGACACACGTGATGGGAGGGGAATGTCCTGTGTATGAGACGTGTGATGGGAGGAGAATGTCCTGTGTATGAGACGTGTGATGGGAGGGGAATGTCCTGTGTATGAGACGTGTGATGGGAGGAGAATGTCCTGTGTATGAGACGTGTGATGGGAGGGGAATGTCCTGTGTATGACATACGTGATGGGAGGGGAATGTCCCGTGTATGACATGTGTGATGGGAGGAGAATGTCCTGTGTATGACACGTGATGGGAGGAGAATGTCCTGTGTATGACACACGTGATGGGAGGGGAATGTCCTGTGTATGAGACGTGTGATGGGAGGAGAATGTCCTGTGTATGAGACGTGTGATGGGAGGGGAATGTCCTGTGTATGAGACGTGTGATGGGAGGGGAATGTCCTGTGTATGAGACGTGTGATGGGAGGAGAATGTCCTGTGTATGACACGTGTGATTGGGAGGGGAATATCCTGTGTATGAGACGTGTGATGGGAGGGGAATGTCCTGTGTATGACACGTGTGATGGGAGGGGAATATCCTGTGTATGACACGTGTGATGGGAGGAGAATGTCCTGTGTATGAGACGTGTGATGGGAGGGGAATGTCCTGTGTATGAGACGTGTGATGGGAGGGGAATGTCCTGTGTATGAGACGTGTGATGGGAGGGGAATATCCTGTGTATGACACGTGTGATGGGAGGAGAATGTCCTGTGTATGAGACGTGTGATGGGAGGGGAATGTCCTGTGTATGAGACGTGTGATGGGAGGGGAATGTCCTGTGTATGACACGTGTGATGGGAGGGGAATATCCTGTGTATGACACGTGTGATGGGAGGAGAATGTCCTGTGTATGAGACGTGTGATGGGAGGGGAATGTCCTGTGTATGAGACGTGTGATGGGAGGGGAATGTCCTGTGTATGAGACGTGTGATGGGAGGGGAATGTCCTGTGTATGAGACGTGTGATGGGAGGAGAATGTCCTGTGTATGACACGTGTGATGGGAGGAGAATGTCCTGTGTATGACACGTGTGATTGGGAGGGGAATGTCCTGTGTATGACACGTGTGATTGGGAGGGGAATATCCTGTGTATGAGACGTGTGATGGGAGGGGAATGTCCTGTGTATGAGACGTGTGATGGGAGGGGAATGTCCTGTGTATGAGACGTGTGATGGGAGGGGAATGTCCTGTGTATGAGACGTGTGATGGGAGGAGAATGTCCTGTGTATGAGACGTGTGATGGGAGGGGAATGTCCTGTGTATGAGACGTGTGATGGGAGGGGAATGTCCTGTGTATGAGACGTGTGATGGGAGGGGAATGTCCTGTGTATGAGACGTGTGATGGGAGGGGAATGTCCTGTGTATGAGACGTGTGATGGGAGGGGAATGTCCTGTGTATGAGACGTGTGATGGGAGGAGAATGTCCTGTGTATGACACGTGTGATGGGAGGAGAATGTCCTGTGTATGACACGTGTGATTGGGAGGGGAATATCCTGTGTATGAGACGTGTGATGGGAGGGGAATGTCCTGTGTATGAGACGTGTGATGGGAGGGGAATGTCCTGTGTATGAGACGTGTGATGGGAGGAGAATGTCCTGTGTATGACACGTGTGATTGGGAGGGGAATATCCTGTGTATGAGACGTGTGATGGGAGGGGAATGTCCTGTGTATGAGACGTGTGATGGGAGGGGAATGTCCTGTGTATGAGACGTGTGATGGGAGGGGAATGTCCTGTGTATGAGACGTGTGATGGGAGGGGAATGTCCTGTGTATGACACGTGATGGTATGGGGGAAGGCTGTACATTACATATACACAAATATCCCATTATATATTCCCATAGGAGTCTGCAGTACATGGGATGATGTTCTATAAGAACTGTAACTTGGCGCTGCGTGCGGTATACGGGACTCTGTCCTGTTGCTCCGTGTAACATGTATGTAGCATAATATAACATGTCTATACCCTTTACTGTGTAGCAGATCGGATTACTGTGTGTTGTGTGTGAGCTGTGGCCTAATAATTCAGGAAGGGACATAGATTTGTATCTGCGACCGAAGTCTCTGAAGTTGGATTCCTGGGGCACGTGGGAGGGATTACCGGGGTTGTTTGTTTTTGCTTTAAAGCATTTAGTCTGAACTGGAAATGTGAGGCCCTGGGACGTCATCCTGAGGATTCACTGTAGTCTGCATCAATGTCTGCAGTGCCCCCCATAGGTGACTGAGGGAATGACTCCAGTAGGCAACGTGCATTAAATTGGAGTTTTATTGGAGTCGTTGCTGCAACTTGACATTGTCCTTTCTCTGTCTTTCAGTCTGCAGATTATCATGTCATCGCAAGTGTGAAGCCAAGGTAAGTGATTCTCTGATTCTTGTTATTCTATTCACCCTAATAGACTGGATTTGTGTATACAGCTCCCATGAATACAAATGTACAACAGGTGGATACAGTTGATGCTCCATACAAATTACCTTGGTGTGTAGTCTAATCCTACAGTCATGTATTACCCCCCCCCCCCCCCCCTTAGCACTGAAGCTTGGGTAGCCCATGCAAGTCCATGTTATTTACACACTTAAGATACTGTCAATGTGAGAGAGGAAGAGGAAGATACACATGAGATACAGCATTGACAGAAAGGAGGAGTGAGCGCATTCACATGTAACGCCCACTGAGCTCTGAACTTACCTTTCCATAAGCAGGGGAAACCCACTGAGCTCTGAACCTGCAGCTTCACAATCAGGAAACACCCACTGAACTTTGAACCTATAACTCTACAGTCAGGGAATACCTGCTGAACTCTGAACCTGCAGTGCTACAAGCAGGGGTAACCTACAGAGCTCTGAACCTGCAATGCCACAAGCAGGGAGTACCTGCTGAATTCTGAAACTGCAGTGCTACAAGCAGGGGTAACCTACAGAGCTCTGAACCTGCAGAGCCACAAGCAGGGGTGACCTATGGAGCTCTGAACCTGCAGAGCCACAAGCAGGGGTAACCTACGGAGCTCTGAACCTGCAGTGACACAAGCAGGGGTAACCTACCGAGCTCTGAACCTGCAGTGCCGCAAGCAGGGGTAACCTACAGAGCTCTGAACCTGTAGTGCCACAAGCAGGGGTAACCTACCGAGCTCTGAACCTGCAGTGCCACAAGCAACATGTTAGTTAGCAAGTCTAATCCAATAGTATATATGTGTGCATATATATATATATATATATATATATATATATATATATATTTGCTGCAAATTTTGCTTTGATTTTTATACTTGTTTTTGTAAAAGATGGATAAAACGAAGAGTTGTCTTCTGTCTTTGTCAAATTCCTGAATGGATACGCTATCTAGATGTTTCAAAGGTTTGTCAGTCAGTAGTTTAAAAAATAAATAAATCTGCTTGTCACCCATCTTTCCTAGTGACAGATAGACACAAGAAACATCTGATACATACGGTCATGGATTTGCTTTATATGAGATCCTATTATCTTATATTGTGTAGAATTCTGGGTCACAGCCGAGAACACTGGGGGTGTAAAATAGATTGATAATTGTGTAGCGTATAAAAAAAGTGAAAAAGAGCTGACGCTTCTCCTTTCAGTACACTCATAGGGCTGACAGGACGCACACTTGACCTGCGGCCCCATTATTAATGTTTAATTTAGCGTGACCCCCCCCCCCCCCCAACCCCTCCTAATAATTCTCAGACATAGAATCATCTGTTGTGTTCTCCTGGTAATGGAGCGTTTGTCCAGGGTGTGATTCACACAGTCCAGATTCAGCATTCCTGTAAATCTGTCATCTGATCGGTTCAGGGCACCGCGTCCGCAGACAACTTTGTTGTGAAATGAGAAATGTTTGCTGAGTCTTGGGCAGAGGATCTTCGTGCTTTGTCATTATGAAGGGGTAAGAGTTCAGGGGTCCGGACAGTTGTCATCTGCATCGAAAAGAACCTGGAGCCCAGCCTTATACAATGTATCAGTATGTATCCATATGTATCTCTGCAAAGTAACAAGTCATACAGACTGGATACAATTGTAGCAAATCCTTAAGTTAGGTCTGTACAGGCCTGTATGGCTGGGATCACTCCTCAACATTTCCCGCCTAAAAAAGTCCTGCAGTATAAAACCGGTGCAAACCCGAGGGACACCTGGAAAACCCTATTATAATCTATGGGGTCCGTGAGTGTCTGCAGGTAACTGCTTTTTAAGAGGACAGGCCCTCCATCTTTCAGGTCCCTGAACCACGGAGAGCTGAACTCTAGTGTGAACCTGGCGTCAGCAAGAATATCACATTTACTGACTGCTAGCAGAGATCTTGAAACTGGGATGAATTGAAACAAAAAATCTCAAAGTTCCAAAACCTTTCGCTTTTCGTTATACGTTGATCTAACCGTTTCAGCTCTGCTACATTAGTCCATGTCCTCTCTCTTTGTCACAGCGCGGTGTTTGCTCATGTTTTGCACTAGTTTCTCAGTCGGGTTCGGGCTATTTCTTTGCACTGCTCCTTAAGATTTCCATCAAGCCTTACCTCACCGTGCAGTCATCCAGCGCCGCATTCCTGCACCGAACCTGCTGACACACGGCGTGCCTCGGACCTGTGAATTGGCACAGAGGGCCGCCTGTGTCTCAGCGCTGGCATCTGGTCAGTGTTACCGAAGAATGGCACCGATCTGTAGGGTATAAAAAATAAAGTGAGACCCCGGGGAGGTGGGGGAGGGGGGATAAGCTGCAAACACAGGGTCTGTTGAGAAGCGGCGGCTCGCCCCAAGTTTACACAACGCTGCCAGTGAATTCTCCAGCTCCCATTTCATCCCAGCAGTTCCAAATTAGTCATTTCTGTGTTTTTCTTAAGAAAATCTATGCAATCTATTTTTGGAAGCTCGTACCTTACATGGTTAACTCTTCGGTGCCTGGTGTGTAATTGACCTATACTGTCCAGGATATGAAGAGACCCTGGGCCTTTGCGTTCTTGACCTTTTCCTAAACCAGGTTTTTTTTTTAAAACTCCAGTTACATCCAGAGCTGCAGTTCACATTCTGCATTGTAGCTGATACCTGGAAGGGGCTCAGGTCTTGTCGCCTATTACGGTCCTTCTTCTGTGCATTGTAGTACAGCGCCTGGGGGTGAACTCTACAAACCTAGCCTGTAGATGCCTAAATACAACTATAGAAAGCCCCCTCTCCCCCCAAAAAAGTTACCCAGCCCCAATTAAAATTGTAGGACATGCCCCGCCATTTGCAGATAAAAAAATCCCCTTATTTGGCCCCAACGCAGTATGACCCGAATCAGGGTAAATGGCTGAGCCTTGACGTGGTTAATTCATCTTCTGTCTCTTCCATTAGGCACTTAATGTAGCAGAGCTAAGTTTGTTACGATGTGTAACCCCAGGCCATAGCACGACATATTATCTGTGGCCTTCTATAGGACTGCAGGTATCGCCTCCTGACCATGATGCACCCGCTATGCCAAGCCAAAGTGTTACATGACAAATTCAGCTCTGCTACCTCCATAGGAGCATCACCCCCCCCCCCCCCCCGAGCCTCGTGCAATTAATTGTGGCTTCCGTCCAAAGACACATTCCTTCTAGCGTCTTAATGCATGGAGTTTATGGAAAGTCGAGCTCACAGCGAGCGGCAGATCAACTGCTAATGAAGATTTTTCCAGGATCTTCCCATCGTTACGCGTTTGGGGCCGGATTCTTGACTAATGCATCTTAAGTTCTAAGAAAAGAATGTAATTAAGGAGCAGGCAAGCCAGGATATCCCAGAGGCTGCACACATGTGGGCCCCTCCCCCAGCGCTATCATGGGCCCCCGGGTAACCCGCCATGGTGTGGATAATGAGCATGGGCCATAACCAGGAACATACACTTGTTACGTGGCCAAACTGCGCCACCCTGTAAACGCCTGGAAGGCCGGCCTGACTCATCGGGCAGCAGTGCGGGTCCACGGGACAATCCGTTCTCTCTTATATAAAAGTTTAAGTACTTTCCATTGGTTTGGGGAGCCTTGGGCGCCTCCCGTTTTGGTTTCTTGTGAAATTCCTGGATGGTCGCGCCCTGTGATCGGATGATGCCCAGTCCAAAACCCTGCCGAGATTTTCCAGCACTGACTCACTTGCAATAAGGCTTTATTGTCAGGGTTCCTGTAAATTCTGTAGAACATTGTCCAATATGTGAAGGTGTCAGCTCCGCTGCTTCTTACATTGGGGCGTTCCTTGGGTTTCTGCTGCCTAATGGGGAAAACTGTGCCCAAAAATCCCATCACAAACAGCCACCAGGGCCATAATAAGGTCTAGTGCACACAACTGCTTCACTACTGCCCTCTACAGGAGATCAGGGGCAACCAAGGACATCTCGGCCCTCACAGAACAAGCAGGGAATGCTGGGAGATTTCAACCATTACAATATGCAGGACCCTCCATGTAACGTGGCTTAGTTATGGCCGCAGCCTCTGCACCCCCTATAGATACATATGTGGCAGTTGCCCCAATTTTAGTGGAACGATGCAGAAAGCTGGGGTGCATGGGGCATTTCTGGTCAATTTAGGGGAGGTAATTGTGGGCAAGTATGTAGACTGGTGAGTGGCCACCAACTGGAACACCATATCGGTGCAGTATTGTGCAGGCTGCGCCCCTTAAATGGCTATGCTAAGGGGGCTCTCTAGGATTAGAAAAGATGGCGGCCTTGCTCTTCTGATTAAGTGGCATCCATTGGTCATAGCCATGTGCATTTTGGTCCCACTCAGTGGCCATGTGACCGCAGAAGAACAAAGCAGCCATCTTTTCTAATCCTGGATAGCCACTTTAATAATGTTAGAGGTCCCATTTAAATACTAAATGTTCATCTGTCCAACCCAAGCTCCTGTGCTTGGGTTGGTGATGTCATCACGTCCAGAAGTGACATCACTTAAAGGCATTAGCTGCTATGTTATGGTCCAGGTATACAGCTTTGCTGCACTAGTGAGCGGCGTAACATTAAAGCCACAGGGCCCCAATGCAAAGTGTACCCCTGGCCCCAGACCATTTATAAGCCAGTGCCCCTCAGGCACCAGGACGGGGTGTAACTGCTACCTCTGCACCCCTAATAATAAGACTCTCTGATCATGCCCCCTCCGCCTGTGTGGTAGGAGGGAAGGAGCCGGGAATACATTGAGTTAGTGTGAAAGATGTGGAGCAGGATTGCAGGAGACGGAGGGTTAATGATGTCGTATGTGGCGCACATCATCTGCAAGCTATTAGCGAGCACTAATGCCCATGTAGGGCTCTGCTGTTCTTGCTGTCGTCGGTAATGCGCTCAACCCTCTGGAGGAAACGTCAGGGTCACTATGGTTATGAGAAAAGAGATGAGAGCTGAAATCCGTCTGCAGGGCGGGGAACGCGGCGGCCACACGAAAACCGGTAGCCGGAGCGATGGGTCTGTCCGCTCCGTGTAATTGGCTTCGGAAATACGTGGAAACATTTATTACATTCTAATCTGCTTTGTGATAGTAAATAGGTTTTATTCTATTGAGCTGTAGCTACATTGTATACAGCGTAATACACACCTCAGCTGCTGCAGAACCTCATAATACACACCTCTGCTGCTGCAGAACATCACAATACACACCTCAGCTGCACAACCTCATAATACACACCTCAGCTGCTGCAGAACCTCATAATACACACCTCAGCTGCTGCAGAACCTCATAGTACACCCCTCAGCTGCTGCAGAACCTCATAACACACACCTCAGCTGCACAACCTCATAATACACACCTCAGCTGCTGCAGAACCTCATAGTACACCCCTCAGCTGCTGCAGAACCTCATAACACACACCTCAGCTGCTGCAGAACCTCACAATACACACCTCAGCTGCTGCAGAACATCACAATACACACCTCAGCTGCTGCAGAACATCACAATACACACCTCAGCTGCTGCAGAACATCACAATACACATCTCTGCTGCTGCAGAACATCACAATACACACCTCAGCTGCTGCAGAACCTCATAATACACACCTCAGCTGCTGCAGAACCTCATAATACACACCTCAGCTGCTGAAGAACATCACAATACACACCTCTGCTGCCGCAGAACCTTACAATACACACCTCAGCTGCTGCAGAACATCACAATACACACCTCTGCTGCTGCAGAACCTCATAGTACACCCCTCAGCTGCTGCAGAACCTCATAACACACACCTCAGCTGCTGCAGAACCTCACAATACACACCTCAGCTGCTGCAGAACATCACAATACACACCTCAGCTGCTGCAGAACATCACAATACACACCTCAGCTGCTGCAGAACATCACAATACACACCTCTGCTGCTGCAGAACCTCATAGTACACCCCTCAGCTGCTGCAGAACCTCATAACACACACCTCAGCTGCTGCAGAACCTCACAATACACACCTCAGCTGCTGCAGAACATCACAATACACACCTCAGCTGCTGCAGAACATCACAATACACACCTCAGCTGCTGCAGAACATCACAATACACACCTCTGCTGCTGCAGAACATCACAATACACACCTCAGCTGCTGCAGAACATCACAATACACACCTCAGCTGCTGCAGAACATCACAATACACACCTCAGCTGCTGCAGAACCTCATAATACACACCTCAGCTGCTGCAGAACCTCATAATACACACCTCAGCTGCTGAAGAACATCACAATACACACCTCTGCTGCTGCAGAACCTTACAATACACACCTCAGCTGCTGCAGAACATCACAATACACACCTCTGCTGCTGCAGAACATCACAATACACACCTCAGCTGCTGCAGAACCTCATAATACACACCTCAGCTGCTGCAGAACCTCATAATACACACCTCTGCTGCTGCAGAACATCACAATACACACCTCAGCTGCTGCAGAACCTCATAATACACACCTCAGCTGCTGCAGAACATCACAATACACACCTCTGCTGCTGCAGAACATCACAATACACACCTCAGCTGCACAACCTCATAATACACACCTCAGCTGCTGCAGAACCTCATAGTACACCCCTCAGCTGCTGCAGAACCTCATAACACACACCTCAGCTGCTGCAGAACCTCACAATACACACCTCAGCTGCTGCAGAACCTCATAACACACACCTCAGCTGCTGCAGAACCTCACAATACACACCTCAGCTGCTGCAGAACATCACAATACACACCTCAGCTGCTGCAGAACATCACAATACACACCTCAGCTGCTGCAGAACATCACAATACACACCTCAGCTGCTGCAGACCATCACAATACACACCTCTGCTGCTGCAGAACATCACAATACACACCTCAGCTGCTGGAGAACTTCACAATACACACCTCAGCTGCTGTACAACTTTATAACACACACCTCAGCTGCTGCAGAACCTCATAGTACACACCTCAGCTGCTGCAGAACCTCATAATACACATCTCCGCTGCTGCAGAACATCACAATACACACCTCAGCTGCTGCAGAACATCACAATACACACCTCAGCTGCTGCAGAACATCACAATACACACCTCAGCTGCTGCAGAACATCACAATACACACCTCTGCTGCTGCAGAACATCACAATACACACCTCAGCTGCTGGAGAACTTCACAATACACACCTCAGCTGCTGTACAACTTTATAACACACACCTCAGCTGCTGCAGAACCTCATAGTACACACCTCAGCTGCTGCAGAACCTCATAATACACATCTCCGCTGCTGCAGAACATCACAATACACACCTCTGCTGCTGCAGAACCTCACAATACGCACCTCTGTTGCTGCACAACCTCATAATACACCTCAGCTGCTGCAGAACATCACAAAACACACCTCAGCTGCTGCAGAACATCATAACACATAAAATATAAGGAAGTTACATATTAATCAACCAATGGCGGAAAGAAGGTGTACTTGTCAACAAGAGGTTCTGCAGCAGTGAGGTGTGTATGTTTATGGACCCCTGGTCGCCGCTAATATTCTTATAATTTACAGTGGGGGGAGGGGGTCACTATCTGCTGTAACCTCCTTGTGTCGCTCATCACAATTCTCAAAGCCACAATTAAGATGAAGACGTTTTGTTTACTACAATAAGACGTCGCAGGAAAAGCGAAGAACAATGAGAAGCGGTGATTAGAGGCGCAGCCGCCGTCTGCACTGGTCATGTGACCGGCTTTATCTAATTAGGAAGGAGCGAGTTACCATAGAGCCGATAATGTGCTGCACCACGTGGCCTATAGGGGGGGCTGGGGGTGCAGGGCAGTATAGTCAGCACAGAAACCTCCGACTATATAAAATAGATCATGTATTAGTGATGGAGGCGATCAATACAGCAAAGCACGGTCAGCAGAGGAGGAAATGTGCGCAAATTACAGGACCATTACACAGGGGCGTCGCCCAGAGATCCCAACTGTAAATACACAAAACTAACAACCCCTTTAAATAATAAATCCTCCGAATCTATTACAGCACAGAGAGAATTTATTACAGTACTTAAAGGGATTGTCAGTTTTATGTCAATAGAGATTAAAGATCTGCAACTTTCTATCATGTGATGTTTTAATTGATCAGCAGAATAGTGAGCGCAGCTCTGGAGTATAATACAGGATAAGTAATGTAATGTATGTACACAGTGACTGTACCAGCAGAATAGTGAGCGCAGCTCTGGAATATAATACAGGATAAGTAATGTAATGTATGTACACAGTGACTGCACCAGCAGAATAGTGAGCGCAGCTCTGGGGTATAATACAGGATAAGTAATGTATGTACACAGTGACTGTACCAGCAGAATAGTGAGCGCAGCTCTGGAGTATAATACAGGATAAGTAATGTAATGTATGTACACAGTGACTGTACCAGCAGAATAGTGAGCGCAGCTCTGGAGTATAATACAGGATAAGTAATGTAATGTACGTACACAGTGACTGTACCAGCAGAATAGTGAGCGCAGCTCTGGAGTATAATACAGGATAAGTAATGTAATGTATGTACACAGTCACTGTACCAGCAGAATAGTGAGCGCAGCTCTGGAGTATAATACAGGATAAGTAATGTAATGTATGTACCTAGTGACTGCACCAGCAGAATAGTGAGCGCAGCTCTGGAGTATAATACAGGATAAGTAATGTAATGTATGTACACAGTGACTGCACCAGCAGAATAGTGAGCGCAGCTCTGGAGTATAATACAGGATAAGTAATGTAATGTATGTACACAGTGACTGCACCAGCAGAATAGTGAGCGCAGCTCTGGAGTATAATACAGGATAAGTAATGTAATGTATGTACACAGTGACTGCACCAGCAGAATAGTGAGCGCAGCTCTGGAGTATAATACAGGATAAGTAATGTAATGTATGTACACAGTGACTGCACCAGCAGAATAGTGAGCGCAGCTCTGGAGTATAATACAGGATAAGTAATGTAATGTATGTACACAGTGACTGTACCAGCAGAATAGTGAGCGCAGCTCTGGAGTATAATACAGGATAAGTAATGTAATGTATGTACACAGTGACTGTACCAGCAGAATAGTGAGCGCAGCTCTGGAGTATAATACAGGATAAGTAATGTAATGTATGTACACAGTGACTGTACCAGCAGAATAGTGAGCGCAGCTCTGGAGTATAATACAGGATAAGTAATGTAATGTATGTACACAGTGACTGCACCGGCAGAATAGTGAGCGCAGCTCTGGAGTATAATACAGGATAAGTAATGTAATGTATGTACACAGTGACTGTACCGGCAGAATAGTGAGCGCAGCTCTGGAGTATAATACAGGATAAGTAATGTAATGTATGTACACAGTGACTGCACCGGCAGAATAGTGAGCGCAGCTCTGGAGTATAATACAGGATATACTGTAACTCGGGATTGGTGTTAGATTGATGTGAGTTGGATGTGAAATATTAGGGGAGATTTATCCTCAGTTCGGTATTTATGAAACTTTGAATAATGTTGAGCAAATAAATCCAAAAAGAAAGTGACACGACAATATTTTGTGACTTTTTAATGCCAGAGTCTTGGAGTGCAGGACGTCATAAATTCCTCCAGTTGTTTCCAGAACTTATAGGGAATTCCTTCCACTGACAGCTACAGATCAATAAAGACGTTTTGATTCATGTCTGTGTAGACCGGATAAACCTCATGTTATTACTGACTGTATACAGCTGACTACTGTATATACAGCCGCCCATCACTGCCAGTAACCAGAGAGAGTGGAAAACCTCATCCCCCGGTGCTGGAGCTGCGTCTTGTCTGACCGCAACAATGTATCACTGTGAGGAGGAAACAGCAATGTCAATCACACAGCAGAGATTGGGAGACGACAACTGATAATATTTAGGTGTCAGCGCCTGCTGGGGATTGTAGTTCCACCACAGCTGCTTGGACACAACTACACACTTTGACACTGAGCACTGCAATAGCTGTAACAAAGGCATCAGATCAGATAAATCCTACACTATAAAATATATAAACCAGATTGGAAAACTTACAGCACAATTCATAAACAAAAAGTCTGCGCCCCTTATTCCAGGGCACCCCCAAATAGAAATCTGTCAGCCCAGTAGGAAAGAGCAGAATGTTATAGGCATGAAAGTGTTGTCTTCTCCATTGATGAACATGTATAGAAGTATATGGAGACCATCAGCAAGCTACTGCTGATCTATCTGTTAAGCTTGTCTTTGCTACTTTGGATACGTAATGGTAACCTGCTGTGGTTTGGTCGGTTTATTAATATTCTAATAGAGCCATTAACCAGATCTAGCCTGCATACTGATGGTTTCCAATAGACAATACCATTTCCTAGCATGTACACAGGGCAATAACTGAAGTGCTGATGATATTTTATAGAGTATCAGGGACCGTCTACCGCAGCGGGATACATTAGCATGGCGTGGTGAATGACATTTTCATGAATGGGGTGTTTGGGTCACTTTGGGGTCACTTACTTTTTCCCACAATACCTTAGACTCTTAATGCTAAACAAATGCTGAGGATTTCTGCCCAACATCCGACATCGGCATTAATCATGTCTGTCCTCTCTGGACACCGGCCAGGTACTTGCATAACACTCGGTTGTGTTGCTGCTATCAGATGCCATATACTTGATCAGATTGTGTATATACAGGGCAGGATTGGATCAAGTGTCATAGGGGACCTTGGGCAAGTACGTATTGGTCCTCTTCCCAAATAGTGAAGGAGGAGACCTGAGGAGCTGCAATACCTTAATACTTCTCAAATCCATGTAGAGGAATAATACCACCATATAGTGCCAACAATGTAACATGCAGAATAATATACTATAGCATCCATATAATACAACAATTGGGACATTATTCGATGGATTGTCAGAGTGGACTGGGCTGGTGGAGACCCCGAAATATTGGAAACCTCAGGGTGTCTGCATGTGCTCCAGCACCGCTGGTCTGTGCAAGGTCTGACCCCTGGAGATCACATACTGTGGACAGATCATTAGGGCCAGAAAACCCCTTAGTACCCTGTTTATTTGGATGGGGCACCGAAACCTGGAGACCCCGACATCTCCTGCCCTAATACCAAGTGGTAGATCTTGATTGACACTTAAAGGAACTCTCACCACCTCCACCCACCCCATCTCTTGGCATCTTTCAATAGGACTCCGGCATTGTTGGAATTTTTCTCTAGTCCCTACTGTCAGGTGGGCGATCCCGGTTTTCTGCTCCACCGCAGGACCACCCACCTGACAGTAGGGACAGTAGCATAATAGGTACTGACCGTAACAGCATTGATAGCTCAGGAATGGTGGGGGCTAGAGAAAAAATTCCAACTGTGCTGGAATCAGTGGAGCAGGGACTAGTCATGGAAAGAGGTGGAGGTGGTGGTCAAGAGTATACTTTAACCTCCACAAAGATTGACATTGAGACTCTACAGCATAATTTCCTACAAGAGATTATTAATACAATGTAACGCGCTCCGCAGCTGTCAGACACGATCAGGATGACACGTAACATGTATGTCCCCATTCACTGACAGCAAGCAGAGATCTTATGAAGAGATATAGAAACCCCCTATAAATGACCCTTGGCGCTTGCACCCCCTCCGTGGTCCCTTTCACACAGCGCAGCACTCCTATGATTTGGCGCAGACGCTCCCCCTCATCTCCTGACGCTGATACAATGTAACAACATTCCTCCATCCTCCACAAGTGTCTAAGAGGCGACACAAGTGGTATCTTTAGTAAGGAGTGGGACGCAGGAATGTCCTGGGCTGATATTTTGCAGCACTCGTGTCGGGTCATGATGGGGCGATAGGTGGGGGACAAGGTGATCACATTTCTGGCCGGACTGGTACAGAGGAGGTGACAGCACGGCTCCTATACTGTGACCATAGTGTCTATGCATAGAATACAGCCATGGCCAGAGGACAGGAACCAAAAATAGGGAGAGGAAGGGTCAGTGGGATCCTGGGCGACGGATTAGTAGGATTTCGGGAAGTCCCTGTCTCTGGGTCATGCTCTCCTCTCTGCTGTAAATGGCCTCTCCAGATCAGCTACATTGTCTATAGGAGTCTATGGTAGGCTCAGATTATTGTCCTGTCCCCCATGCTTTATACTGCAGTAGTGAACACTTGATCCATGACTACATATTATGAGTTAGTCTGATCGTAGGCACCAGTTGTTGACCTGTCTCCCATGCTTTATACTACAGCTATGATCCTTCATTCGGTGTAATGTGTCAGACATCAGGATTCTGCTTTTTCTGACCCCCTCAGGCTTTACACTGCAGCTTTGCTCCATTAGTGCACAGCTAGGATCAGGTTCAGCCTCTGTTCACATCTGGTTGGTGGGTACAGCTATAATGGACTATAGATGTGTCACATGGCAGACACCAGAGGACCCAGCGACACATCGCCTTATATTGGGGTCTCTCTGGTTCCACCAAGGTGTCCATTATTTTTGCCTTTGATACATAGTCTGAACTATGCCACAAGCCATTTCCTTTGCCCCAGGTAGATTGATAGAAAGCGATGGCCACACAGTGAATCTATACCCTGGATGCAATACCTCTGCCGCCCTCCTACTTTACACTGCATCTCTGCTTGTTCAGTCTGTGCACTCACAAGCTCAGCGTGGAATAAGTGTAAGATGATGAGGGTTGTAGTCTGCCCTGTATATGGTTCTGCGCTATACGGACTCCGCGGCCATAGTACAGGGACATATATGGTACAATGATGGGTGGAATCCTGGGAAATGCTATATTGTAGCAATGTAAATTCCTGACCTCATAGCGGGCGGGCGCAGTCAGACATATCGATGGGGTGAGATGATGATTTTGTACATTTGGCTATTTTTAGCCTCAGACCTTGGATTAGTATACAGCCGCCTGTGCGCACACAGCAGACTATGCAAACCATGGCTTCCTGACAACCTATAGACTGATATCATGTCCTCTCAGGCTGAGCTCATGGTCTGTTTCCATGGGCAGCCAGAAGAATCTTGTACGCAGCTTTGGATGTGATTAGAGCAAAAGTCATCATTCATCATTTACTAGTAAGGCAAAGTTACTCAATGTGTTCTATGGAATGAACCTGAGAAGTTGTCAGGATGGCGGTATGTCTCTAACTATGTGGCCCTCACAGCTGTGCTGCGGTCTACGCTGCGTTACCGCTTCTTGATGTCGCGTCTTTTCCATATATATCCTGAGCAGCCTCCGGAGCAGCGCTCCATTACTGCTGGGGATCCGCCAGATTCTGAGCTCGTGTTTGCAGATATTTTTTTCCTTTGCTCTAAATCCCCAGTTAAAGGCCATTTTGTACAATATTAAACATGCCGATGACGGGCGCCGCGCCAAGACAGATACAGGACGCCAAGATTTATACGCCGAACACTCTGTACTTCTCCTAACAAAAGCCAGAGCAATTGTCAGAGGGCAAGACAGTGAAACAGAACTCCAGAAATGGGGGGAACGGAGGGGGATGGCAGGGGCAACGGGGCGCGAATGGTGAGGGGGATCATCATGTACCCTCAGATATAACAGCCTATTGTGTGCCTGCTGAGCTGATGTATCTAAGCCTGTGATACTGTATGCTAAATCAGTGTATCTCATCTTATCATATGTCATACTATCTGCTGAGCTACTGTATCCAATCCTATCGTGTGGTATTCTCTGCTGAGCTGTGTATCTAATCCTATCCTGTGTGATACTGTATACTGAGCTGTGTATCTAATCCTATCCTGTGTGATACTGTATACTGAGCTGTGTATCTAATCCTATCCTGTGTGATACTGTATACTGAGCTGTGTATCTAATCCTATCCTGTGTGATACTGTATACTGAGCTGTGTATCTAATCCTATCCTGTGTGATACTGTATACTGAGCTGTGTATCTAATCCTATCCTGTGTGATACTGTATACTGAGCTGTGTATCTAATCCTCTCCTGTGTGATACTGTATACTGAGCTGTATCTAATCCTATCCTGTGTGATACTGTATACTGAGCTGTGTATCTAATCCTATCCTGTGTGATACTGTATACTGAGCTGTGTATCTAATCCTATCCTGTGTGATACTGTATACTGAGCTGTGTATCTAATCCTATCCTGTGTGATACTGTATACTGAGCTGTGTATCTAATCCTATCCTGTGTGATACTGTCTGATGAGTTATTGTATCCAATCCTATCGTACATAATACTGTCTGTTGAACTGCTGTATCTAAGCGTATCATCTGCTAAACTGGTGTATTTTCCCCTTTCCTATGTGACACAGTCTGCTGAACCAGTGTATCTAAGTCTATTCTGTATGATACTGTCTGCTGATCTGCTGTATCTAAACTCATCATGTGTAATACAGTCTCATAGAACTAGATGACAGAAATGATCAGACCCCTTTGTTGACCCCTTGACATTAGAGCTTTGTGTACGTCCTCCATGTAGCGCCTATAGAAGCTCCGCCTCCCCTGCGGATTATTAGACGATACATATTTCTAGGCGGAGTTTAGTGATTTGTTTTGGATTTCTTCCCGTGATTGTAAAATTCTCTGTAAACAAATAATCTCTTCAGTTCCTCATCTACAGCGGAGCGCGGTGTAATCTCCTGTAATAATAATGCTCCAGCCGAACGACAAACCGCCAGAGTCAACACCGCAATAATATCTCGCCCCGGGCAGCAGAATTATCCCACGTGTGATGTATCACACCCCGGCCTGAAGAGCCCAGGACTTAAAGGGGAACAGATACAATATAACTGTCCTGTACCCCGAGTATCAGCCTGTCGTTATCCTGTACCCCAAGTATCAGCCTGTCATTACCCTGTACCCCAAGTATCAGCCTGTCATTATCCTGTACCCCAAGTATCAGCCTGTCATTGTCCTGTACCCCGAGTATCAGCCTGTCATTATCCTGTACCCCAAGTATCAGCCTGTCATTATACTGTACCCCAAGTATCAGCCTGTCATTATCCTGTACCCCGAGTGTCAGCCTGTCATTATCCTGTACCCCAAGTATCAGCCTGTCATTGTCCTGTACCCCGAGTATCAGCCTGTCATTGTCCTGTACCCCGAGTATCAGCCTGTCATTATCCTGTACCCCAAGTATCAGCCTGTCATTATACTGTACCCCAAGTATCAGCCTGTCATTATCCCGTACCCCAAGTATCAGCCTGTCATTATCCCGTACCCCAAGTATCAGCCTGTCATTATACTGTACCCCGAGTATCAGCCTGTCATTATCCTGTACCCCAAGTATCAGCCTGTCATTATCCTGTACCCCGAGTATCAGCCTGTCATTGTCCTGTACCCCGAGTATCAGCCTGTCATTATCCTGTACCCCGAGTATCAGCCTGTCATTATCCTGTACCCCGAGTATCAGCCTGTCATTGTCCTGTACCCCGAGTATCAGCCTGTCATTATCCTGTACCCCGAGTATCAGCCTGTCATTATCCTGTACCCCGAGTGTCAGCCTATTATCCTGTACCCCAAGTATCAGCCTGTCATTGTCCTGTACCCCAAGTATCAGCCTGTCATTATCCTGTACCCCAAGTATCAGCCTGTCATTATCCTGTACCCCGAGTATCAGCCTGTCATTGTCCTGTACCCCAAGTATCAACCTGTCATTATCCTGTACCCCAAGTATCAGCCTGTCATTATCCTGTACCCCGAGTATCAGCCTGTCATTATCCTGTACCCCGAGTATCAGCCTGTCATTATCCTGTACCCCGAGTATCAGCCTGTCATTGTCCTGTACCCCGAGTATCAGCCTGTCATTATCCTGTACCCCGAGTATCAGCCTGTCATTATCCTGTACCCCGAGTATCAGCCTGTCATTATCCTGTACCCCGAGTATCAGCCTGTCATTATCCTGTACCCCGAGTATCAGCCTGTCATTGTCCTGTACCCCGAGTATCAGCCTGTCATTATCCTGTACCCCGAGTATCAGCCTGTCATTATCCTGTACCCCAAGTATCAGCCTGTCATTATCCTGTACCCCGAGTATCAGCCTGTCATTACCCTGTACCCCGAGTATCAGCCTGTCATTATACTGTACCCCGAGTATCAGCCTGTCATTATCCTGTACCCCAAGTATCAGCCTGTCATTGTCCTGTACCCCGAGTATCAGCCTGTCATTGTCCTGCCCCCCACTCTCTGTATCAGACCCGCTGACTCTCTTCTCGGTTCTCCTGGTAGATCAGACCCTCGGAGGAGACGTTGCGCCGTTATTTATAGCTATGGACGCGATGTTCTGCGCCGCTCTCTTCTCCACCTGTGTTACCGGCCCTGACACTGCGCTGCCTCCTTGGAGCCGATCTCTGCGGCAGGTCGTGATTTACTGACGTTTCTTGGCACATTCACGGATATAATTGAACCTTTTTCTCTCCATTTAACATTTTTTAGCTTCAGGTAAAATTCTTGGAACTAATAAAGATGGCGACAGTCTGAAGCTGGAGTCTGCTGACACGTATATACGGTATATATGTACAGTAAGACAGCGAAATACATATATACTGACCATACGTTCTCTAGTCCCATCCAGAGCTGCATCCACATGTCCTGCTGTGGCTCCTACTGGTTCATTATCTCTACAGCGCATTGTTCTCTATGGAAGATTCAGTATTGGATACACTCACATAGAAAAGTGTTATGATCCGTGTATCTAATACATTGTGCCGGTGATACGTCCTTGTCTGTCGCAGTCACTACCACGATTCTGATCCTAGTGATTGTAATGCTAAGACATCTCGGTGTGACAGAATTACTAAAAGAAAGTCTTGGGATGTATCTAAGCCTATCATGTGTGATACTGTCCGGTATAGCTGAGTTTGTCATGTGTGATACAGCCTGGTGTATCTAAGCCTATCACATGTGACACTTTCCAGCACATTGACATCTGGCGTCCCCTCGCCCTGCTATTTTCCGGCGGGCTCGATCAGGCAGCGTTGGCCTTGACGGCACATGTCTCTGTTCACACACGGCCTGTGTTCTAGCCATGGAGGCCGCCCTGAGCTAATTACATCAGCCTGTTTGTCAAGTGGCCTGAAACCAAGAAGGTGTTTGGAAAGAAAGTAAATGTAGTCGGCCCCTCCGAGCGTTTAACCCCCGAACGCCTCGCCGGCCAATTGCCATCTTAAAGGAATGCAACCCTTTCCAAGGACACGCGTCAATCAAAGTATCGGGATCACTTTGTCATGTTGCTTCCTTTATATGTACAATGTACTGTCTATGGCAGCCTGTATTCTGCTGATGGGTGGGCAAGGAACAAGGTGCACCTTGGCAGCAGGCTCCATTAAAGGGGATGTCTTATTCAGAGGCTCAGACCCATGCAAAAAATAAAAAATTTACCCTGACCAGCCAGATATTTTACCTGCAATATTCGACTTTCCATCCATATAGACCTGTATATGGCTGCATAAGTCTGCGAGAAGTAAGAGCTGCTCAGTCCTGGCTCATTGATGTCTATGTCTCCCCCATATGGAATTATGTCCTGCAAAACAGTGCACCATATGTTCTTGTGCTCCAAACTGTATCGTGAGCCTAAACCTAACACCAGGATGCACCAGATGAAGGCACTGAACAAGCAGCACCAGGGTCTTGCATCCCGAGAACTCAAAAAACTAGCAGAATTCTGAATGCAGCTCTGGATGTGAATGGAGCAGATACAATGAATCCACAAACTCCTGGATGCCGACAACCCATGATCATATCTCTGCTCTCATCCACAGACTATCAGTATAAGTAATTGCACAAATTAAGAGATTAACTTCCCAGGTCCTCGGGTCCTACAAGTGTTCTGCAACCTTCTGTCGTCGGGCGTATTATTTCGTAGACTTGTCAGTAAGGATTTGGAGAAGAAGGAAAACGGTAAAAGAAAAATGTTAATCCCACAGACTCTTGTAAGCAGGAGATTCGTGAAACCGTCACCTCTAATCCTGTCTGTTCTCTGTCTAACTGAGATGAAACATGCTGCAGGTAGTTGTGCCGGTCAGCGCTGCTGCGGGGGCGACATGCTGCGGCTCAGGAAAGCCATAGGAACTGATGGAAAGTGACAGAACTTCCTAGAAAGAGCATTCCTTAAGAGAAATTACATCAGTAATAATGTCACATAGTAAGGTAAAGTGTAAGACTGAAAGAAGACACAAGTCAGTTCAGACTATAATCCTGCAGTGGTGATCCAGAGAAAGAGAAAACCCCAAGAGATAGAAGACACTGAACTCCCATCTCCAAATCTGGCAATCAGAGAAAATCCAGGGATAAACAAGTCATCTCTAGAAATATAATAACTGTGTGTGTGTATATAAGTATTCAAAATCATCCAATTACTTATAAACTTATGAATTCTCCAAGACAATATCCTGAAACAGAGAATTCTAAAGTCACTAAAAGTAAAGAATCACAAAGTACAGTATGTCAGGAGACAAGCCTCTAGATATAGACACAACATAGATGATCAATGTATGCCTTCTACTATATTACTGCTACTATAATATTAGTCCTATGTACAAGAAAATAACTACTATAATACTGACCCCTATGTACAAGAATATAACTACTATAATACTACTCCTATGTACAAGAGTATAACTACTATAATACTACTCCTATGTACAAGAATATAACAACTATAATACTACTCCTATGTACAAGAATATAACTACTATAATACTGCTCCTATGTACAAGAATATAACTACTATAATACTGCTCCTATGTACAAGAATATAACTACTATAATACTGCCCCTATGTACAAGAATATAACTACTATAATACTACCTCCTATGTACAAGAATATAACTACTATAATACTACTCCTATGTACAAGAATATAACTACTATAATACTACTCCTATGTACAAGAATATAACTACTATAATACTACTCCTATGTACAAGAATATAACTACTATAATACTACTCCTATGTACAAGAATATAACTACTATAATACTACTCCTATGTACAAGAATATAACTACTATAATACTACTCCTATGTACAAGAATATAACTACTATAATACTGCTCCTATGTACAAGAATATAACTACTATAATACTGCTCCTATGTACAAGAATATAACTACTATAATACTACTCCTATGTACAAGAATATAACTACTATAATACTACCTCCTATGTACAAGAATATAACTACTATAATACTGCTCCTATGTACAAGAATATAACTACTATAATACTGCTCCTATGTACAAGAATATAACTACTATAATACTGCTACCATATACAAGAATATAAATACTATAATACTACTCCTATGTACAAGAATATAACTACTATAATACTGCTCCTATATACAAGAATATAACTACTATAATACTACTCCCATGTACAAGAATATAACTACTATAATACTACTCCTATGTACAAGAATATAACTACTATAATACTACTCCTATGTACAAGAATATAACTACTATAATACTGCTCCTATGTACAAGAATATAACTACTATAATACTACTCCTATGTACAAGAATATAACTACTATAATACTACCTCCTATGTGCATTAATATAACTACTATAATACTGTCTCCTACAGAATAGAAGAGTAGATTGGATTAATCGCTCCATAAGATTTCGGGTCTCCCCCATGGTCAGGTACAGATCCTGTTGCAGAAGGAACATGAGTACAGCAGGGAAAGTGATTGATGACTTGCAGTAAATCTGACACTCTCTCTCATTACATAAGTAGAATTCTAAGATGTCTCGGTGTCTTGCAGTCTCCTTATCGGCATCACAATTAGTCTATCAGTCTATGAAGCTTTGTGTTAGCGCCTTGGGGTGACCATGTGGGAAGAGAAGCAGCTGTTTCTTGCTGCAGGTCACACAGTCATCACCTCTGAGCTGTCAGAGGATCAGCAGATGGATGAAGTGAGGAAGCGGAATAGGCGCAGAGTTTTACGTATGAGAAATGGCCTGACAATAGGTAGATCGGTGATCAGACAGGTTACTGGTAGTATCAGCATCGGCCAAGACATGGAGGGTCTGAAGCTGTAGAATGGGCAAAGTCTCCATAAAATAACCATCCTATATCACTGCCCTATAACATAACCATCCTAAATAAAGCCGCTTCACAGCACATCCAGTTGGCAATAGTGACCCCAGAACAGAACAAACTTGCGGCGGATTTTGTCCTGTAGACTATAGGGCGACACACAATGGCTTGGCATGGGATTCCTCCGCATTATCTTACCCCACATGGTGCCCTCAGAAGAGCCAGTGAAATTAAACTGCACATGAACTCACGTGAACAAAGGCGACTCCACCAGAAATAATCCTTATCAACAGTCCTATTCACAGACGTAAATCTCCGAAGATGTCGCTGCCAGAATGTAATGCCAACCTGTGCCAAGTATCCCTGCCCAAAGAAACATAAATCATTAATGCTACTGTCTGACTGAGCGGAACAACCGCTACAAGACGCAGCACGTTGTCTCCTGCCCCACAATGTGAACTTAAAGTGAGGGCAATATGTGAGGAGGTTAAATTTATATGGCCGGCACTGGGGAGATACAGCGTATACTACTGGAGCAACGGGAATCTAATACAGGTGAATATAACAATACCAAGCGTCACTCCAACACAAGCATGTAACAGCCTACTAACCCCACAGAACGTGCACATTCTGCTCTATAGGGGGCAGTATTATAGTAGTTATATTCTAGTACATAGGAGCAGTATTATAGTAGTTATATTCTTGTACATAGGAGTAGTATTATAGTAGTTATATTCTTGTACATAGGAGTAGTATTATAGTAGTTATATTCTTGTACATAGGAGTAGTATTATAGTAGTTATATTAGTAGTTATATTCTTGTACATAGGAGGTAGTATTATAGTAGTTATATTCTTGTATATAGGAGTAGTATTATAGTAGTTATATTCTTGTACATAGGAGGTAGTCTTATAGTAGTTATATTCTTGTACATAGGAGGTAGTATTATAGTAGTTATATTCTTGTACATAGGAGCAGTATTATAGTAGTTATAGTCTTGTACATAGGAGTAGTATTATAGTAGTTATATTCTTGTACATAGGAGTAGTATTATAGTAGTTATATTCTTGTACATAGGAGTAGTATTATAGTA
This sequence comes from Leptodactylus fuscus, assembly GCF_031893055.1. Classification (NCBI taxonomy): domain Eukaryota; kingdom Metazoa; phylum Chordata; class Amphibia; order Anura; family Leptodactylidae; genus Leptodactylus; species Leptodactylus fuscus. The sequence goes on from NC_134272.1 coordinate 90,580,506, forward strand.
GTTATATTCTTGTACATAGGAGGTAGTATTATAGTAGTTATATTCTTGTACATAGGAGGTAGTCTTATAGTAGTTATATTCTTGTACATAGGAGTAGTATTATAGTAGTTATATTCTTGTACATAGGAGTAGTATTATAGTAGTTATATTCTTGTACATAGGAGGTAGTATTATAGTAGTTATATTCTTGTACATAGGAGCAGTATTATAGTAGTTATAGTCTTGTACATAGGAGTAGTATTATAGTAGTTATATTCTTGTACATAGGAGTAGTATTATAGTAGTTATATTCTTGTACATAGGAGTAGTATTATAGTAGTTATATTCTTGTACATAGGAGGTAGTATTATAGTAGTTATATTCTTGTACATAGGAGTAGTATTATAGTAGTTATAGTCTTGTACATAGGAGTAGTATTATAGCAGTTATATTCTTGTACATAGGAGTAGTATTATAGTAGTTATATTCTTGTACATAGGAGCAGTATTATAGTAGTTATATTCTTGTACATAGGAGTAGTATTATAGTAGATATATTCTTGTACATAGGAGGTAGTATTATAGTAGTTATATTCTTGTACATAGGAGGTAGTATTATAGTAGTTATATTCTTGTACATAGGAGTAGTATTATAGTAGTTATATTCTTGTACATAGGAGTAGTATTATAGTAGTTATATTCTTGTACATAGGAGCAGTATTATAGTAGTTATATTCTTGTACATAGGAGGTAGTATTATAGTAGTTATATTCTTGTACATAGGAGGTAGTATTATAGTAGTCATATTCTTGTACATAGGAGGTAGTATTATAGTAGTTATATTCTTGTACATAGGAGTAGTATTATAGTAGTTATATTCTTGTACATAGGAGTAGTATTATAGTAGTTATATTCTTGTACATAGGAGTAGTATTATAGTAGTTATATTTTTTACAGATGTTACAGTGATTTACATGTAATAAATGTCTTCTCCACTTGTTCAAATTTGAGAAATTCTGTCTGGTTCGAGTGGGAATTTTCCACCAAACCAAATATAACCGTCCACTCCTGTCTGCCCGCTTGGATTCACCTTACCTGTTTCATTTTTTTTGGATTGGTAATGATGGTTTTGGCTTTTTGTACAGCTATATAAACATCCCCGTTACCAATGTATTGAAGCCTCCAATTATATTTGCCAGTGCGGACAGGCTGACATTGTGTAACGTTACATTTTGACCACATGGGGTTACGCAGAATTCGTTTCTCTCTTCCCATGAGCTTGTACTTGAGTCATAATAATAATAGGGCAGGGAATGTGGAGAGCGGCGTCGCGGACCCCCTGGTGAGATGGAGGACTGTACACGTTACTGGATGTTAATGATCCCCAGTATGTACATTGGTAATGGCGACCCCCCGCGAGCTGCAGGTTATGTTGTGGTCAATGATTGTTCATCTGTAGTAATCTTACCAGCAGCAGCAATTATTATTGACGTCCCATGTGTAGTAAATATTGATTAACAACCAACTGTATCATATTGTAACCCATGCGCCCTTAAAGGGGTGGTCTAAGCTAAAATATACAGTAGTTGCTTGTCAGCCTTTGCTCCATTTAAGTGAATTCATTTTCTTAGGGGTCGTTCGCACTACCTGTTGTCCGTTAGTGTCCATTATCACCAAATCCACGCTATCTTAGCAGATGTAATAATATGGGGTGCAGGAGAGATTTTGTGTCCGTTCACAATAACGGACTAGGGGTCCATTTTTCTTTTTACCCCCAATAATAGTGTGAACATCCCTTATAGAGAACCCCCTAGTCCTTGTCTTTCGGGCTGTACCATGATATGGGGGGGGGGGGGTTCTACTTCATTTCTCTTATTGCCCCCAATCCTGGTTTCAGCTACATGTAAACAATGTGCAGATGGTGTTGCCCCTTAATTGACATTACACCCCGTGGGTCGCCCGATACTTTGCCCCTCGTGCCCTGGGGTTTTATTAGAATTCGCAGGTTCCCATGATGCTGTGTTTTCATCTTTGTGAGACTTCACCTCTGGCGCGGCCGTTTTATGGTTCTCGGTACAAGTGTTCAGTGCGCTTTTACAGTTTCCTTCTTACACTTGAGGACGTTCTCTTGGCCGGGATGTTGGGTGAAGGAGATAAACACCATCTTGTGAGACTCTGTGTGATTTATTGTTGCTGGGAAGGGTTCTTGTCTAATAAACTCAGATGTCCCATGTAGTATGCGGGACCGGCCATCGTCTGACCAGTTGTTTATTGGTCTCTTAAAGCGGAACTCCATCTTGTTATGGTTTTTGTGGAATTCTTACGTCTTGGACAGACTTGATGTCAGGTGTTGTCTTGCATGTTCTTGAGCTCTCCCGGCGCTCCTTGTAGTGGACAACAGATATATAATATATTACGTTGCTATATAATCTCTGCCTCTCCTGCAGACCTAGGAAGTGATACAGGATTAGGTCTGTAATTTGACATGTAATAATCTGGCACTTGTCTCCAGCTAGAATATAGATAGATGGCCCCATAACTTGGCATCCAACTTTTCTAGGAACAGATATATATCTACTAGCTGGTACCCGCGACTTCGTCTGCGGTGATTGTAGCAGTGGGTATATACAGGCGCGGGTAAGGTTTTCGTAGTGTGTATAAGGTCTGGGATATGAAATGTAACTTTGTATCTTGTTTTTTCTGTAATTCAGAGAATACGTGAGACTTTTGTGTTGAAGTTACTTTGTATTAGAGCTGCTATATATACGGTGTTGTGAGAAACTTTACATAGTGACTTTGGGACAGAAGTATTTGAAGTTAACCCTTTCCCGCCGATGGCATTTTTTGATTTTCGTTTTTGACTCCCCTCCTTCTAAACCCCATAACTTTTTTATTTCTCGGCTCCCAGAGCCATATGAGGTCTTAATTTTTCCTGGGGCAAATTATTCTTCATGATGCCACCATTATTTATTCTATATAATGTACTGGGAAGCAGGGAAAAAATTCAGAATGGGGTGGATTTAAAGAAAAAATGCATTTCTGCGACTTTCTTACGGGCTTTGGTTTTACGGCGTTCACTGTGCAACCAAAATGACATGTCCCCTGTATTCTGTGTTTCGTTACGATTCCGGGGATACCAAATTTATATGGTTTTATTTACATTTTGACCCCTTAAAAAAATCCGAAACTGTGTTATAAATTTTTTTTTTGAAAAGTCGCCATATTCCGACAGACGTAATTTTTTTTATACGTGCGTGTACGGGGATGTATAGGGCATCTTTTTTTGCGGGGTCGGGTGTACTTTTTAGTTCTACCATTTTCGGGAAATGTGATTGCTTTGATCACTTTTTATTCAAATTTTTATCAGAATCAAAACAGTGAAAAAACGGCGGTTTGGCACTTTTGACCATTTTTCCCGCTACGGCGTTTAGCGAACAGGAAAAATATTTGTATAGCTTTGTAGAGCGGGCGATTTCGGACGTGGGGATACCTAACATGTATGTGTTTCACAGTTTTTAACTACTTTTATATGTGTTCTAGGGAAAGGGGGGTGATTTGAATTTTTAATCCTTTTTATTTGTTTTTATATTTTTTTTTACTTTTTTTTAATCTTTTTTTTTTGCATTTATTAGACCTCCTAGGGGTATTGACATGGATGGGCGGTGTCGCGGATTGTCAGAGCGGTGGGGGGCGGCAAACATGGCTGCTCCGGAGCGTTAAAGAGCGCCTCCTGGAGTATCGGTAAGGTGAGGGGCAAAGTGGTAAAGTATTATGTATATGTGATTGTGTGGGGTTAGGGGCGAGGCTGCAGAGGGCAATATGAATTTTGTGGCTTGCTATGGTCCAAAGTGTGTGAGATTGCAGAGATGGTGGTGTGAGTTTGGGTTTTGTGGGGGTCCTGGCACAAATGTATGTGCGCTATTGTGACGAAAAGTAGCCTATTGCGCAATGCAGTGTAGTGACCATGTTTGTGGAAAATTTCAGCCAAATCGGTTGAGCGGGTTTTGCGTGATTGACTGACAAACATCCGAACACACAAACCCACAAACATCCAAACTCACAAACTTTCACATCCTATTAATATTATAAAGGTGAAAGTTTGTGAGTTTGGATGTTTGTGGGTTTGTGTGTTTGGATGTTTGCATGTTCGGATGTTTGTTCCTCAATCACGCAAAACCCGCTCCACCGATTTGGCTGAAATTTTCCACAAACATAGTCACTACACTCGTTTGCGCAATAGGCTACTTTTCGTCACAATAGCGCACATACGTTTTTCTCAGGACCCCCACAAAACCCAAACTCACATCACTATTTCTGCAATCTCACACACTTTGGACCATAGCAAGCCACAAAATTCATATTACCCTCTACAGCAGAGTCTGCATCCTGCTAACATTCCCCGAGGAGAAGAGGAAGCTGCTAGCAAAGTGACACTGAAAAACACACAGGTACATAGGATTACTGTTCTCAATAATGTCCGGCATTTGGGGTTATTAGTTTAGTCTTAGTAACTCCATGTGCCTCACATTAATAGGAATAACCCCCATCATGTCCCTCATATTAACCCCTGTGTGCCTCACATTTTTAGGAATAAACCCCATCATGTCCCTCATATTAACCCCTGTGTGCCTCACATTATTAGGAATAAACCCCATCATGTCCCTCATATTAACCCCTGTGTGCCTCACATTATTAGGAATAAACCCCATCATGTCCCTCATATTAACCCCTGTGGGCCCCATATAAGGGTTACTAATAAACCTCATTAATGAAGATATTTAACTATTACCTCCAAGTCTCTCACATATCAGTAACTCTTACACAAGGGTTAATGTGAGGGACATGATGGGGTTAATTGCTATTACTAAGAGGCGCATGGAGTTACTAGACTGTCATGCACAGGGCTAGACTTTATGTGGCTGCTCGAGAGTATCCTGTGCCCAAAACTTACATGTACTGGCGCAAAAGAACAAATCATACAATGTCGTATATCGAAGTATATTAACCTGAAATACCTCTGTCCCAAAGACACTATGTACAGTTTATACCAACACCGTATAGCGGCTGAAATACAAATTACATTCAACACAAAAGTCTCATGTGCTCTCAGAATTATAGCAAAAACAAGATACACAGTTACATTTCATATCCCAGACCTTATACACAGTACGAAAACCTTACCCGCGCCTGTATATACCCACTGCTACAATCACCGCAGACCAAGTCGCGGGTACCAGCTAGTTTATAATATTAATAGGATGTAATGGTTGCACGTCCAGTATTTGTTACTTGTAATGTGACATGATTCTCACCCATCTTTTCCCAGAAACTGATATACAACAACCCATAATTATATGGCAATACTGTTCAGACCATTTGCTACCCAGCTTTCCTAAATGCAGATGCCCACCTTACAAGAAGTGTGTTGCTATTCATGTGATTTATCACCCAGCTTTCCTGGAGACGGATATATGAAAACCCCTAATGTAACATGGTTTTTTAAAAGAAATAGATAAAAGATGCCCCATAGTTAAGCTGTTAATGCCAAACATGGTACTTTCCACCCAGCTTTCCTAGGAAACGATACAGAACCACCATGTTGGTCACCTCTATAGGAGCTGTGCTGTCATTCCCACCCAGCTTTCTTAGAAACATGCATAAAGTCACCAGTTAGGAGTTCTGATAATGATACTTCCCACCCAGCTTTCTTAGAAACTGATATACAGCCGCCAGTTAGGAGTTCTGATGATGATAATGATATTTGTCACCTAGCTTTCTTAGAAACTGATAGACAACCACCACTATAGGAGCTGTGATGCTGTTCGTGCTGCTTGCCACCCAGCTTTTCTAGACTCTGATATACAGCCAGCACTGTAAGATGCTGTTGATGTTAATTGTCACCCATCTTTCCTAGAAGCTGATCTACAATGACCACTATAAGAGCAGTGATCCTGTTCACGCTGCTTATCACCCAGCTTTGCTGTAAACTGATAGGCAGCAGGATATACTGTACTCCTAAAGGTTTATTCCAATATTGCCTATTGATGACCTATCCTGTGTATGAATGGGAATGCACCTAGAGTGATATGTACAGCGCCCCCTGTGGCCCAGCAGTGATGGCACAGACTTGCAGCAGACATGTCGCTCGCCCACTTGACCCCGGCAGGACTGTAATAATGATGATTGTCATTAGCACAGAGTAATATTGTGGTGTGCACTGAATGATGAGGATGACCTGACACCCCCCCCCCCCCCCCCATCCCTCCCAGCATCTATGGGGGGCAATGGACGCCGTCACCTCTAACCCGGCCTGTGTTATTGGAATATGGAGGAATTTCACCTGGGGGGTGGAATGCCACGGAGATTACTTTCTGTTCTCTTCCAGAGGTCGGAATTTGTCCATAAAGGAGCGCAGGTGCACGGCTGGGGGTAGAGACGAGCGCTACGTGCCATTGTCTGCTAACATTTCACTGCAGTTTTTCCAGGACACTTTGCTGCCGGTCAGGTGTGTGTTCACACTCATGAGACTTTCACATAATCAGCATTTCATGAAAACTTCTGCAACTTTCTGATCTACTTAGTCTCTAATTCTTCACCATTTTCAAGACCTCCGCTTGCTGTCAGTGAACAGAAACTTCTTTACGTCCAAACCCATATAAAACAATGACTTCTCACAGCTGAGGGTTTGTTACAGTTGCTCCAGACATCAGTGGCGCTCCCCTTTCTCCTGTCCTGTTTGTTTGCTACATTGTATCCGTGCACATTACATGTATCGCCCTGGAATCCAGACTGTAATTGTTATGTCTAGACTTGATACAAATGTAGCAAATCCTCAGCTATGAGAAGTTTCAGGAATTAGTAAATAATTAGGAATTAGTAAACAAGAAGGTTCTCAGCCATAGTCACTGATTTGGGATGTTGATCCAGTCCTAAGCTTTAGAGCAAAGTCTCTTCTGGGATTACAATGGTCACCTTACCTGTGATGCTAAGAGGTTGCTCCTAATCTTATAGAAATATTATATATATACTTTTGCAACTTTTCTGTTGCCAAAACGCACATAGGAAAAAAACCTGAAGCAAATAAAATAGAACTAAAAATCTTTACTTTTTTGTGCATATAGTTCCTAAGCAGGTCTATGTCCTTCGCTACAAACTCCAAATGAACACGATAAATGTAGTCAGATCCTGCGTCTGTGGTCAGCGTCCTATATAGTCGCTTTGTACAATATCTCTAAAGCAAGTTCTCTGAATTTCTCTACAGCCATGACAGTGTGCGAGAGCGAGACAGAGGAGTCACTGACACAAAGGATGATGTAGGGCTATTACAGGGAACACCTTTTGAGCTCTGAACCTGCACCCCCACAAGCAGGAATCATGTCCTGAGCTCTGAACTTGCAGCACCACAAATAGGAAACGGCCACTTAGCTCTGAACTTGTAATACGCAAGCACAAAATACCTACTGAGCTCTGAATCTACAACATTTTCTGAGCTCTGAATGTACAGCTGCACAAGCAGCAAAGACCCATTAAAGGGATTTTAACACTGGCTCTAGTGATTAACTAAGGATATATGTGCATAGACTTTAGACAGGCTATTCCAGACATACCTTTTATTCATTAATCCTCCCAGTCGTTTGTGAATTAGCCCGCTTTTATTGATATGGAAGTTCACTAAGTGCTGGATGTTTACTGAGCACTGTGTGTTGTGTGTACACAGGGGGAGGGGAGGGCAAGGAAGATGATGATGATGATGATGATGATGATGACCCATCAGCCTTCCCTGTTATCTCCTCCCCTTGTGTACACACAGCAGACAGTGCTCACTGAACTTCCATATCAATAAAAGTGGGCTAATTCAAAAATGGCTGGGAGGATTAATGAGTAAAAGGTATGCCTGGAACAGCCTGTCTAATGGCTATGCACCTATATCCTTAATCACTAGAGCCAGTGATAGAATCCCTTTAAGCTCGGAGCCTGGTGACATCTTGAACATTAATACATTGAAACACACAGGGAGATATTTTTGAAGACTGGTGAATATGGTGTCATAAAAATATTAAATGTAACACTAGTCCAATGCCACTTTTGCTTTCATGAAGGTAATGTAAAAAATGTCAGTTGCGGCAATTATTGTTGCAACTGGTCTTTAGAAAGTTGCAAGTCTGAGGTTTGTGTCTTTTTCTTTTTAATCCGGAAATGTAGCGTAGCTGCTCTAATAAATATAATAAATCTGCCCCAGGATCTATCAGAAACTTACAGAACTTTTTAGTATCCATTCAATTTGTTGACTTGCTCTGCTGTGAGCGCCACCCTGTGGTGGGGTCTTCCTTATTCCCCTCCCACACAGCAGAAGGTTCTTGTTATGTTATATACTTGGACATGAACAATTCTGTATTTTGTGTCACCACTGCAGGACTTAGTTCTTGGGTATTTTCCACCCACATGGATGATGGGCTTTGATGGTTATAGGGTTCCAATGGTGGAAGTGACACCTATGGGCTCGGGTCCAAATAGGTCTGTAAACCCTTCTGTCATATAAGAAGACTCTAGTATTATAAATGGCACTAGGTAGGTGGGGGTCCTGATAAGGATTTTGCATTGAGGCCTCCCAGTTAGACCTTGGGGTATAGCTATAGGGGTGCAAGGGTGAATGTGACACTCTATAGGGTTGCAAGGGGGTGTAACACCCCAAGATTGAAGGGGTCTATAATTCCCCCTGCTACATAAGAAGACTCTAGTATTCTTAATGGCACTGGATAGGTGGTGGATCCTCTAGGGGAACCCTGGGCTATAGCTGTAGTGATGGAGGGGGGATGTAACACCCCAGGGCTCCTGTGTCTAAGCAGATCTGTCTGCCCTCTGCCACATAAGAAGACTCCAATATTATAAGTGCACATGGTAGGTGGGGGTCTGGTTATAGATTTTGCATTGATGTCCTCTAGGTATACCCTGGAGTATAAGGGTGCAGGGGTGGATTTGACACTTCAGGACCCTGTTGTCTGAGTAGCCTGAAAGCGCCTCTAGCATTATACATTATACTCAAAGCACTGGGTAGGTGGGGGGTCCGTTTCACATTTTGCACTGAGGCCCTCTAGGCAGACCCCTACCCTAAGCTGTCATTAGGACCCTTACTGGTCAGTTGACCATTTCTTACAAGTCCCAGGCTGTCTCTAAATTTCCAAGGATTTGAAAGCAAACAAACAAAAAAAACTCTAAAAATTTGCAAAGTGTGCAGTCTCGCCTCCCATTCGGGTAGCCCTGGCGGTGAGGGGGTTAACAGACAGGAAGCCAGCTGCATGTACAGTTTTTATTTTATAACATGTGGAAGAGAACTGGAGAAGGAATTGCTGGCGAGGCCTCTCCTCCCTCCACCTCTCCCAGCTGTGCTCCCTCCCACCTGGCCGCAGCACCCCCCTCTCCCCCCTCCTACCCCAGCCCCGGCAATCCTGCTGTTCTCTTCTGTATGTGTGTTTTAATGTTATTTCCCCCCTCCTGGATTCCATGCCCTTTAAGGCTGCACACATCAGTAAAGCAGCCAGGAGTTGCTGTTGGGTGTGTATGTGTTTTGCTTGGAGTGAGCAGCTCAGGGAAAAAAAGGAACAAGATTGAGGCAAATGGATAGCAAGGAATAAGAGCCCCCTCCCCTCCCTACATCACATTTCAGCTCAGCCCCACGCGGCTCACACACAGGGACAGAGCTTGCACTGCTTACACTTCTGCTCCCACATTTTTATTTTTTTTCCTTCCTGGGAACTTTCTTTGCTTTTTTTGTTTTTCGCTTTTGGCAACATTGTTTCTGTTTGTTGCAAACGTTGACACTTTGGTTTGTAGTTTGATACGTTGTATTTATTCTTCTTACCCTCTTGTCCCTGGCATTTCTGGACTCCCCCCTCCTCCTTACCCCTGTATCCAGGTGAGAAGAAAGGAAGGAGGGAGCAAGGGAAGTTATTTTTTTTTATTTTTGACTCCCAATAAAACTTTGGATTTGTACAAGGGGGAAAAGAAATCCCAAGGAGCGGCGGTGGCACCTGGAGAAGGCTGATACACTGGGATCTTGTTGCAGCTGTGTAAGGTGAGACAAGGGACAAGTGTGCGGCTTTGTACTGGCGGAGTTGGTGCATCCGGACTATGATAGGAATGACAGTCATGGCACGGGGACGGGGGAGACTGGGAATTCTGAGATATCCATTATATGGAGGATTCCAAGGAAAATGTACATGGGAAATAGATCATCCCAAGTATCCGTATAGATGATGTGACCCAGACCCAAGGACTTTGGAGTTTGTTTCATCTTAGTTAAAAGATTCATGCACCGATGTAGCAGAGTGGAGTTTGTCATATGGCACATGATGCCACTTGTGGTGTTGTTAATGGGTTTCCTTAACCTTGCAGGTAAATTTGTTCTTAGAGAGATGTCACACTGGATGGAGGAAGCTGCCAAATGACAAACTTTGCTCTGCTATATTATAGCATGGCATTGGTATCCAATTCTATATCCAGTATTGGAAAGACTGGCAGATGATAGATGTTACCAAATTTGGAATAAAAAGCAACGCTTTAAAAAATCTAAATCTCAACCATAAACGGCTTCATAACGGTAATGTGTTGTCATTATTGTATAGCCCTCTCTGATCTTATAACTGGCGGGCATTGACATGACTGTATATAGCATAGTGGATGGAGGTGATGCCCTGGTGGGTGTAGCACCGGGCTCACAGGACATTCTGGGTTTTGTAGTTTTCCAAACCCATTTGCATTGACATTAATAGTTTGTCTTACAAGAGAGCAAATATTAATCGTTATTGATAAAGGGGGCGTGGCTGGAAAGGCGACATATTGCAATAATGTCTTGGATTACTATGGTAGAAATGAGATTTGGCCGGGTTAGATGTGGTCGGGCTGAACTGGTGAGATAAAGACACAGCGGAACTGGTCAGAGGTAGCAGATTTAGGCCGGGGTCCAACGTTGCAAAAACAAAGTGTTTTGGTCACGGCGGAATAGGGGCAGAAAGTCTGCGGAGAAAACTCTGAACTGCTGGTCAGGGGAAGGAGAGATGGATTTGTTCAAGGTGCAAAACACAAGATGTCATTGTATCAGAGCTGAACCTGTCACATACAACAACATTCAGCACTGCTACATGTTCTGTAATTGGGTCAGGTCACACAATATACAATGCACCTAGTGATTGATGACCAATTCATTCCAAAAATGTGACTACAATGACAGGTTGACAAATGCCAAAATTACAACAATGTATCAATGTGTAAAGTCCACAAAACACAATGTGGATAGTGATGACTACACCCTATGTGATTGCTGTCACTGTAACATCCCCCAGTCAGTCTGTGCCAGGGGGCAGAATGGAGGGGGGGGTCAGGTCAGTCTGTGCCAGGGGGCAGAATGGGGGGGGGGGGGGGTCAGGTCAGTCTGTGCCTGGGGGCAGAATGGGGGGGGGGGTGTCAGTCTGTTCCTGGGGGCAGCTGGTCAGTCTGATTCCTTTTCCCCCCCCCCCCAAACTCTTGAATGTTTACAAACAAATGACCATGTGACAGCAGTCAGTGACTGACCAATGGGGTGACAGATACATGTGGACATTCTATACACAGAGAGCAGGAAGTCTCCCCTGGTGATATCATGTCATACAATGTGTCGTACAATGTGATATAAGGATATTGCTTCTTATTATAGTAACTCTATATGTATATGACTTATATTATCACATTGTATACATGGTAATTACTTATTCCTCACAAGCTTTACTGTATTCAAAGGAGAGAAGCTTCATCTCTGACCTGACTGATCAGTGTGTGGTTCTGTTACAGTGTATCTGTGCGGATCTACTATTGTGTATCTCTGTGATACTATTACTATATATCTGTGTGGTTCTGTTACTGTGTCTCGCTGTGGTTCTGTTACTGTGTATGTGGTTCTGTTACTGTGTCTCGCTGTGGTTCTGTTACTGTGTCTCGCTGTGGTTCTGTTACTGTGTCTCGCTGTGGTTCTGTTACTGTGTATGTGGTTCTGTTACTGTGTATGTGGTTCTGTTACTGTGTCTCGCTGTGGTTCTGTTACTGTGTATGTGGTTCTGTTACTGTGTATGTGGTTCTGTTATTGTGTCTCGCTGTGGTTCTGTTACTGTGTATGTGGTTCTGTTATTGTGTATGTGGTTCTGTGACTGTGTCTCACTGTGGTTCTGTTATACTGTATCTGTGTGGTTTGGTTACTGTGTCTTGCTGTGGTTCTGTTTCTGTGTCTCGCTGTGGTTCTTTTACGGTCTATGTGGTTCTGTTACTGTGTATCTGTGTGGTTCTGTTACACTATTTCTGTGTGGTTCTGTTACTGTGTCTCGCTGTGGTTCTGTTACTGTGTATGTGGTTCTGTTATTGTGTTTGTGGTTCTGTTACTGTGTATGTGGTTCTGTTATTGTGTCTCGCTGTGGTTCTGTTACTGTGTATGTGGTTCTGTTATTGTGTCTCGCTGTGGTTCTGTTACTGTGTATGTGGTTCTGTTATTGTGTTTGTGGTTCTGTTACTGTGTATGTGGTTCTGTTATTCTGTATCTGGTTCTGTTACTGTGTATCTCTGTGGTTCTGTTACTGTGTATGTGGTTCTGTTACTCTGTATCTCTGTGGTTCTGTTACTGTGTCTCACTGTGGTTCTGTTACTGTGTATCTCTGTGATTCTGTTACTGTGTATGTGGTTCTGTTACTGTGTCTCGCTGTGGTTCTGTTACTGTGTCTCGCTGTGGTTCTGTTACTGTGTCTCGCTGTGGTTCTGTTACTGTGTCTCGCTGTGGTTCTGTTACTGTGTCTCGCTGTGGTTCTGTTACTGTGTCTCGCTGTGGTTCTGTTATTGTGTATGTGATCCTGTTCCTGTGTGTCTGTCATTCAGTCACTTAGTATCATTCTTGATTACAATAATAGGACATTATCTATTAGCTGAATGGCTACAATGTCCTTCTTATCTCCTAATAACTGTATATAATGTCATTTACCACAGCTAGGATCACAAGGAGCGGATGCTCTGATGGAAACCTTCTGTATGTGCTGCTGTGTGATCACAGACTTGTACTACACATACACATTAGATCTGGGTTGTCTGCTCATTGTGGCAGATCTTTCTACAGAAAATGTGATGAGCTGGGTTGGAAAATGTTAACCATATTCGGCTGAAGCTACAGGTCTGTGGTGTGATTGCACTTTGCACAAGGCCTCATGGTCGGCTTAAACCTTGACTCTGTCTCTTGTCCACTTGCTCATTTGCAGTGTAATGTTCTGGGCCCTGTTATCCATCATTGCAGACTCTAGAAAAGTCCCTAAAAATTCCAGAAACTTTCTAGCCTTACATGTGACTGATATCAGACACTCTCCAGCTGTTCATCATAAAAGTCAATGATCTCGGGAGTTCTGGTCCTTTAAGGGCATTACAAAAACATCCAGACACAGCCCCATAGTAATCGCATATAGACAATAGTCTTATTACGTTATAACATGCAGAAGGTCTGTAGTCCGGGGCTCCTCAGCCTATAAACCGAGCGTGTCCGGCTGGGAGTTGTAGTCACTTAACAGCTGAAGACTTAGTTCTAGGTTTCTGACCAACGAGATTATTTTTTCTCTTATCTGTCCAGTATAGAAACCCCTTCCTATATTACACTGAAGAGACTCATAGGAGTGTGCAGTATCTGTAAATCTCATACTGGAGGCCACATGTTCACACGTCAGGCATCGCATTGTCTGTCAGTTTATGTCCAGCTCTGTACAACTACTTACAAGCAGGATTATATATGAGATAATCTACACAAACTGTTATATCACTGTGTATGTATATTACATGGTTACATACACTCACCGGCCACTTTATTAGGTACACCATGCTAGTAACAGGTTGGACCCCCTTTTGCCTTCAGAACTGCCTCAATTCTTCGTGGCATAGATACAACAAGGTGCTGGAAGCATTCCTCAGAGATTTTGGTCCATATTGACATGATGGCATCACACAGTTGCAGTCGCAGATTTGTCGGCTGCACATCCATGATGCCAATCTCCCGTTCCACCACATCCCAAAGATGCTCCTCTATTGGATTGAGATCTGGTGACTGTGGAGGCCATTGGAGTACAGTGAACTCATTGTCATGTTCAAGAAACCAGTCTGAGATGATTCCAGCTTTATGACATGGCATTGCATTATCCTGCTGAAAGTAGCCATCAGATGTTGGGTACATTGTGGTCATAAAGGGATGGACATGGTCAGCAGCAATACTCAGGTAGGCTTTGGCGTTGCAACGATGCTCAATTGGTACCAAGGGGCCCAAAGAGTGCCAAGAAAATATTCCCCACACCATGACACCACCACCACCAGCCTGAACCGTTACCGATACAAGGCAGGATGGATCCATGCTTTCATGTTGTTGACGCCAAATTCTGACCCTACCATCCGAATGTCGCAGCAGAAATCGAGACTCATCAGACCAGGCAACGTTTTTCCAATCTTCAATTGTCCAATTTCGATGAGCTTGTGCAAATTGTAGCCTCAGTTTCCTGTTCTTAGCTGAAAGGAGTGGCACCCGGTGTGGTCTTCTGCTGCTGTAGCCCATCTGTAGCCTCAAAGTTGGACGTACTGTGCGGCGTTCAGAGATGCTCTTCTGGCTACCTTGGTTGTAACGGGTGGCTATTTGAGTCACTGTTGCCTTTCTATCAGCTGGAACCAGTCTGGCCATTCTCCTCTGACCGCTGGCATCAACAACGCATTTCCGCCCACAGAACTGCCGCTCACTGGATGTTTTTTCTTTTTCGGACCATTCTCTGTAAACCCTAGAGATGGTTGTGCGTGAAAATCCCAGTAGATCAGCAGTTTCTGAAATACTCAGACCAGCCCTTCTGGCACCAACAACCATGCCACGTTCAAAGGTACTCAAATCACCTTTCTTCCCCATACTGATGCTCGGTTTGAACTGCAGGAGATTGTCTTGACCATGTCTACATGCCGAAATGCACTGAGTTGCCGCCATGTGATTGGCTGATTAGAAATTAAGTGTTAACGAGCAGTTGGACAGGTGTACCTAATAAAGTGGCCGGTGAGTGTACATTACATTACTTATCCTGTATTATACTCCAGAGCTGTGCTCACTATTCTGCTGGTACAGTCACTGTGTACATACATTACATTACTTATCCTGTATTATACTCCAGAGCTGCGCTCACTATTCTCTCCCTGCAGTCACTGTGTACATACATTACATTACTTATCCTGTATTATACTCCAGAGCTGCGCTCACTATTCTGCTGGTACAGTCACTGTGTAAATACATTATATTACTTATCCTGTATTATACTCCAGAGCTGCGCTCACTATTCTGCTGGTACAGTCACTGTGTACATACATTACATTACTTATCCTGTATTATACTCCAGAGCTGCGCTCACTATTCTGCTGGTACAGTCACTGTGTACATACATTACATTACTTATCCTTTATTATACTCCAGAGCTGTGCTCACTATTCTGCTGGTGCAGTCACTGTGTACATACATTACATTACTTATCCTGTATTATACTCCAGAGCTGCGCTCACTATTCTGCTGGTGCAGTCACTGTGTACATACATTACATTACTTATCTTACTCCAGAGCTGCGCTCACTATTCTGCTGGTGCAGTCACTATATATTATGTATTTAGTTTACTTCTATAATACCATATATTCCGCAGCCCTTTACAGCTGTTGTCGGTCTGCGTACAGTCTTTCAGGCACTGGATGATATATAACACAGGGGTCTAAGTGAGGGATTTAATGTATATTAGAAATTTAAAGATCTTTTCCTTCCTCAGGGATTCATTACATAGGGGACAATGTTTGGTCACTTTGCAGCAGGTAATTATATGTTATGCCCCAATCTGGACTAGTCCTATAATGTATGTCTATATGTCTATCCAATTACAGCATCCTGAACTGTATAGTGGTAATGGACCCGAGCTCTATAGTACATGTATGTGCAGGACCCGAGCTATATAATACATATGTGTGCAGGACCCGAGCTCTATAATACGTGTGTGTGTGCAGGACCCGAGCTCTATAGTACATGCGTGTGCAGGACCCGAGCTCTATAATACATGAATGTGCAGGACCCGAGCTCTATAATACATGCGTGTGCAGGACATGAACTTTATAACTGGCTTATCGCTCGATCAGAGTCTCAGCCCTAACATGTTCCTCTGTATGAGCTGAAAACATTTTGGAATTCCTAAACATCTGGGAATGGAATCAGATCCGACTTCTGGAGTCGTCGTGTGAGGAGCGGCCCGTCCTGAGCCTCGAACCTCCCTGATAATGATTATAGGAAGCGACTGTTATTGTTATACACAGGAAAATCACCGAAAACATGAGACTGCTCCAAAGCAAAGAGGAATCCAAGGAGATGAGCCAAATATCTCATCCAGCACAGCTGCATCTTGCATGTATCTGATACTGGGAAAGCTGGGTGGTGATGAATGTGTAGGTCATTATAATTGTGTCGGCACTCAGTTTTTCTAGAGTTCTGATTGCTGATCATTCAGAAATCCTGGAAACTGCTGAATGGGAATCTGTTTAGTTACTGTTCAGGAATCTTGGAAAGCTGGGTGAGAGTCCATGTCTGTCGTAGTAGTCCTACTTGTGACAAAACTTTCCCAGAAACAGATGTAACTGAGAAATGCCTGATGCTTGATAAAGAAACACTTCCTGCAAAATGGATACACTGTATTCTGCCTATTGGCGGCTCCTCATGGGCGGGGCATCACACACATGTATTGAAAGAACACCAATGAGAGAATTCTCGTGTAAAGCCCCACCCCCTCAGAGCGAACTCTAAGCAGAACACAGTGTTATAGGGTGTGGCTTTAAAACTGAGCTACCCTTCGAAACCTGTGAGAACATGGCGGTCACTAGAGATGTAACTCGAATCTTTTGGGCCCCAAACAGCTCCCTAGCTCCGCTTTCTATAGTCCCTGAGAGTGATATGAGGGGCATTTTGGGGTTGTCCCCTGGTCTTTTAAGGTTAGGGTGTGTTTAGACTTTAACTCCTTGATGCCCCTTGCCCTCCACTTGATCTTTCTGTCCCTGTCTTGTAATACAAGTATAATGCGCTTATCTCCGATTCCGCAAACGTTATTAAAGTTCTTGTTGTTGAGATTAATCGCAGTCTCCTCGGCCGGTAACGTAACTCCTTGTGTTCCCTTCTCCATAGATAAAGGCGTCTTTGTCAGGGCCCTTCTAAGTGACAGTTACCAAATATAGTCGCGACGGTGCAGCCGAGCGCCTGGAAAAACAAACGCCGGAGTCCGCTGGAAGTAGTAGTGCCAGACGGCCCAGCATGGAATTCATTCCTCTTGTCGTCAGATGTATGGATTCTTTATTTGCCTGATAAAACATGAAAAGCGTAAGAGCAGCGTCATTGCGGTTATCTGCGCCGCTGATTATATAACGTAAACTACATGTATATAGAGCGGGGCCTGATAGCCCCTATCTCCCCACATGCCTATAGCACGGAGCCCTTTGTGTCTGCGCCGCCACTTCACTTGTCTGATACCCGGAGAGAAGGACAGCCAGATTACAATAGGTTTTGGCACGACTTTCCGTACAGATGTAGCAGAGCCGAGCGCGCGTTCTTTTGTTGTCGGTGTAGCGGATACGAGTGTGTTCTATATACTAGTCATATACTGGTGGTGGCTGTACGTGACATCATATACATTCCTTATAGCAGACTGTTTACATTACATGGCGGTATACTGAATGTCTTATAATAGGAGAAAAATGGCCGCCAGACATGCAAAGATCATTCCATCCCGTATGCAGAATGTAAACATCCCTGTGTGAACGTCGTCCAACTGGAGCGGCGCCCATCGTGTATTTTCCTTGGATATGTACAACATACTGACTGACGATGTAGTCGTGGTCATGTGTCAGGGCTGCTGCCTGTCCAACCTAAAAGCTCTATCTGACTCTGGGAAATCCGTGCTCGTTACCCAACTTTTCCAGACTCCAGAATAACCCATCTGCAATATGTAGCGATGAATGGGAGGAGGTATTTCACAGCTGAGCGTTTGCTACAATTGTATTCGGAGAGAGAAACAAATTCTCGGCACAAATCTCTCTTCTGTCCCAGTTTGTTACAATGTATCAGTGCAGGTAAATGGTTTCTGGACTTGGGTTGTTGTGACATGATATTAAAATTTCTACCTGTCTCTGGGAAAACTGCTGCGATGCCCCCCATTACCGCTCCCACAGTGGTTGTCATCCACTCCAGCTTTTTCAGGCTCCTGAAAAGCCACTCTGCAATAGACAGTGGTGAGAAAGATGTTTGGGGACCCCCGAATGGAAAATTAATCTGCACAAAAAAGTGGTTCCTTTAACAAACCTGTGGACCCCATAGACTATAATGGGGTCCGTGTGGTTTCTGCATGAAAAATGTGGAGAGAAAAGCGCTGTCTGCGTATTCCATGCGGAGAGGGGAATGGAATGGGCCGAACGCAGATGTGAACTGGGCCTTAGAAAGTCGCAGCACTTTTCATGACAGGACACGTGTTCGGCCTTTCCATATTTGCCCACCTCGCTGTCTGTTTGCCTTGCACACTGTAACGCGCCAGCTCTGGTCAATCATTGACAGCAGAACCTCGAAGTGGCAAAAACATCCGTGGTTTACGTTACCATGGAAAGAGTGACACCTCGTTATCGCCATTGCTGATCGGTTTATGGCGCGGCAAACACTCCTTACATCGTGACCCTGACCCCGCGTCGCAGGATTCCGCCCTGCAAGAGTTAAAAATTAATTTAGTGTGTCACTGAGAAGATGAGATGAGCGGTGCCCAGGTGGCATCTACAGTGCCAGGTATCCTGTATTTATTATAAGCAGGCTTATCCGAGCGCAGGAAAGCTGGGTGGCAATCCTTATGGGAGATCCGGACTGTTCTTAAGATTTCTGGGGGGGGGGGGGCAGAGCTTGAATGAAGGGTTTCATCTCCACTTTAGATATGGTGGTGGTCTCAGCACCGGGACCCCCTTCAATGAATGGATCACTAGGACAGGGGAGAAGCTTTTCCAGACACAATCAATGTCTATATATTGGTATCACAAATGGATCTTTTGTCAAGTTAGTTACATTTTACCTGCACTGATACATTGTATCAGACTGTTTTGCTCAGAGGATTGTCTAGACTGGATCCGCTTGTAACAAATCTTCACAAAGACGGGTCATATGTTTTTTTTGAAAGCCGATCAAAATCTATAAACCCATCAGCTCAGATCTCTCTCCTGCCCCGATAGTTTGCTACAATGTGTCAGTCGCTCGTCCAGACTGTTTATCTCACAGAGGATTGTCTAGACTGGATACATTGTAGCGAATCCTCACAGTAACAGGTCAAATGTTCTTTTATAGAAGACAACAGAGGTTTATAAATCCTAGAAATCATCAGCACCGATCTCTCTCCTCCCTATGGAGGGGCAAACTTTGTGAGATTCCTTTTGCGAATTGAAGTTTGCCCCCATTTGGTCCAAACCAGGGGTGTTATTGTTACTCTGCAGAGACTCTTCGGACCCCAGAGTATAATAGGTGGAGGACGGGGATTGGGGGGGTGCAGAGACATAACAAATAGACAAATAGTCATACCCTCCCTCACCTCTCATGGTGCCTGCTGCTCCATCACCGGTGTCTTCTGGATTCTTCCTGGCTGTGGGTGAAGTCAAAGGTCATGGTTTACCGTCCTGTAATTGGCTGAAGAAAGGTCTGACCCCCAAGTATAATAATGATTCAAGGATAAAATCCCCCCAAAATCTCAAGTTCGGCCAAACCTTAGATTTCTGTTACAATGTATCAGTGTAGGTAAAATACATCAGTACGGTTTAGCTTACACTAGGTTCACACTAGCATTTAGGATTCACCTGGGGACCCAAAAAACGAAAACCTGATCCACGTTAGGTGGTTACCGACAGACGCCATAGACTCTAATGGGGTCCGCCACGTACCTGCCCAACTTCAGTATAAAATTAGGGAAAGTGGATCCACGCAGTATTAATAAGGTTTCAGCTCGTACAGGAGTTAAGATAAGATAAGATAAGATAATCCTTTAATACACAGGGATGTCGCGGTTGGCTGACAGCAAGCAGAGATCTTGGATTTTTTCCTATATTTACTCGTATCCTTTATTCACATTTTTCATCCATTTTTAGATCCGTCCCTAAAATCACAATTAATGATTGCAGTCGCGGCGGTATCGGATCACCGCCCTCACAAAGAGCCCCATTCAGTGAAGTCGAGCGGCCGCATTGTCATGTTTGGCAGGAGAATTAATAAGTTTGAGCTCCATGACTTAATGATAATGTATAAGTTTGTGCCCCCCTACGTGGCCCCTGGACTATGGCCCTCAGCGCCAGCAGCCATGGTTCTGGGGTGGGTAGAGCTGAGGGGGCGACCTCTCAATCACGCCATACCCCTTTGGTTTTCCTCTGGGCAGGGCCGTCGTCTCTGATGGGAATTTTTTTGAGTGTTTTTCCATCTTTCCGCCTTTGATGGCCTTCCCTTGGCTTCTGACTATTCTGTGGGAACGCAGGGCGGTATAGCTGAGTCAGAGGGCTCCGCCGACAACTATCCCAGCAGCGTGGGACCGGCTAAGCCTTGTTCCTGCAGACCCTTCCAGAGAGGAGACTCCCATGTCATAGGAAATGACACATTGTACAGAAAGCACATCTGCTAATGGCCTGCCCATCTCTCAGAGCTGCCACTAAGGGATGCCAGACAGATGTGCCGTCTATGTCTGCCCCACAGACTTTGTGTCCTAGAGTTATATCTGTGCCTGGGAAAGTTGGGTGGTAACCACGCATCAGACATCTTCTCCAGGGATTGCCGTACTTCCTTCTAGCTGATGTATGAACCAGTATTCTCTTTATTCCTAGATCACCGTATTCTACAACTGTGTTTTTCAGGTATACAGAAAAGCTGGGTGGTGACTAATAATGCTGCTAATTCAGCTTATTTAGGGATTATCCTGCAGCCTTCTAAGCCTATGTGTGCGGGATCATTCTTTTTAATTTCATACGACTTGTGCCATTCAGGGATCCAAAAAAGCTGGGTGGTCACCAATATGACTTCTCATACAGCTCCTCTAGAGATCATCATGAGCCTATTTGTGCTGTATATTCTCTTTGCTCACCCACGACTGTATATATGGACAACTGTGCCATTCGAGGATCCAGAAAAGCTGGGTGGTCACCAATATGGCTACTCCTACAGCTTCTCTGGAGATTACTATTCTGATTTTCAGTCTAGTTCAGCAGTAATATTCTCTGTGCTACCATATCACTGTATCTGCATCCAGAAAAGCTGGGTGATCACCAATATGATTGCCAGTACAGTTCTTTTACGGATCGTCATCGTCATTCCAGTCGTATCCCCAGTGCTGTATATCTACCCAGATGTGCCATTCATGAATCCAGAAAAGCTGGGTGATCACTCTTATAGGAACTCTGTGCATTAAAAGCTCGTTGGAGGTTCTGCAGCAGCTGCAGTTCTCCCTCACAGCTATTCTTGTCCTTAGGATCTCCTCTTGGTACCTGCTTCTCCTATGTTGTCATGTAAAATACTTGACCCCGGCGGTCACTTCCCCCTCTTGTCCTCACACCCTTTCCCCTCACGTATCCTACTTGATGGCATAAAAGTCTGGAGCGATTCAGGCGGTGACGACTCCGGACTGTTCACGTCTCAGGATTTGTCTTGGAATGAAGTAACCAAATAGTTATGTATTTTATTTCTTGTAGTTGCATAGCGCCATCATAGTCCGTAGCGCAGGTATTATCAGTCACTGTCCCTTAATCTACATTCACTATCAGGATGTCTTTGGAATGTCGGGAAGGAAACCAGAGAAACCAATGCAAACCTCTGTATAAGAATACTGGACGTCACAATTATTTGCAGCTATTTTATTTCTTCTCCATTCACATCCAAGGCTGCAATTAAAATTCCATTCCCCCCCCCCCCAAGATTTTAGATGTGAATGGAGAAGAAAAGCTCATGTACAAGATAAGCTTCCATACCTATATTGTTAGTGATTGGTCTATATGTGGTCGCTGACAGCAGATCTATAGGGACTGTAGGGACACGGCAGGTTCATTGTGTTTTCTGGATAACAGAGCTCTAGATACATGAAAATAGCAAAAAGTATAAATGTCAAGTTGGTTTCCAGGCCTATAGACCATTCCCCTATAAGACATGGTGGGTTCTGCATTGGTTCCTATAGATGGCACCAGCTGTAGCAGGGTCTTCCATGTTACCCCCCCACCCCCTCTATAATACAGTATATGATATTACAGAGGCGCACATGAAGCCTCACAGATTCTCCTCCTCTGGGAGCCGCAGCAGAAAATCGCTGTTTATAATGGAAGCTTCCAGCTGTCGGAGGGATGGCCGCTGCTAATGATGGGAATGATTACAGTAATAGCCAAGGCTTACAAGAAGTCTCAGAATAAATGTGTCTGCTCTGTAAATGTCAGCGAGACCTCAGGAGGAAAAAAGTAACCCCCCCCCCCCCCCACACACACACACACACACAACACTGACATATCCGCGCCTCTGGAATTGTCTGCAGGCCCTGCACAATATGAGGAGAGACTAAACAGTATATGGGGATATCTATCTATCTATCTATCTATCTATCTATCTATCTATCTCCTATCTATCTATCTCCTATCTATCTATCTCCTATCTCCTATCTATCTCCTATCTATCTCCTATCTATCTCCTATCTATCTCCTATCTATCTCCTATCTATCTCCTATCTATCTCCTATCTATCTCCTATCTATCTCCTATCTATCTCCTATCTATCTCCTATCTATCTCCGTCTCTCTATATAGAGCCTGCTGTCTTATTTCCCCCTTGCACATTCCATGGGCGACTTTCACAGGATCTCTGTTTTCTGGACTGGATACAATTGTAGCAATTATCAGATCTTGTAAACAAGATTCTTTGACAGCAAGCAGAGATTTTGGAAATGGTGATGAATTGAAACCAAATATATAGGAAAGTTGTAGAAGTTTTTCTTGTACTATAAAGTATAGAATATTATACTGGATGTTATACTAGTTATATACTGGCCATTATACTGGATACTAGTCATATACTGGTTGTTATATTGTACTGTATATTATACTGGCCATTATACTGTATACTAGTCATATACTGGTTGTTATATTGTACTGTATATTATACTGGCCATTATACTGTATACTAGTCGTATATTGGTTGTTATACTGTACTGTATATTATACTGGCCATTATACTGTATACTAGTCATATACTGGTTGTTATATTGTACTGTATATTATACTGGCCATTATACTGGATACTAGTCATATACTGGTTGTTATATTGTACTGTATATTATACTGGCCATTATACTGTATACTAGTCGTATATTGGTTGTTATACTGTACTGTATATTATATTGGACCTTATGATGGTTATTATACAGCACAGTATACTAGACTAGATGACCAGTCGCTTTACTCGTCCTCTCTTTCCATCTGTGGATTTGGCGTTTCTCACGCTGTTACCTGCGCTGGCCGATCATTATCACCCGGTAAATATTTGTATACTTGTCTCAGGTGCAGTTTTCCACCTAGTGACGGACACAGCAGCCGCCATCTCCCATCCTGATGTTAAAGGGGCCCGCACAGACCAGTGTTCCCAAAGCTTCATAATCGTAGAATGGAAAGTTCTGAAACTTTCCTATAGACTTTGTTATGTACATTGGTCTTAATCTGAGCCCCAACTATAATGTAGTATTTATAGTACTGGTCTCTACATATTGAGACACCTTATGGGCCTCTTAAGGCTCCCGGGTTCTCTGCACCTCCTTAAGTTACACCCCTGCTACCTGCTTAGAGGAATGAGAGGGGTACAATGGCTAAATTGGGGCAATTCTTGCACAAATATGGCCGGCACCAAGAATATCACTCTTTACCCACATGTTAATAACTGCTTCAGTGTATCAGTGCAGGTAATATAAGAGGTCTGGACTGGACACAATTGTAACAAATATCAGCTGAGACTTTGCTACTTTGTAATGATGGAGAAAGATTTTCTCCCTTTCGTGTTTTCACTGTAGACTTTATACTGATACATTGTAGCAAACTGCAGCTGTATGGAAAGGCCAGACAGAATACATTAGTTAGTCCAACAATTCTATGAAGTCCTATCTGTTCCTGGGAAAGTTGTGTGCTTATCAATAGAGCTGCTATTTCATCAGGTCTGCCCTATAAAGACAGATACTCCATTTAAGAATTTAGCACACTAGGAAAGCTGGGTTACAAGCTGTAACGATACCCAGATGGTTGTCACCCACAATTACTGGATGTGTAGGGGACATTTTCCAGGACTGATCTCTGTGACTTCCACCCTATAAGCATTGAGAGATGTCTCCTCTTGTATTCCAACTCCCTTCATCCTCCCATCCGCTCTTGTCCTTCACGTCTATATTCATGGTGGGTTAGCAGTTGCCCCTGAAAATATCTGAGTAAATTGCAAACATATGAAGGAGTCTGGAGGGTCCTCACCAGATGCTAGAGAGGCCCGAATCAGGCTGAACCTAGTCCAAGGTCATGGCGAGATCCGAAACTCATCAGGAATGGGTAGACCCACCGTCCTTGATGCCCTGGTTGGGGGTATGAACCAGAATCTAAAGGAGGGAAGATCTTGCTGAGTCTTTAAACAAGTTTATTATGATGCCCAATGTCCCTATGAAATGAAAAATAATAATGTGAAAACACGAATAATAAATAATCATAAAAACAGATTTCACATCTATTGAAAATCATAAAACACAAAAATCCGCAATATAACAGGATCAAAGAACAGCCGAAAAAGAACTGGCTGAGTGGATACAATTGTATCAGGAACTTGTAGACTGGACCAAAGGATTATCATGGGGGCAGAAATCAGATATTAAGTATCAAACATACTGACATGGGGTGTGTGTGCACCTCCCGGTACTTCTCCTTTAAGAAAGGTTATCTATAAGGGTCTTGAAATATTTGGCAATGTCTGGGGTCCAGCTGCGCCCTGCACTTATCAGATTGGAAAAGTTTCTCAGGAAGTGGAGCCGATCTCTGTGCCGTTATCACGGTGATTGAGGTTAAATTGCTGGAAAATGATAAACTTTGTGATTGTTTTGTAATAAAAAGCCCCGCTATAATTTGCAGGGTGGGGGTGGGCTGGGACCAGTGGCGTAACTACCATGGTAGCAGCAAAGGCAGCTGCCACAGGGACCAGGACATTAGGGGCCGGCGACAGCCACTACCGCTGCTTTTTTTTTTTTTTTTTTTTATATATATGTTTGTATCCCTCTGGGTCTCCGATTATCAGAGTATAATAATTGTTCATGTGTGTCCACAATGGGGACATAATACTGTGTACTGGGGCCACTATGGGGACATAATACTGTATGAAGGGGCCAGTATGGGGCATAATACTGTGTGCAGGGGTCACTATGGGGTATAATACTGTGTGCAGGGGCCACTATGGGGGATAATACTGTGTGCAGGGGCCACTATGGGGTATAATACTGTGTGCAGGGGCCACTATGGGGGATAATACTGTGTGCAGGGGCCACTATGGGGGATAATACTGTGTGCAGGGGCCACTATGGGGGATAATACTGTGTGCAGGGGCCACTATGGGGGATAATACTGTGTGCAGGGGCCACTATGGGGTATAATACTGTGTGCAGGGGCCACTATGGGGGATAATACTGTGTGCAGGGGTCACTATGGGGACATAATACTGTGTGCAGGAGCCACTATGGGGACATAATACTGTGTGCAGGGGCCACTATGGGACATAATACTGTGCGCAGGGGCCACTATGGGGGATAATACTGTGTGCAGGGGCCACTATGGGGACATAATACTGTGTGCAGGAGCCACTATGGGGCATAATACTGTGTGCAGGGGCCACTATGGGACATAATACTGTGTGCAGGGGCCACTATGGGGACATAATACTGTGTGCAGGGGCCACTATGGGACATAATACTGTGCGCAGGGGCCACTATGGGGGATAATACTGTGTGCAGGGGCCACTATGGGGACATAATACTGTGTGCAGGAGCCACTATGGGGCATAATACTGTGTGCAGGGGCCACTATGGGACATAATACTGTGTGCAGGGGCCACTATGGGGACATAATACTGTGTGCAGGAGCCACTATGGGGCATAATACTGTGTGCAGGGGCCACTATGGGGTATAATACTGTGTGCAGGGGCCACTATGGGGGATAATACTGTGTGCAGTGCCCACTATGGGGGATAATACTGTGTGCAGGAGCCACTATGGGACATAATACTGTGTGCAGGGGCCACTATGGGGATAATACTGTGTGCAGGGGCCACTGTGGGACATAATACTGTGTGCAGGGGCCACTATGGGACATAATACTGTGTGCAGTGCCCACTATGGGGGATAATACTGTGTGCAGGAGCCACTATGGGACATAATACTGTGTGCAGGGGCCACTATGGGACATAATACTGTGTGCAGGGGCCACTATGGGGGATAATACTGTGTGCAGGAGCCACTATGGGGGATAATACTGTGTGCAGGGGCCACTATGGGGTATAATACTGTGTGCAGGGGCCACTATGGGGTATAATACTGTGTGCAGGGGCCACTATGGGGACATAATACTGTGTGCAGGAGCCACTATGGGACATAATACTGTGTGCAGGGGCCACTATGGGGGATAATACTGTGTACAGGGGCCACTATGGGGTATAATACTGTGTGCAGGAGCCACTATGGGACATAATACTGTGTGCAGGGGCCACTATGGGGGATGATACTGTGTGCAGGGGCCACTATGGGGTATAATACTGTGTGAAGGGGCCACTATGGGACATAATACTGTGTGCAGGGGCCACTATGGGGACATAATACTGTGTGCAGGGGCCACTATGGGGCATAATACTGTGTACTGGGGCCACTATGGGGGATAATACTGTGTGCAGGGGCCACTATGGGGCATAATACTGTGTGCAGGGGCCACTATGGGGCATAATACTGTGTGCAGGGGCCACTATGGGGGATAATACTGTGTGCAGTGCCCACTATGGGGGATAATACTGTGTGCAGGAGCCACTATGGGACATAATACTGTGTGCAGGGGCCACTATGGGGGATAATACTGTGTGCAGGGGCCACTGTGGGACATAATACTGTGTGCAGTGCCCACTATGGGGGATAATACTGTGTGCAGGAGCCACTATGGGACATAATACTGTGTGCAGGGGCCACTATGGGGGATAATACTGTGTGCAGGAGCCACTATGGGGGATAATACTGTGTGCAGGGGCCACTATGGGGTATAATACTGTGTGCAGGGGCCACTATGGGGTATAATACTGTGTGCAGGGGCCACTATGGGGACATAATACTGTGTGCAGGAGCCACTATGGGACATAATACTGTGTGCAGGGGCCACTATGGGGGATAATACTGTGTACAGGGGCCACTATGGGGTATAATACTGTGTGCAGGAGCCACTATGGGACATAATACTGTGTGCAGGAGCCACTATGGGACATAATACTGTGTGCAGGAGCCACTATGGGACATAATACTGTGTACTGGGGCCACTATGGGGGATAATACTGTGTGCAGGGGCCACTATGGGGCATAATACTGTGTGCAGGGGCCACTATGGGGCATAATACTGTGTGCAGGGGCCACTATGGGACATAATACTGTGTACTGGGGCCAGTATGGGGACATAATACTGTGTGCAGGGGCCACTATGGGGGATAATACTGTGTGCAGGGGCCACTATGGGACATAATACTGTGTGCAGGGGCCACTATGGGACATAATACTGTGTGCAGGGGCCACTATGGGACATAATACTGTGTACTGGGGCCAGTATGGGGACATAATACTGTGTACTGGGGCCACTATGGGACATAATACTGTGTGCAGGGGCCACTATGGGACATAATACTGTGTGCAGGGGCCACTATGGGGGATAATACTGTGTGCAGGGGCCACTGTGGGACATAATACTGTGTGCAGTGCCCACTATGGGGGATAATACTGTGTGCAGGAGCCACTATGGGACATAATACTGTGTGCAGGGGCCACTATGGGGGATAATACTGTGTGCAGGAGCCACTATGGGGGATAATACTGTGTGCAGGGGCCACTATGGGGTATAATACTGTGTGCAGGGGCCACAATACTGTGTGCAGGAGCCACTATGGGACATAATACTGTGTGCAGGAGCCACTATGGGACATAATACTGTGTGCAGGGGCCACTATGGGGGATGATACTGTGTGCAGGGGCCACTATGGGGTATAATACTGTGTGAAGGGGCCACTATGGGACATAATACTGTGTGCAGGGGCCACTATGGGGACATAATACTGTGTGCAGGGGCCACTATGGGGCATAATACTGTGTACTGGGGCCACTATGGGGGATAATACTGTGTGCAGGGGCCACTACGGGGCATAATACTGTGTGCAGGGGCCACTATGGGACATAATACTGTGTACTGGGGCCAGTATGGGGACATAATACTGTGTGCAGGGGCCACTATGGGGGATAATACTGTGTGCAGGGGCCACTATGGGACATAATACTGTGTGCAGGGGCCACTATGGGACATAATACTGTGTGCAGGGGCCACTATGGGACATAATACTGTGTACTGGGGCCAGTATGGGGACATAATACTGTGTACTGGGGCCACTATGGGACATAATACTGTGTGCAGGGGCCACTATGGGACATAATACTGTGTGCAGGGGCCACTATAGGACATAATACTGTGTTCAGGGGCCACTATGGGACATACTACTGTGTACTGGGGCCACTATGGAGACATAATACTGTGTGCAGGGGCCACTATAGGACATAATACTGTGTTCAGGGGCCACTATGGGACATAATACTGTGTGCAGGGGCCACTATGGGACATACTACTGTGTACTGGGGCCACTATGGAGACATAATACTGTGTACAGGGGCCACTAAGGGGGATAATACTGTGTACTGGGGTCAATGTGGGGCATTATAGTGTGCGGCGCTAGGGGTCAGTTGGTCAAGGTCTTCGGGGGGGGATGTTAAAAGTTTGCCACGTGGCCCTGCCATTCCTAGTTACGCCACTGACTGGGACTTGTAGTTTTCCATCTGGGGTTGGACCCTGCATCTTTAGTAAGTGTATTCTGTAGAACAAGAAGTATCCTGCAAACACTAAATTGATCCAGGTCGCAAAAAGTTACAAAATTACAAAACTTTGTACCCCAAACTTTTGAGACTGTCTGTACTTTTATGGGATGGTAAATTCTGGATTTTGAGCTCCTGAGACTTTCTTCTTTCTTGCCGGTTTCTTTCCTTGCAGGAGCTCAGACGTCTCATTATATGTCAGAGAAACCCTGTGGTTGGGTTGGGAGTTTTGAAGTGGTCACAAATCCTATTCTCGGCTTTCCGTGTGGCCTCACTTCACCTTCTCGTCTCTGCCGCAAACGTGAAAATCAAGGGTTAATCTGACCATAAATGAAGCGCTGGCCGCAGTCTGGGGTCTCACACACTTGTACTTTAGGACACTGACTCATCGCTGCTGAGAAGTCGTGCCAGTGTAAATTGTGCAGTGATAAATATAGAAGCCGCTCATCTATAAGGAGACCCTGTGGCAGGTGCATTGAGCGGACCCCCTACATGCTCCATGGCACCCCAAACCATGCAAGATTTGGGACTATGAAGCCATTCAGGCCTTGTATAGGAGTAATGGCAGATATTGCAGTTGCTCCGAGGTCTGGGAAGTTCAGTGAACTTTATGCAGTATAAGAGGACAACAGTATTCTATATAGAACCGAATATTGGCCTGGGGGAGCTGGTTAGCATTGGGGCTCAGTAGCTGTTGAGAATTTTGTGCTTGATCTCGTTGACTATAATATGTAATTCTCTCCCCATTACCTGGCCATCAGAGTGATCTTATAGCCAACAATGTTCCCATGTTTACATGTCCCTGCAAGATTGATTGATCAAAGGGAGACGTGAGCAGCGATGCCGATCACCACCACTGCATTGTATTAGTAGGTTGGAGTACTAGAACTAGTACCTAGAACTTAATCCAGTATGACAGCCTAGCACTCTAGAACCTAAGCCAGTACAGCTACCTAGAACCTTACCTAGTAAAGCTACATTGAACTTAACCCAGTAGAGTTACCTAGAACTGAACCCAATAGAGCTAATTAGAACCTTGCTCAGTAGACCTACCCAGAACCATACCTAATAAGGGTACATTGAACTTAACCCAGTAGATTTACCTAGAACTGAACCCAATAGAGCTAACTAGATCCTAATCTAGTAGAGTGATCTAGAATTGAACCCAGTAGAGCTATCTAGAATCTTAATCAGTAGAGCTGCCTAGAACCTTACCTAGGAGAGTTGTGTAGAACTAAATCCAGTAGAGATACCTAGAACCAAACTAAGTACAGCTACCTCAAACTGAACCCAGTAGACCTACCTGATACCTTACTCAGTAGGGCTACCTAGAATCTATTTTTTTTATTGGTACTCACAATATAACCCTGTAGAGCAGCCTAGAATATAGCCCAGTAGAAATACCTAGAATGTAGTCTAGTACCTAACCAAGCAGAGCTACCTAGAACCTAACCCATTTTACTAGAAGGGCGTTTTGAATTTCCTACTAATAACCAGATTGGAGAATTGTTGCTGAGAGTATCTACTGCTAAGAGGACCCATAATATATTATATGACAACCCATTCACAGTTGATCAAGTAGGGTCCGTCCAACATGAGCTGTAAAGGTGTTTTCCACTGTAATGGGCTTGTTAAGTAGGTAGGTAGGTTGGTAGACCCTCTGGTGTCCTGGCAGATCCATCCTCGGGTTACTAGTGGGTGGTCATGGTCCTGCATTATTCCGTACGTCCTATAACGTACCCTGTTAAACATAATTCTGTTCTGATTTCAGACAATGACTCAGACAGTCTGTGAAGTTCACACCACATTGTGGGGACTCCTCGAAATGTTAAATTTCTCCTTTTTTTTCCCCTTCTGTGGAATGGAATTAAAGGGGGGGGGGGGGACTTCTTCCTTCTCTTCTCTGACCCTGGCTCTAAACATAGGGAGGGCTGAGAAAGTTACTGAAGGGGGGAGTCATGGCTGGTAACATCTGGGGATAGTTAGAGCTGGATCCGCCAGTGGGAACATTTTGTATCATGATGAATTATATAGAAAAAAAAAAGAGAAAAGTACAAATATTCCATAAAGTTTTATACGATGAGCGTCATGAATGGAGCCTGGAATCCCAGTATTTATATCTTCAGTAGGAACAGTTTAGAAGCTTCTATCCCTTTAATCTAAGGCCAAGTCTTGTCACAATGTGTGATAGACAGTATATGGAAATGTAGGGGGGGGGGGGAGGGGAAGACCACACAGAAATATGCAGGAAGATTATCTATCCATCTCCTATCTATCTATCTATCTATCTATCTATCTATCTATCTATCTATCTATCTATCTATCAGCTATCTATCTATCTATCTATCGCCTATCTATCTATCGCCTATCTATCTATCGCCTATCTATCTATCTACAAATCCCATCTTCTTGCAGCCACCACTAGGGGGAGCTCATGAGGTTATTGTATACGGCTTGTACAGTTGTTTCAGTAAAATCTTAGTATATAGAAGCTCCTCATCCATTCCAATAGTGTTGGCAGCTGATATACAGAATTGTATCACATCTATGCAGAGGAGTTAGAGCTCTGTATCAGAAAAGTAAAGTGCAGATATATTAAGAAATTACACAGCATTAAATGTAGGATGCCTGGTCTTATTAGGTGGAGATTCTCTAAGCATTGTACTAGACGTCACCATATTGCAACACTTACATGCTCCTATAGGATGACCTGTATGGAGTTGTCTTACAACCTTTCCCTTTCAATAGAACTTGTAACCAATGTATTAAATTCTGTGCAATATTGCACAATGTATTCCAGCCTGACCCCCAGTGTGCTTGCAGCTGAGCTGCGGTGATAGATCTGAGGTTACTTGTAGCTGTCATAGAACATGTGTAGCTGTTATTGAGGCCAGATGAGGAGCCATCAAGGGCAGATGTAGAGCGCCTAAGTGCAAACTCCGCCCGGCGCCTTGTTTCGTGGTAACAGATCGCTGCTTAATGCTGACGGATTGCGCACTTTATGTAAGATCTATGTATATACTGCTGTATTTGCAGAAAGTGTAGAGAGCTCTCAGGGTGGATGATGAGAGCCATTATAATGGGAGTGAATACATTAATATATACTGTATATAGACAGTTAAAGGGGACACCACCCTAATTTATCTCCAGTGAAGGCCACACGTAGCGAAACACAGCTCTACAGAAAGTGCAATCCCAAAAACACTTGCATTCTTTCCCTGCTTTTCTGCAACCTATTGCTCCGCAATAAAATCTCATTCACTTTCTTGGGAATATAAAATGCAACTTTATTGCTGATATGAAGCAGAAAAAAAGAATAAACTGGAAATGTTGGGTTTCCACAATGTGTGGCCCCTGGCAGCCATCACAGCTTCTGCAGGAGTCATCACCCAGGAGTCCCCCACTTTCCCAATAAGTTGGAGTCTATGAGAATGTTCTGTATTGTCAGGAGCCTTGAAGACAATGTTGATATATTACTGTATCAATAGAAGCAATAAATAAATAAATGATACAATATTACAATATATATTTCTATTCTCATTACAATTGCACTACAAGACCCAACCGCTCTCCTGACATCTCCTATAGATTTGTATGATGTATAGCTTGCTCTTTAACGTCAGGGAGCCTGGGATCTACAAGGGGTTACGTCTACATCATATTTCACTCATGAAAGAATTTTGATGCCGGAAGGATTGAGGCTGGAGCTGCAGGTCTGGGATTACAGAGAAGACGAGCAGAGAACGAAGGAGTAATCCCTGGATTCTGTATCCGATACAATGTATTAAGGGTCCTTTATGATCAGACCTATGCACGTTCCTATGGATGCTGGTCCTGGGGAGAAAAATGACCCGAAAATTTGTTTGGCCTTTAAATGAGGATTCAAGGCAAGGAGCCAAATTCTAACATGATTGACCTGACGTGTTTGGGATCCCCTACAACAAAATAGGGGAGAGGGACAATCTGACGACGGAGGGGCTCATTCACCTGGTATAACCTGCACCATCTCGGGGTACCAGTTCTTCATCGTGAGCATCAATATTGCCATGGAAGCACATTGTACCTGGTAACCCTTGCTGTGCTGGGCCTTGTGTCCCTTAACCCCTTCTGCAAAGCTGCCCCTTGTAAGACCCCAGGCCTCAGAATGTGCGGACAGGTTATTTCCTTCCTTATAGTCAGGACCAGCAGAAACTTTCTTCCAGCTGCACAATATAAATAGAAGGATCATTTCCAGCAGAATTGCAGCCAGACGGACAGATCAAGTAGCCGGGAAGTTCTCGTTATTTTTCTCTTTATTGCGCCATTTGTGGATATGAAAGAATCGATCGTCTGCGGAGACGCTGTATATGGCCACCCTGGGATTAGGATTTATTTCTGACTTCTGAGTGAATCTCAAGGTATTGGCAATGAAAGCTTCTGACGGCTTGAGGCACTAGCTTCAATTACATTCATAATTAGAATCAAAGTATGTTGCTACCTGGAAACCATCAGCAAGCAGGCTGCATTGTGTAAGGTATTGGTAAAGGTTTAATGAACCAATCTGTACCTATTCACATCAGGGTGTCTTTTACTTACAGTATTAAATACAATGAGAATAAGAGATCTAGCAATGGCAGCTTGTTGATGGTTTCCAATGGTTATAATAGGTACTTGCTGATTGGTGGGTGTTTCAATGCTGAGACCCCTCCCAGTCTAGAGAATTGGGGTGTTTGGGGTATAGTGCACACCGTTCATTGCATTCTGGTTACTCTACTCTGTCCGGGGGACCCTATTGAAATGAATAGAGTGGCGCTCACTGTATGTCCAGGCCCTCTGGTCAGTCCTGGGGTGCAGAACCCCTCAGTTCTGGATATAGGTGGGGGGGGTCCTAGTGTTAGCACCCCTGCTGATCATATAGATGCCCGCTATCCTTTGGACAGGGGGTAACTTGTCCTAACTAGAATACCCCCTAGGCTACAGTAAAACTGAAATCTAAGAGAAAGCAACATCTTAAGATTTTAGCAATATCTTGGACACTTTAGGAGCAGCACATACACACTGCGATGGGGTAGAGAGGAAAACAACAGTGGATCCATCAACAGCAGCTTGTTCTTGGTTTCTGGTAGCTACAATAGTTTTCTTATATCGAATACAGTAACAATGAACTGAAATATTAAGGGACGCGACCGGCTATGACTTTGCAAATGTCATGGGAGCTATAGGAGCATCACTTGTATGAAATAGGTGCAACAGATCCATCAACAGCAGCTTGGTGATCGTTTCCTCTAGCTATAATAGATTTTTCTCAACTTGGATACAGTGACAATGAACTGAAAACAACAGGTCAAGATTTCCCCAGTGTTATGGATATCATAGGAGCATCACTTCTACGTAATGAGAGCAACGGCTCAGTCAGCAGCTACTTGTTGATGGTTTCCAGTATGTAGAAGATTAAAAGTTAGCTGAAATATAAGAGACGCTACATTTCTGATTACCCCGAGGCCTCCTCTTCACTGTCCTAGGAAGGGGCTATATCTCTAGTGACAGCCACCACTCCTCACAAGTGACAAGCTGGTGACACTTTTGGACACATTAACACTTCAGAAATGATTTGGCGCCCCTTCCCACCATCCCGCGACGATCCCTTAAATCCCTCCACTCTTCCTCCCCTTTCTCATCCACTCAAGTCTTTATTCCAGGACTGCAGAGCTGCCACTTGGATCCGGCCTCTGCTCCTTCCAGCGTCCAAGACTGTGGCATTTCTGCTCTGACTCCTGTAGTGTCATGCAGGGACAGATCTGCGGTTGCACCATTTCCAGCTTCTATTTGAGCTGTGGTCTCTGGAGCGCACGGCTGCCAAGCAGAGCTCATACATGAATGACATGCCCACCTCCTGTGCCCAGAGCCACCCCACAACAAATCATTGCAAATCCTAATGTGCAAACCAGATACAGCTCTATTATGGACGCTGAAATATGTTCAGTCTGGAACATAAAGGATCAGGGGCACTTAAAGGGACACTAACTTTGCAGACTGCAATTGGTCCATTCACTTTGCATTCAACTGCAAGACTATTGTTCTCTGTTATCAGCCATTTAATAAGGCTTAATGTCATTGTATGTTCTGTACAGGATTATAACACTGCTGAGTTCTTTGTGTGCCATCCCTTTAAATGCCAGGGATGCTGGTCATGTAGGAGGGATAAGTGGAAGCTATTAGTGATGGCTGCACCTCCCTCTCCTTACAAGAGGATACATTATTTATTGCACAGAGCGATTTTAGTTGATCCGATGGCTCACTGTGTAATGCCAAAGACCTGCACTCCCTGCTGGCAAGTGTATTATATGCTCAAACTCACCCCACAAGCTGCTGTAGCAAAGGGGACTACAGGTGACAAGGCTCCAACTGTTTGTTACAATGTATCTATGCAAATAATCACTCTGTGGTCCAAACTGTTAAGCTCACAGAGGATTGTCTCCATTGGATACAATGTGTCAGACTGGAGTCCAAACTGTGTCTATACTGGATACAGCAGGGGGGATTTATTAAGACGCCAGTCCTTGAATAGTCCCTGAATGGCAAAAGATGCGCAAAGAGCTCCAGCCTTTTAATATAACAGGCTACATCCATGAACCAGAATGGGAAAAATGGCAGAAAATTGGAATATATGAGTTGACAAATTCATGGAGTCCAGGCGGATTAGCTCACAGAGGATTGTCTACACAGGATAGAATTGTAGCAAACCTTCAGCTTTGAGAAGTGTTACATCAGGACTGGCCTCTGGGTATAAATAGGAAAGTGTCCATTCACTGAAAGCAAACCAAGATATTAAAGATGGGAAGTTATATTAGAAAGTTGCAAAAGCGTTCCTGCTACAGACACTGCAAAGGATCATCCCTTTAAGACTGGCCACATACATGACCCTACAAATCAAAGCATGTAGTACATACTGCCATACGTGAGATGATGGGGCAGCTGTGTGCACAAGGACCAACCTAAGTGTAGGTCATCTGAGGTACCGGAGTAAGTTGTCTGTCTCCTTTGCCTGTCACTTCAGTTTAACTATATACATGCCAAGAGCCCCTCAGGCAATGAAGGAGGTTAAAGGAACGGACTGTTTCTGGAGTGCAAACTTCACATTCCAGGCCCCAGACAAGATCCATGGCAGGATAAGTAGGGGTGAGGGTTTGAAATGAGACTTGGACGCTCACAGGGTGAGGGACAACTAGTGATTTATCATGTTTGGCGTTTTGCAATATGCAGTGAATGTAACACTGCGGCCTGGAGACACCGAGCAGACTGACTGTGACCTGGCAGAGCCATTGGCAAACTGCAAAGATCCTCTATATATAGCAAGTCAAACATGAATGTTCAGTAAATTATCACGTAGAGCGATATTCCTGCAAAGTGCGAAACGGAAGACGCTACAATGGTAAAGATGATGGGCAGATCATTGCCTGGAGAAAAGACATGGAAGTAATCCTGCCAAGATGGAGAAAGATCCAATCACATCAGGTTAGTAACTGGCAAAGGCGCCCAACATCAACCCGGACTACACTGCCAGGAGAAACCCAGAGGAACAGACTGGAAACAATGGTGGCCAGAGAACTCGAGAATATTCCGCAGTATTATAGTAGTTATATTCTTGTACATAGGAGTAGTATTATAGTAGTTATATTCTTGTACATAGGAGTAGTATTATAGTAGTTATATTCTTGTACATAGGAGGTAGTATTATAGTAGTTATATTCTTGTACATAGGAGTAGTATTATAGTAGTTATATTCTTGTACATAGGAGTAGTATTATAGTAGTTATATTCTTGTACATAGGAGGTAGTATTATAGTAGTTATATTCTTGTACATAGGAGTAGTATTATAGTAGTTATATTCTTGTACATAGGAGTAGTATTATAGTAGTTATATTCTTGTATATAGGAGGTAGTATTATAGTAGTTATATTCTTGTACATAGGAGCAGTATTATAGTAGTTATATTCTTGTACATAGGAGTAGTATTATAGTAGTTATATTCTTGTATATAGGAGGTAGTATTATAGTAGTTATATTCTTGTACATAGGAGCAGTATTATAGTAGTTATATTCTTGTACATAGGAGCAGTATTATAGTAGTTATATTCTTGTACATAGGGGGCAGTATTATAGTAGTTATATTCTTGTACATAGGAGCAGTATTATAGTAGTTATATTCTTGTACATAGGAGCAGTATTATAGTAGTTATATTCTTGTACATAGGAGTAGTATTATAGTAGTTATATTCTTGTACATAGGAGTAGCATTATAGTAGTTATATTCTTGTACATAGGAGGTAGTATTATAGTAGTTATATTCTTGTACATAGGGGCAGTATTATAGTAGTTATATTCTTGTACATAGGAGGTAGTATTATAGTAGTTATATTCTTGTACATAGGAGGTAGTATTATAGTAGTTATAGTCTTGTACATAGGAGTAGTATTATAGTAGTTATATTCTTGTACATAGGAGCAGTATTATAGTAGTTATATTCTTGTATATAGGAGTAGTATTATAGTAGTTATATTCTTGTACATAGGAGTAGTATTATACTAGTTATATTCTTATACATAGGAGCAGTATTATAGTAGATATATTCTTGTACATAGGAGTAGTATTATAGTAGTTATATTCTTATACATAGGAGCAGTATTATAGTAGATATATTCTTGTACATAGGAGTAGTATTATAGTAGTTATATTCTTGTACATAGGAGTAGTATTATAGTAGTATATTCTTGTACATAGGAATAGTATTATAGTAGTTATATTCTTGTATATAGGAGGTAGTATTATAGTAGTTATATTCTTGTACATAGGAGCAGTATTATAGTAGTTATATTCTTGTACATAGGAGTAGTATTATAGTAGTTATATTCTTGTACATAGGAGCAGTATTATAGTAGTTATATTCTTGTACATAGGAGTAGTATTATAGTAGCTATATTCTTGTACATAGGAGGTAGTATTATAGTAGTTATATTCTTGTACATAGGAGCAGTATTATAGTAGTTATATTCTTGTACATAGGAGTAGTATTATAGTAGTTATAGTCTTGTACATAGGAGTAGTATTATAGTAGTTATATTCTTGTACATAGGAGCAGTATTATAGTAGTTATATTCTTGTACATAGGGGCAGTATTATAGTAGTTATATTCTTGTACATAGGGGCAGTATTATAGTAGTTATATTCTTGTACATAGGAGGTAGTATTATAGTAGTTATATTCTTGTACATAGGAGGTAGTATTATAGTAGTTATAGTCTTGTACATAGGAGTAGTATTATAGTAGTTATATTCTTGAACATAGGAGTAGTATTATAGTAGTTATATTCTTGAACATAGGAGTAGTATTATAGTAGTTATATTCTTGTACATAGGAGTAGTATTATAGTAGTTATATTCTTGTATATAGGAGGTAGTATTATAGTAGTTATATTCTTGTACATAGGAGCAGTATTATAGTAGTTATATTCTTGTACATAGGAGTAGTATTATAGTAGTTATATTCTTGTACATAGGAGCAGTATTATAGTAGTTATATTCTTGTACATAGGAGTAGTATTATAGTAGTTATATTCTTGTACATAGGGGTAGTATTATAGTAGTTATATTCTTGTACATAGGAGTAGTATTATAGTAGTTATATTCTTGTACATAGGAGCAGTATTATAGTAGTTATATTCTTGTATATAGGAGGCAGTATTATAGTAGTTATATTCTTGTACATAGGAGGTAGTATTATAGTAGTTATATTCTTGTACATAGGAGGTAGTATTATAGTAGTTATATTCTTGTACATAGGAGCTGTATTATAGTAGTTATATTCTTGTACATAGGAGCTGTATTATAGTAGTTATATTCTTGTACATAGGAGCAGTATTATAGCAGTTATATTCTTGTACATAGGAGCAGTATTATAGTAGTTATATTCTTGTACATAGGAGGTAGTATTATAGTAGTTATATTCTTGTACATAGGAGCAGTATTATAGCAGTTATATTCTTGTACATAGGAGCAGTATTATAGTAGTTATATTCTTGTACATAGGAGGTAGTATTATAGTAGTTATATTCTTGTACATAGGAGGTAGTATTATAGTAGTTATATTCTTGTACATAGGAGGTAGTATTATAGTAGTTATATTCTTGTATATAGGAGCAGTATTATAGTAGTTATATTCTTGTACATAGGAGTAGTATTATAGTAGTTATATTCTTGTACATAGGAGTAGTATTATAGTAGTTATATTCTTGTACATAGGAGTAGTATTATAGCAGTTATATTCTTGTACATAGGAGCAGTATTATAGTAGTTATATTCTTGTACATAGGAGGTAGTATTATAGTAGTTATATTCTTGTACATAGGAGTAGTATTA
The DNA here is from genome assembly GCF_031893055.1 of Leptodactylus fuscus. Classification (NCBI taxonomy): domain Eukaryota; kingdom Metazoa; phylum Chordata; class Amphibia; order Anura; family Leptodactylidae; genus Leptodactylus; species Leptodactylus fuscus. Next base: position 90,620,120 of record NC_134272.1, read on the forward strand.
TAGCAGTTATATTCTTGTACATAGGAGGTAGTATTATAGTAGTTATATTCTTGTACATAGGAGCAGTATTATAGTAGTTATATTCTTGTACATAGGAGTAGTAGTATAGTAGTTATATTCTTGTACATAGGAGTAGTATTATAGTAGTTATATTCTTGTACATAGGAGTAGTAGTATAGTAGTTATATTCTTGTACATAGGAGGTAGTATTATAGTAGTTATATTCTTGTACATAGGAGTAGTATTATAGCAGTTATATTCTTGTACATAGGAGTAGTATTATAGCAGTTATATTCTTGTACATACGAGCAGTATTATAGTAGTTATATTCTTGTACATAGGAGTAGTATTATAGTAGTTATATTCTTGTACATAGGAGTAGTAGTATAGTAGTTATATTCTTGTACATAGGAGTAGTATTATAGTAGTTATATTCTTGTACATAGGAGTAGTATTATAGTAGTTATATTCTTGTACATAGGAGTAGTAGTATAGTAGTTATATTCTTGTACATAGGAGGTAGTATTATAGCAGTTATATTCTTGTACATAGGAGTAGTATTATAGCAGTTATATTCTTGTACATAGGAGTAGTATTATAGCAGTTATATTCTTGTACATACGAGCAGTATTATAGTAGTTATATTCTTGTACATAGGAGTAGTATTATAGTAGTTATATTCTTATACATAGGAGCAGTATTATAGTAGTTATATTCTTGTACATAGGAGTAGTATTATAGTAGTTATATTCTTGTATATAGGAGCAGTATTATAGTAGTTATATTCTTGTACATAGGAGTAGTATTATAGTAGTTATATTCTTGTATATAGGAGCAGTATTATAGTAGTTATATTCTTGTACATAGGAGTAGTATTATAGTAGTTATATTCTTATACATAGGAGTAGTATTATAGTAGTTATATTCTTGTACATAGGAGCAGTATTATAGTAGTTATATTCCTGTATATAGGAGCAGTATTATAGTAGTTATATTCTTATACATAGGAGCAGTATTATAGTAGTTATATTCTTGTACATAGGAGTAGTATTATAATAGTTATATTCTTGTACATAGGAGCAGTATTATAGTAGTTATATTCTTGTACATAGGAGTAGTATTATAGTAGTTATATTCTTGTATATAGGAGCAGTATTATAGTAGTTATATTCTTGTACATAGGAGTAGTATTATAGTAGTTATATTCTTATACATAGGAGTAGTATTATAGTAGTTATATTCTTGTACATAGGAGCAGTATTATAGTAGTTATATTCCTGTATATAGGAGCAGTATTATAGTAGTTATATTCTTATACATAGGAGCAGTATTATAGTAGTTATATTCTTGTACATAGGAGTAGTATTATAATAGTTATATTCTTGTACATAGGAGCAGTATTATAGTAGTTATATTCTTGTACATAGGAGTAGTATTATAATAGTTATATTCTTATACATAGGAGCAGTATTATAGTAGTTATGTTGTATTGGGAGATTTCTAGTTGGTTGTAGATTTCTTTCAGGACAATAGCTGAGTAGTCTATTAAAGTGTTGTGTCCAGTTTTACAACCTAGAAATGTGTTCAGAGCAGTTGTCGCTTATCTCGCTCCTTTCTTCTTGGCAGTTCATAGTAAGTCCATTACTCAGCAGGGGGTGATGATGAGCTGAGGAGAAAGTGCAGTCTTGGATAATGTGAATGGTCATCTGGATATAGTTGATGTGTTTTTGCAGTTTTCATCCAAATCCAAACAAGTTCACCCCCTGATTTTCCATCTTTAGATTAATATACATTGCGTCCACTGGATAAACACAGTCGTTTTGCTGAGAATGTTTGTCTGCAGATTCAGCATCAGCCTCAAGGAAACTTTAAGACGATCCTGAGACTATTTATAATTTCAGATCCTTCCTTTCTACAAAACAGAACTTCATAAACAGGGAAGTTATTATCAGATAGAATACACATTACTGGAAGCCATTGCAGATTTACATGTTATAAAGAATCTGGAAGTTTTCAGCTTTACTGTCCACTGTCTTATGTTTTTCCTCAAACATGTTCTTTCTTCAATTTTTGACTGACCCAGGCACAGGTAGCAAGACCCAGTAGAGGGTCCTTGCTTACCCCATGGCTTTCCTTATTGAATTTGCTAGCCTGCTGTTGCTTTTGGGAATAAGCTGATATTTGGACCTTTCCTGAAACTTTCAGTTTACAGGCCTGATGAAGGGATTCTTCCGAAACATTGCACCATATTAATAAAGGAATTTTTTGAGGCATAAATCGTATTTGGAGCGCCAATCTCTTCTATTTTTTGGTGGATTCTCCTACTTTGGGGAGATAGTCATCCCTACTTAGATCTGGCACCCATAAGACCCTTCTAATACCCGTGTGCTGACTTCACGCATTGTTTGTATTTCATGTGCGACTTTGGACTCTGAATTGTAAATGTTATTACGGATAAGAGTTGTTCTTTATCTACTAATTAGAATTAGTAATAGAACAGAATGGAGCAGAAATCTCTCCTGGGAGTCTGTAGGGTTTGTGCATTAGATTTGCACTGGGGTATTGCTGTGCACATTGCGGTGTTACTATGTCATTGCTGTGTGCATTATATCTGCACTTGGTGTTACTATATGGATTATATTGATACTGTAATATTACTATGTGCAATTAACCCTGAAGATTTTATAATCCTTCTGCTAAAACTAGTCATGGTGGAGGGGGCTGCCATTTCAGGATTTGGTTTGGGGCCCCCATTGATGCCTTTTAACCACCTGACCGTGGTAGATATGACATAAGGGTAACATCTGTATACTCTATATCTATATATAACAGGGAAACAGATCTATCTATCTATCTATCTATCTAATAATAATCTATAAAGTATGGAAATGTAAAGAATGGGATGATCCCATATCCCGCAGGGCCCTGTAAGTGACAATATCTGCGGGTTGGATTTCTTCAGATTTCTCTTATCAGACTGGCCGGTGGTTTTGGGTCCTGACAGTTGCGCACATGATGATCAGATGTGGCCGTGTCTCTGTGACAATAGCCGGGACGCTGCCAGAAGCCGGTCCTGCTTGTAAACAGCGGGTCCAGCTGACGCTGCGCTCCTCCTTTTCCTTCCTCGAATCAATCAGCGATTAGCTGAACACAATGCGGCCGTGTTCCTGTGGAGCTGGGAGCTGTTTTGGGTTAGAAAGACAGGGCGTCCCCTAAATAACAAAAACATGTGACTGCGAAAGCGTTCCAGCATGCCAGCTCCGAGGAGTGCGGACAGATACGGGACAGAGGACGCAGCTTGTATCACATTCTCTTGGCTGCGGCGTAGTCACAGACCATGAAATGTTGTCAGCTATTGTGACCAGGGGCGCTGCACCTCATTACATGTACATACCCAGTTTATGGCCAAGGGAGTCCGGCCAAAGGATATCATCAGGGTCCAATTATATGTAAGAAACAATGTATCCGGGACGGAGCTGAATGTTCTTACCTGCTTCCTGTGCACATCAAAATAAAAGGAAATCTCACATTTAAAGGGCTGCTCCATATTTTCAGCATTCCCCTCTCTGTGTGACTGGTACCATTCCTGTCAGGCCCCATCACCCTCACGTGCAGCACCAGGACCAGGCTCATAGGAAACCACTTAATGGGATGTATATTTTTGGGCTGTGGACGGAAACCAGAGCACCTGGAGAACAGACTAACTCCTTACAGATGGTGGAAGGACCCGGGACCCGGAGCTGTCGTGTTCTTATAGGAGCTCTGCTAAATATGCGGCTATATATAGAAAGTATAAATTATAGGGGGGGGGGGGGGGATATAAAACCTTCCCATCCACCATTGCTTTCCCCTTATCTGGCCTCAGGCATCAGACCCCCGAATGCACCAATTACCCCCTAAACCTCCAAGGCCCAGTTCACATCTGCGTTCGGCCCATTCCTTTCCCCTCTCCTCCAAGCAACGCTTTTCTCTTTGTATTTTTCATGCAGAAACCAAACAGACCCATTATAGTCTGCGGCGTCTGCTTGTTTCTTGAGGTTACCGGTTTTATATGCAGATTAGGTTTCCGTTTGTGGCGGACTCCCCAAATGGAAACCCGAACGCAGATGTGAACCAGGTCTTATAGTGACAAATCTCCCTTCTATCCTGATTCAGATACAATGTGTCAGTCCGGTTACAATGTATCCACCTGGAATCACAGAGGATGACTTTCCAGTCTTTCAGCTTCTGGTTATAATTAAAGGGGTTTTCCAGGACTTACATATTGATGGCCTGACCTTTTAGGATAGGTAGTCACTATGTGATTGGTGGCAGTCTGGCACCAGGGACCCCCCAGCTTGTTGAAGAGACCCAAATGTTGCAGCCTCTTCCCAGATTATTAAAGGGATTCTACCATTAAACCCTTTCTTTTTGTGGATAAAACATCGGGATCGCCTTTAGAAAGTCTATTCGTCTCTTACCTTTAGACGTGGTCTCCGCCGTTTTTTTACCAGTATGCAAATGAGTTCTCTTGCAGCAATGGGGGCGGGCCTCAGCATTCAAACGGCAATGAGGGCGTCCCCACCGCTGCCAGAGAATTGTCTCCAGCGCCGCCTCCTTCTTCGTCCTCAGCGTCATCTTCAATGTCTTCTTCCGGAGCAGGCTCGTAAGTTCTAGGTGTTGGGCCTTGAGCAAAGCAGACTGCGCAGACGCACAGGCCATGGGAAAATGGCCGCTTGCACAGTATTGTTAGCGGCCATTTAGGATTTAGATTTCTGTTAACCCCTAAATAAGTAAAGAGCTGATAATCACATGGAATCCCTACAGTCTCGCTGCATCATTTCTCTTGCAGTACACCACTTTATTATTATTATTATTATTATTATTATTATTATTATTATTATTATTATTATTATTGTTTATTTATATCGCACCATTAATCCCATGGTGCTCTGTACATTATTATATTAATCCCATGGTGCTCTGTACATTATTATATTAATCCCATGGTGCTCTGTACATTATTATATTAATCCCATGGTGCTCTGTACATTATTATATTAATCCCATGGTGCTCTGTACATTATTATATTAATCCCATGGTGCTCTGTACATTATTATATTAATCCCATGGTGCTGTACATTATTATATTAATTCCATGGTGCTGTACATTATTATATTAATCCCATGGTGCTGTACATTATTATATTAATCCCATGGTGCTGTACATTATTATATTAATTCCATGTTGCTGTACATTATTATATTAATTCCATGGTGCTCTGTACATTATTATATTAATCCCATGGTGCTGTACATTATTATATTAATTCCATGGTGCTCTGTACATTATTATATTAATCCCATGGTGCTCTGTACATTATTATATTAATCCCATGGTGCTCTGTACATTATTATATTAATCCCATGGTGCTCTGTACATTATTATATTAATCCCATGGTGCTGTACATTATTATATTAATCCCATGGTGCTCTGTACATTATTATATTAATCCCATGCTGCTCTGTACATTATTAGATTAATCCCATGCTGCTCTGTACATTATTATATTAATCCCATGGTGCTCTGTACATTATTATATTAATCCCATGGTGCTCTGTACATTATTATATTAATCCCATGGTGCTCTGTACATTATTATATTAATCCCATGGTGCTCTGTACATTATTATATTAATCCCATGGTGCTGTACATTATTATATTAATTCCATGGTGCTGTACATTATTATATTAATCCCATGGTGCTGTACATTATTATATTAATCCCATGTTGCTGTACATTATTATATTAATTCCATGGTGCTCTGTACATTATTATATTAATCCCATGGTGCTCTGTACATTATTATATTAATCCCATGGTGCTCTGTACATTATTATATTAATCCCATGGTGCTCTGTACATTATTATATTAATCCCATGGTGCTTTACATTATTATATTAATCCCATGGTGCTCTGTACATTATTATATTAATCCCATGGTGCTCTGTACATTATTATATTAATCCCATGGTGCTCTGTACATTATTATATTAATCCCATGGTGCTCTGTACATTATTATATTAATCCCATGGTGCTCTGTACATTATTATATTAATCCCATGGTGCTCTGTACATTATTATATTAATCCCATGGTGCTCTGTACATTATTATATTAATCCCATGGTGCTCTGTACATTATTATATTAATTCCATGGTGCTGTACATTATTATATTAATCCCATGGTGCTCTGTACATTATTATATTAATCCCATGGTGCTCTGTACATTATTATATTAATCCCATGGTGCTCTGTACATTATTATATTAATCCCATGGTGCTCTGTACATTATTATATTAATCCCATGGTGCTCTGTACATTATTATATTAATCCCATGGTGCTCTGTACATTATTATATTAATCCCATGGTGCTCTGTACATTATTATATTAATCCCATGGTGCTCTGTACATTATTATATTAATCCCATGGTGCTCTGTACATTATTATATTAATCCCATGGTGCTCTGTACATTATTATATTAATCCCATGGTGCTCTGTACATTATTATATTAATCCCATGGTGCTCTGTACATTATTATATTAATCCCATGGTGCTGTAAATTATTATATTAATCCCATGGTGCTCTGTACATTATTATATTAATCCCATGGTGCTCTGTACATTATTATATTAATCCCATGGTGCTGTACATTATTATATTAATCCCATGCTGCTCTGTACATTATTATATTAATCCCATGGTGCTCTGTAAATTATTATATTAATCCCATGGTGCTCTGTACATTATTATATTAATCCCATGGTGCTCTGTACATTATTATATTAATCCCATGGTGCTGTAAATTATTATATTAATCCCATGGTGCTCTGTACATTATTATATTAATCCCATGGTGCTCTGTACATTATTATATTAATTCCATGGTGCTCTGTACATTATTATATTAATCCCATGGTGCTCTGTACATTATTATATTAATCCCATGGTGCTTTACATTTGGGGGTTACATACAATACACAGGTAGATATAATACTAACAATGACTGGCTGGCACAGTGGGGTAGAGGGCCCTGCCCGCGAGGGCTTACAATGCACTTTCTTGCTTCGCAGCTGCTTTTGTTGCGTCACATTCTTGTATAGTGTTGTCGATGCCGCCTCTGCGCCTGCTGCGTTGCATTGTGTGACATGTAGCCCTGCTCAGGGTGCATGTGCTCAGTAGGCTGGATGCTGCAGCAGGACTGTCTGCGGCTCCAGGTCTCTCCCAGGACATTCCAGCGCAGCTTACTGCATCAGACGGCGGCGGCGGCATTTAGAGTGGATTTAGAGGAATGTAAACAGTTCAGAGGAAAGAGCAGGGTGGGGCGGGGGAGGAGAGGTCAGGTAAGGGGGCCCTGCACGGGGAGCAAGGAGATGGGAGAAGGAGGAGGAGCCAGGGCTGAGATGTTCTGCAGACAAGGCCTGATGTTGTCTTTATTCTTATAATTCCTTATGTGCAGATATGGATTATTATCTCTCATGTCCTAATAGAGCGCAGAAGCTCCATCTATGGTCCAACACTGAAAGGGATCACCTGGCTGACAACCAGTGGCGTAACTACCGGGGAAGCAGCGGAGGCAGCTGTCAAAGGGCCCGGGACATTAGGGGGCCCGGCGACAGCCGCTACCGCTACGTTTTTTCTTGTTTTTTAATAGGCTGTTACCGGCTGGAGTTACTGGACGAGCACTGCGTCTCCATGTAACACAGCGTGGCCGTGTGCGGTACTGCAGCTCCTTCACAATCAAGTATTCAAGTAGATGGGACAGACCTATATGTAGTACCAGACTCAGCCACTAGGGAATGAATGGCGCCATGCCTGATAATGAAGAGGCTGCGGATTGGTGGAGGTATCGGAAATCCACTGATCTGATATTGATGACCTAAAATAGACCGTCATACCCGATAACCAATAGTAGATACAATAGTCTGGACCTTGTCATTACTAATAGTTCAGCATTTAAGTAAATGAAGTGCAATACCACAAACAACCTATGGACAGGTGTGGCGCTGTTTCTGGAAACATAGCAGACCATTTTCTTCTAATCCTAATTGTTTACAGTAATCTGTAATGGGATGTGGTTAACGGCAAATCTCCGACAACACCAACAGCTTTACGGGCATGAGAGTCTCCAGGAGGGGGTGCGGAAGGGTTCAGACTTATCACTGCCGCATTCCACAAGTCAGATCCCGCTGCATCCTGACAACCTCCACAAGTCCGATCCCACCACTGCATCCTGACAACCTCCACAAGTCCGATCCCGCCACTGCATCCTGACAACCTCCACAAGTCAGATCCCGCCATTGCATCCTGACAACCTCCACAAGTCCGATCCCGCCACTGCATCCTGACAACCTCCACAAGTCCGATCCCGCCACTGCATCCTGACAACCTCCACAAGTCAGATCCCGCTGCATCCTGACAACCTCCACAAGTCAGATCCTGCTGCATCCTGACAACCTCCACAAGTCAGATCCCTCTGCATCCTGACAACCTCCACAAGTCAGATCCCGCCACTGCATCCTGACAACCTCCACAAGTCAGATCCCGCTGCATCCTGACAACCTCCACAAGTCAGATCCCGCTGCATCCTGACAACCTCCACAAGTCAGATCCCTCTGCATCCTGACAACCTCCACAAGTCAGATCCCGCTGCATCCTGACAACCTCCACAAGTCAGATCCTGCTGCATCCTGACAACTTCCACAAGTCAGATCCCGCTGCATCCTGACAACCTCCACAAGTCAGATCCCGCTGCATCCTGAAAACCTCCACAAGTCAGATCCCGCTGCATCCTGACAACCTCCACAAGTCAGATCCTGCTGCATCCTGACAACCTCCACAAGTCAGATCCCGCTGCATCCTGACAACTTCCACAAGTCAGATCCCACCACTGCATCCTGACAACCTCCACAAGTCAGATCCCGCCACTGCATCCTGACAACCTCCACAAGTCAGATCCTGCTGCATCCTGACAACTTCCACAAGTCAGATCCTGCTGCATCCTGACAACCTCCACAAGTCAGATCCCACTGCATCCTGACAACCTCCACAAGTCAGATCCCGCTGCATCCTGAAAACCTCCACAAGTCAGATCCCGCTGCATCCTGACAACCTCCACAAGTCAGATCCTGACAACCTGCACAAGTCAGATCCCGCTGCATCCTGACAACTTCCACAAGTCAGATCCCGCTGCATCCTGACAACCTCCACAAGTCAGATCCCACCACTGCATCCTGACAACCTCCACAAGTCAGATCCCGCCACTGCATCCTGACAACCTCCACAAGTCAGATCCTGCTGCATCCTGACAACTTCCACAAGTCAGATCCTGCTGCATCCTGACAACCTCCACAAGTCAGATCCCGCTGCATCCTGACAACCTCCACAAGTCAGATCCCACTGCATCCTGACAACCTCCACAAGTCAGATCCCTCTGCATCCTGACAACCTCCACAAGTCAGATCCTGCTGCATCCTGACAACCTCCACAAGTCAGATCCCGCTGCATCCTGACAACCTCCACAAGTCAGATCCCGCTGCATCCTGAAAACCTCCACAAGTCAGATCCCGCTGCATCCTGACAACCTCCACAAGTCAGATCCTGACAACCTCCACAAGTCAGATCCCGCTGCATCCTGACAACTTCCACAAGTCAGATCCTGCTGCATCCTGACAACCTCCACAAGTCAGATCCTGCTGCATCCTGAAAACCTCCACAAGTCAGATCCCGCTGCATCCTGACAACCTCCACAAGTCAGATCCCACTGCATCCTGACAACCTCCACAAGTCAGATCCCGCTGCATCCTGACAACCTCCACAAGTCAGATCCCGCTGCATCCTGACAACCTCCACAAGTCAGATCCCGCTGCATCCTGACAACCTCCACAAGTCAGATCCCGCTGCATCCTGACAACCTCCACAAGTCAGATCCCGCTGCATCCTGAAAACCTCCACAAGTCAGATCCCGCTGCATCCTGACAACCTCCACAAGTCAGATCCCGCTGCATCCTGACAACCTCCACAAGTCAGATCCCGCTGCATCCTGACAACCTCCACAAGTCAGATCCCGCTGCATCCTGACAACCTCCATACATTAGACTCTGCTGCGTCCTGACAACTTCTACTGGTGCTCAGACAGGAGACCTGTGAGCTCAGTGAGTGCTCAGGATTGGAGGGGTTTGTAGTCTTATCTACCACTCATAGCTTTTACTTGACTTCCCACCTTCCTTACATAACAGTCCAGAGGGCTGGGGGTGCCATCATTTACCAGCCGAGCACTCTGTCCCCCTGTGACTTCAGAGCTGCTGTTCCCACCATAGTCCAACGTCTATCGATAGCTATGTGCCGCACAACCTGCGTGTGTGATCCCAGCCTTACATTGGCGTTGCCTGACTCCATACTGTAACAATGTATCATTTGCATTCAGTGCAGGTGAAGATCCGAGTCTCAGGGGTGAGGTTGGTACCCATGACGGTCCTCCCTGCAATAACCAACGTCACAGCTCTGACTAAACCTGTATACTGTCTTAGACCGCCCCTAGCCATGTATATAGCAAGCCGCCATCCCAGTACATTGTATATGCAGTGACACATACAGAGCTGCGGTATCTATGGAATAAATCCGCTTGGCCGCCACCGCTCGCTCTGAATCATTGTTATTCTATATTTCTGATCTCATCTTGAAACCTTCAGAAACATTCCAGATTTGTCTGAAACACTGAAACGACCCTTGTGCTGTACATTGAGTGGGGTCAGCATCCTCATATGGCCGTGATACGGTTACTTCTTGTAGTCAGACGGTGCAGCATTCCTGCCCGCTTAGGCGCGTGCCATACCTTTGGATAAGTCAGCCCTTACTTCAAGGTCAGAAGGGGGGGGGGGTGGAGGCCATGTTTGTGCATTTTAATGCTGGTGCTTCTGTGCCCTTATATAGAAATATCTTGTAATGCTTCTCCGCAACATGGAGATTTTGCCAGCAATTAGGAATTATCTGGGGGTGGTTTGAGGTGCGCAGATGTCCAGGAATCTGCGAGGTGAAGGATGACTTAGACTCTCCGGGAATCCTGCTCGCGCTGGGGTTATTTATTGTCGTAATCGCTGCACCCGCACTTCTGCATTTTTCCCTTTGTTACGATTTTTATAGGTTATTTTTTTGTATCCGTTCCAGAATACATCTTATCCCATACTCTAGTCACACCCAAAGCTGCATGGAAAATATAAAATGTTCCTGGAGACTGCCTAGGTGTATCTATACCGTAACAAAGATCTGATCAAACCGCTTCAGTTGTGTCACTCTGGATAGTGGGAAGTAATGAAATTCCAGATGCAGCTCTGGATGTGACTGGAGTATGACACGAACTTATATCATGTACACGTAGAAGTCATCTGTGAAAGTGATGATGATATTTAAAGGGACTTTATAATGTATACTTCATGGTAAATATTTAGTGGGGGTCTCACTGCTGGTCCCTCTGTAACCCTATCCCAAAGGTCAATCCTCACCTATCAGATTTTACGGCATATCCTAAAGAGGTTTCTAGATTATTATATGGCTGTATCAGAGGGGAGCGTGCCCCATCATATAATATATCATTACTCAGCTTTCTGGATTCCAGAATAGAAAATCTGTTTCCCAACAAACTGGATAAAAACCACACAGCTTTCCAACAACAGATATAATAGCGCTCATGCCCTGAGATTTTATTAATATTTACCCTTGTAATGACGGCTTTGTGAGTGAATCTGTGCTCCGGCGTCTGCCCCTTGTGTCCTGTGTGTAATGGCTGTTGTACGCACGTGTTTACTTACACAGTATGGAAATCTTCTGTTTTTCCACCAAACACACCTGAATCCATATAGTCTACATGTACATACATTACATTACTTATCCTGTATTATACTCCAGAGCTGCGCTCACTATTCTGCTGGTACAGTCACTGTGTACATACATTACATTACTTATCCTGTATTATACTCCAGAGCTGCGCTCACTATTCTGCTGGTGCAGTCACTGTGTACATACATTACATTACTTATCCTGTATTATACTCCAGAGCTGCGCTCACTATTCTGCTGGTACAGTCACTGTGTACATACATTACATTACTTATCCTGTATTATACTCCAGAGCTGCGCTCACTATTCTGCTGGTGCAGTCACTGTGTACATACATTACATTACTTATCCTGTATTATACTCCAGAGCTGCGCTCACTATTCTGCTGGTACAGTCACTGTGTACATACATTACATTACTTATCCTGTATTATACTCCAGAGCTGCGCTCACTATTCTGCTGGTACAGTCACTGCGTACATACATTACATTACTTATCCTGTATTATACTCCAGAGCTGCGCTCACTATTCTGCTGGTGCAGTCACTGTGTATATACATTACATTACTTATCCTGTATTATACTCCAGAGCTGCGCTCACTATTCTGCTGGTACAGTCACTGTGTACATACATTACATTACTTATCCTGTATTATACTCCAGAGCTGCGCTCACTATTCTGCTGGTACAGTCACTGTGTACATACATTACATTACTTATCCTGTATTATATTCCAGAGCTGCGCTCACTATTCTGCTGGTACAGTCACTGTGTACATACATTACATTACTTATCCTGTATTATACTCCAGAGCTGCGCTCACTATTCTGCTGGTACAGTCACTGTGTACATACATTACATTACTTATCCTGTATTATACTCCAGAGCTGCGCTCACTATTCTGCTGGTACAGTCACTGTGTACATACATTACATTACTTATCCTGTATTATACTCCAGAGCTGCGCTCACTATTCTGCTGGTACAGTCACTGTGTACATACATTACATTACTTATCCTGTATTATACTCCAGAGCTACGCTCACTATTCTGCTGGAGCAGTCACTGTGTACATACATTACATTACTTAGCTTGTGTTATACTCCAGAGCTGCGCTCACTATTCTGCTGGTGCAGTCACTGTGTACATACATTACATTACTTATCCTGTATTATACTCCAGAGCTGCGCTCACTATTCTGCTGGTACAGTCACTGTGTACATACATTACATTACTTATCCTGTATTATACTCCAGAGCTGCGCTCACTATTCTGCTGGTGCAGTCACTGTGTACATACATTACATTACTTATCCTGTATTATACTCCAGAGCTGCGCTCACTATTCTACTGGTAGAGTCATTGTGACATACATTATATGGTATCACTGCATAACCTAACAGATTTCACATTCAGCAGCTGGGAAAGTTGGGTCCTCATCACCTGCTAGTGAAGCCATAGTTTTGTAGCTGTTGCATGAATCTGTCTTGCAGTGATTCTTCATTAGTCAGTCAGTTAGGGACAGTAGGTTGGCGGCCATACTGGTTGTCACTCAGCTTTTCCAGGAGCCTGCATACTGTAGTAATTTCTTCTTACAGATGTAATTATATCATTTCCCTTGGATTTTATATTGTTATCTACATTGTTGCCCTGAGCGCTTGTACCGCACACGTTGCTGATTGATCGCCATCTCCGCCTGCGCTGGGGGTAACGCTGCTGCTGCTGCTGCTTCTAATCTAAATCTCCTTTAGGAAGAAAGCTGAGTGGTTTCAATTACACTGTGCAGATGGCGTCCATGTTGCTGTGCGGCCGCGGCGTGCATAATTTGTTGCAGCTCTTTTTTTATGGAGAAGAAATTGGTGGCAGCGATTGTACAAAATGTGTTTTATACGAGCCCTATATACAATTGTCAGGGAGTGTAGAAACAACCGGGACAGAAATAAGGAAATCTGCATTGTGCTGTTCCTCTGTTATTCCTCCTGGCAATATGTATTTTCTTCTACACTTTGACTTTGATCATTGCTGACAGTCAGACTGTGTCAGGACAAGACCTGCCGACAAGAGGGATGGATACAACCATGTAATTGATATATTTCCAGGAGGAATAACAGAGGAATGACACCATGCTGAGCAATAAGATGCCCCAAAGCTGTTATCTCATGAGGAATACAGGTACTAACGAAAATGGCCGGGATCTAGTTTGTGTTTCAGGAGTCTAGGAGGTAGTCGGGTAATGGCGGCCATATTGATTGCCATCCAGCTTTCCAGAGAACAGACACAAGGTGGAGGGTTAGACCCGCAGAGATCAGGGCGACGTCACGGTAGTTTCTGGCACCGCCAGCTCCGTCTCCATGAATTATTAGCCGCCTCCTGACAACATTGAAGCCTCTGGGCCGCAGCAATAATTCTCCCAAATCTGTTTATACCGAGCCGAAATCCAGAGAATCCGTCCGGAGCTCGCGAAGGTTTAAGCGCCTCGGATGGAGCGGCCAATCCCGGCTCCGCTTATAGAGCTGCTCCTAAACATTCCAGGCCCCCGGAGTGCATGGCGGCCCGCCAGCCCACCCTGGCTATTCCTCCAGGACACCAGGCCATAAATGGTAGTGTTTTATCATGGCAAACAACAGCAGGGATGAGGAAATGTGAGGAGAGACATGGCCGCTGCTTAACTCATTCATGGCCGACCCGCTGCCGACCCATAAGCCTCCTCTGCTCTAGAACCGCTGCAAATGTGTTCTAGAGCAGAGGAGGCTTATGGGTCGGCAGCGGGTGGGGGCAATGTACAGGACTTATAATAATACAGGACATCAATATGTAGCTGAATAATATCTATCTATCTATCTATCTATCTATCTATCTCATATCTATCTATCTATCTATCTATCTATCTATCTATCTCCTATCTATCTATCTATCTATCTATCTATCTCCTATCTATCTATCTATCTATCTATCTATCTATCTATCTATCTATCTATCTATCTATCTATCTATCTATCTATCTATCTCCTATCTCTCTCTCTCTATCTATCTATCTATCTATCTATCTATCTATCTATCTATCTATCTATCTATCTATCTATCTATCTATCTATCTATCTCTCTATCTATCTATCTATCTCTCTATCTCTCTATCTCTCTATCTCTCCATCCTTCCATCTTGCAGTGTATTAAGTTCTTGGCTGACTTATTTCTCTTCTTTGATCTTTCTTTCTAATATCCTCGATCACTTCTCTTCTTAGATCTTTGATCTTGGCTTTTTCTCATCTTCTTCCAGATCGCTCTTCCTGGTGGAGATAATATCAGACACATCGCTCGCTGCCCAGGGGGATTCATTTGTAATATTCTCCAGTTTTAAGCATTTTGCAGCAGTAACCTGAGGA
This sequence comes from Leptodactylus fuscus, assembly GCF_031893055.1. Classification (NCBI taxonomy): domain Eukaryota; kingdom Metazoa; phylum Chordata; class Amphibia; order Anura; family Leptodactylidae; genus Leptodactylus; species Leptodactylus fuscus. Next base: position 90,635,387 of record NC_134272.1, read on the forward strand.
CCACCAGAGATGAGAGTGCCGACGTCTCTGGGGTCCACCAGCCTGGGGTAAACATGGAGGGGGAACAATCAAAAAACTCCAACCCCCACCATGTTCTGACTACCTGAGCAGGACCACTGTGGGCTTCAGAGGACTCTACTAGACAGTCAGCTCTAGGCAGTGATGTCACTCACTAGTGATGTCATTCAGGCTGTCCAATCATATGGCTTTCTCCATTGGTGATAGTATCCATACTATGTAGATGGCGTCTTCCTCCAGTGATGTCATACCTGCCATTCATCCACATTGTCTTCCTCTAGTAACATAATCGCTACTATGTTTTTGATGTGACGGCATCTACTTGAATGTATCCAATAGTGACATCATCAGTGATGTCATACATACGTTTTATGTAACACTGTCTACCAGTGATGTCACACACGCTACCTATATGATGTCATCTGCTAACTGATGTATATATACTACCTATATGATATCATCTACCATCATGCCATTTACCAGTGATGTCATGGTACCAAATGTATGATGTCATCAACCAGCAAAGTCATAATACTAAGTATGTGACATCATCAAACCATGACCTCATCCATGCTATCTTTGTGTACTGTCCTCTTACTCCACTGATGTCCTCCGTATCTATTTCTATCTACATAATGTTCCACCTGTGATGTCATCTAGAATAGATATGATGTCACTAATCCCAGATCTCATCCATACTCTGTATCCCTAAGACTCCTAGGATGATGTCATCCAATGATGTCATCTGTATTATTATTATTTCTCGCCTTTTGGTCAGGACTATTTGCTCTGTATCTGATCCCTTCTCGGCGGCGATAGATTTTATTCTTTTTGTAAACCTGTTTTTGTATCTTTCGTTACAACTACAAACCTTTCCTAACTCAGCGGTTGCAGGGTGTCAGTGTGCAGGTGACGGCTCAGCTCCCTGCTAACACTGCAGCCTCACGCCACGTTCCTCCCTTCACACCTCCAGGCCATTTCTTTATTGCTTGTGCATGGGGGGGGGGGGGGGGGGGTCTTAGTCACTTGCATGCCAACACAGAACATATCAACCTATAAACCTCCCACCTACTCTATCCCACTCCTCTACATAGTGTCAGTATGCACTGCCGTTCTGGCATTCTATTCATTGATCAGGGAGCTCTGGATGAACAGAACTGTAAGTAGTTTGTAGATAGGACAATGAGCACAGATACATAGTAGCACACTGGTATTGTTTAGCACCTGGGACACCCTCCCCATCCGCCGTATATATCACCTCTATGGAGATTAGTATTTCAGAATTGATCCTGTGACTGAGGCCGCGATCACTGAGGTCTCCAGGAATATCCCTTTAAGACATGACGCCATCATCTTCAGATTTTTGATGGGGTCAATTTGAGATGAATTGGGGAAGGTTCCTATAAATAGTTCATTATTCCGCAGGAGGCGGCGTCAGGACTTGTTGCGCTCCCTCCGGTTTCGCACTAATGGAATTACAATTGACCTTTGTGTATCCAGCGCTCAGTTTGCGGCGTCTGACAACCTTATTATTGGATGTCAAGATATAGTTTCCTGCCCAAGATGATGTCAGGCCCTTGGACCTCAGGCAGGACTGAACACGACAGGAGAGTCGCCCGCAGCTGGAGAGCCGGCTCTCGTGGTGTCAGGTCTAATAAACATCTGGGTATGGCGCTCCCCGGTGGTGATGGGAGGAGGGGCGCAGAGGTTGGGGGGTCCTGCCTGGAGTTTGTCATTCCTATGTTTGTGCTGGTTCCTCCCTATGAACATAACTGACATTTTGGGGTTCAATGTGAACAGAAGCCAATAGGATGATGACAATCTCTGTACAGCGCTGCGGAATATGTTGGAGCTATACAATAAGTAACATACATGAGATTTATGAGTCAACTTCTTCTTTATGGTTCTTTGTTTCTTGTCTGTATCTGGTAAAGCTGGCTGCTAACCAATAGGACTACCCTCAGAGATTGGATACCATTGTTCAGCTACAGGGTCTATTGGAAACTTCATCACTTGTCTCACCAGAGACTGCTCCTGTCCATCATACTTTACACTGCTGTACTGCAGTACATTGACAGTATTGCGGTTTTACCAGACTGTAAATCTCCTGCTGACTGCCAGTCACTCTCTCCTGCCAGTCACTCTCACTCCTGCCTCCTGCTGACCACTTGTCACTCTCACTCCTGCCAGTCACTCTCACTCCTGCCTCCTGCCAGTCACTCTCACTCCTGCCACTCACTCTCTTGCCTGCCTCCTGCCAGTCACTCTCTCCTGATGACCACTTGTCACTCCCTCTCCTGCCACTCACTCTCTCTCCTGTCTCCTGCCAGTCACTCTCTCCTGCCTCCTGCTGACCACTTGTCACTCTCACTCCTGCCAGTCACTCTCCTTCCTCCTGCTGACCACTTGTCACTCTCACTCCTGCCAGTCACTCTCCTTCCTCCTGCTGACCACTTGTCACACTCACTCCTGCCAGTCACTCTCTCCTGCCTCCTGCTGACCACTTGTCACTCTCACTCCTGCCAGTCACTCTCACTCCTGCCAGTCACTCTCCTTCCTCCTGCTGACCACTTGTCACTCTCACTCCTGCCAGTCACTCTCTCCTGCCTCCTGCTGACCACTTGTCACTCTCACTCCTGCCTCCTGCCAGTCACTCTCACTCCTGCCACTCACTCTCTTGCCTGCCTCCTGCCAGTCACTCTCTCCTGATGACCACTTGTCACTCCCTCTCCTGCCACTCACTCTCTCTCCTGCCTCCTGCCAGTCACTCTCTCCTGCCTCCTGCTGACCACTTGTCACTCTCACTCCTGCCAGTCACTCTCCTTCCTCCTGCTGACCACTTGTCACTCTCACTCCTGCCAGTCACTCTCCTTCCTCCTGCTGACCACTTGTCACTCTCACTCCTGCCAGTCACTCTCTCCTGCCTCCTGCTGACCACTTGTCACTCTCTCCTGCCTCCTGCTGACATGAAACTCCTCTGCTCATTGACCTCTTAAGTAGCCCAGAGGTGTCAGAGGTCGGGGCAGAGTCGTCCATCAATGTAGATGGAAATCCCAGATAATTTATTACAAATCACAGATTACTTGTCAATAGAGTGAACTACTTTTATTCTGCTCTGACGGGACCGATAGGAGGAAGATTATCAAATATCCCGGATTATTGCAATGTAGGAGAAACTATGAAAACCTAAAATATAAATGTAGAATAGAATGGAGAGAATATTCTGCTACTTTATTGTCTTCAGGCGCCCTCGGTTATTTCTGTATATTCTATTGCTAGCTAGCCTAGTGGCTGATTGACATCATGGCAGGGATTACGTTTTCTATCAGTTCGGTGGTTTCTCGTGGACAATGTCTGGTAAGAGTCACATTGTGATCACAATCTCTTACTAAATATCTTCTTACTACCGTATCAGCCGACTGACTTCCCGTTGCTTTCCTCAGAAGTGGGGCGGTCACATGACTGTGTCTGTGGATAAGTTGTAGTCCTATTTTTAGGGGTTTTTACAAGACGTAAGTGACCACAAGACATTGTGTATCTGGAGACATCTCTCTATTACTGTCTGTACCATTCCCCTGCAGTACCCAGACATGGCCACTATACGGTGCACTGAGCACTCCCTGCTTCTCCTGCAGTCTACTGATCTGTATGGGCGCTAGGTGTCAAAACTCCACTAATCTGCTATTGAGGATGTCTATCCGAAATTCCTGAAAACCCCCATTAACCCTTTCTGTAACTCTGTAATAGTCTTTGTTTTATTATTCTTCACCCTTATAACATTTCTGCGTCCTGTTTGCGATGCCGACAGTCTTATTTACACGCAAAGGCTGCAAATTTGTGTGAGCTCCGATACGTCTCACCGAGGCTTTGTGTATAGAACTGTGTACAGCCCAGTAAAAACAAATGGCGCACAGACTGGTGTGTGTGTGCCGTGATTGTCCTGAACCGAACACACATTGGTGAAATCTACAGTCATGTGTTTGGGGCCGAACAGCAAGCGACACCTTGAAAATGATAAGAAACTGAACCAATCCGAAAATCTTAAAATACTGTCAGCCTTGAAATTTGCATAATTTGCTGCGAGTGGCCTGGCACGGTTTTGTGTCTGGGGCAGAGCGGGCGACGGGGAAAGGCGATCTGCGTGGAGCAGCGGGCGTGACATTACTGTCTTCTGCGAGATGGCAGAGATAATGGCGGCCCTGTGCAGGATCTGCCGTCCTGTGCCAACCGCGCAGCCAGACCTGAATTAAATTACTCTGTTTTCATATTAAGCATCAATGCAGAAGGAGCCCCAGAGCCGAGAACTAATCTCCTTACAAGGATCAACTTACAGGCAGGGCCCAAGACTTCCCCAATTTCTGGCCATGAAAACGCATCTTCTTTACCTTTTCAACCTTCAAATCAATTACAAAGTGAAGAGGAAATAAAATATCAGGGCAAAGAAGTCTAGAAATAGCCCCAGAATAATGGAGGGGATACAAACTATCAGTATATAGATGTATACAGTGATATAGACTATGCTGGTATAACCTGGGGATCTCCTGTACAGTCATGGCCAACAATGGAACCTCTCTCCTTGAAGTTCTTGATGATGCGATAGATTGTTGACTGAGGTGCAATCTTTCTAGCTGCGATACTCTTCCCTGTTAGGCCATTTTTGTGCAGTGAAATGATGACTGCACGCGTTTCTTTAGAGATAACCATGGTTAACAGAAGAGAAATAATGATGCCAAGCACCAGCCTCCTTTTACAGTGTCCAGTGGTGTCATTCTTACTTAATCATGACAGATTGATCTCCAGCCCTGTCCTCATCAACACCCACACCTGTGTTAATGGAGCAATCACTGAAACGATGTTAGCTGATCCTTTTAAGGCAGGGCTGCAATGATGTTGAAATGTGTTTTGGGGGATAAAGTTCATTTTCTAGGCAAATATTGACTTTGCAAGTAATTGCTGTTAAGCGGATCAGTCTTTATAACATTCTGGAGTATATGCAAATTGCCATTAGGAAAACTGAAGCCGTAGACTTTGTAACAATTAATATTTGTATCATTCTCAAAACTTTTGGCCATGACTGTAATGTATATAATTCTATATGTACAGCTGGTATATACGGTATATAATGAATATACAATGTGTGACATTTCGGTCTTCTCTCTGTTACAGATCGCGTCCCCTTGCACTCCCCGTGTTAATTACGAGCTGGTAAGTCTATATACTTCTAATATTTTATGAATTGCATTGATTCCTTAGACATTATACAGTTTTGCATTATGTGTCGGATACTTCAGCTCAGCAGCCAGTATCACACAGGATAGGATTAGATACAGTAGCTGATCAGACAGTGTCGCTCATGATGGGCTTAGATACACTGACAGCTTGGCCTCCTTGGACCCCAAGCCTCGGCCTCTCTCTTGGGGTCTCCGACCCTCGTTCCTGCACATTCCCCACTTATCATACAAAAGAAAACATTTCTAATGACGGTGATTCACGAGTCGTCTGCCTGGAGCTGATAAATCATTAGGGGAACAGACGGCTCCAATTTCAGGGCTATTATTTTTGCAGCTCATAAATTCCCTCTTATGGGGGCGTCTGTTTATTTGGCTATTTTAAGGCACTTTCCCCATGTGAAAGCAGTGACCCCCAAATCAGCTGGAGGTGGGAGAGTCTATTAATAGTAATCTGAGAGTGGGGGGATGTGACAGTATAGGGGGCTGTATACACAATACTATAACTATATGGGGGTATATCATAGTATAAGGGGGCTGTATACACTATGTGGGGGGTATATCACAGTATAGGGGCTGTATACACTATGTGGGGGTATATCACAGTATAGGGGCTGTATACACTATGTGGGGGGTATATCACAGTATAGGGGCTGTATACACTATGTGGGGGTATATCACAGTATAGGGGGCTGTATACACTATGTGGGGGGTATATCACAGTATAGGGGGCTGTATACACTATGTGGGGGGTATATCACAGTATAGGGGGCTGTATACACTATGTGGGGGGTATATCACAGTATAGGGGGCTGTATACACTATGTGGGGGGTATATCACAGTATAGGGGCTGTATACACTATGTGGGGGGTATATCACAGTATAGGGGTGGTATACACTATGTGGGGGTATATCACAGTATAGGGGCTGTATACACTATGTGGGGGTATATCACAGTATAGGGGTGGTATACACTATGTGGGGGTATATCACAGTATAGGGGGCTGTATACACAATACTATAACTATATGGGGGTATATCATAGTATAAGGGGGCTGTATACACTATGTGGGGGGTATATCACAGTATAGGGGGCTGTAAACACTATGTGGGGGGTATATCACAGTATAGGGGCTGTATACACTATGTGGGGGTATATCACAGTATAGGGGGCTGTATACACTATGTGGAGGGTATATCACAGTATAGGGGCGGTGTACACTATGTGGGGGTATATCACAGTATAGGGGGCTGTATACACTATGTGGGGGGGGGGTATATCACAGTATAGGGGCTGTATACACTATGTGGGGGGTATATCACAGTATAGGGGCTGTATACACTATGTGGGGGTATATCACAGTATAGGGGGCTGTATACACTATGTGGGGGTATATCACAGTATAGGGGGCTGTATACACTATGTGGGGGGTATATCACAGTATAGGGGGCTGTATACACTATGTGGGGGGTATATCACAGTATAGGGGGCTGTATACACTATGTGGGGGGTATATCACAGTATAGGGGTGGTATACACTATGTGAGGGTATATCACAGTATAGGGGGCTGTATACACTATGTGGGGGGTATATCACAGTATAGGGGTGGTATACACTATGTGGGGGGTATATCACAGTATAGGGGGCTGTATACACTATGTGGGGGGTATATCACAGTATAGGGGTGGTATACACTATGTGAGGGTATATCACAGTATAGGGGGCTGTATACACTATGTGGGGGGTATATCACAGTATAGGGGTGGTATACACTATGTGAGGGTATATCACAGTATAGGGGGCTGTATACACTATGTGGGGGGTATATCACAGTATAGGGGTGGTATACACTATGTGAGGGTATATCACAGTATAGGGGGCTGTATACACTATGTGGGGGGTATATCACAGTATAGGGGTGGTATACACTATGTGGGGGGTATATCACAGTATAGGGGCTGTATACACTATGTGGGGGGTATATCACAGTATAGGGGGCTGTATACACTATGTGGGGGGTATATCACAGTATAGGGGGCTGTATACACTATGTGGGGGGTATATCACAGTATAGGGGGCTGTATACACTATGTGGGGGGTATATCACAGTATAGGGGCGGTATACACTATGTGGGGGTATATCACAGTATAGGGGCGGTATACACTATGTGGGGGTATATCACAGTATAGGGGCTGTATACACTATGTGGGGGGTATATCACAGTATAGGGGGCTGTATACACTATGTGGGGGGTATATCACAGTATAGGGGGCTGTATACACTATGTGGGGGGTATATCACAGTATGGGGCTGTATACACTATGTGGGGGGTATATCACAGTATAGGGGCTGTATACACTATGTGGGGGGTATATCACAGTATAGGGGCTGTATACACTATGTGGGGGGTATATCACAGTATAGGGGGCTGTATACACTATGTGGGGGTATATCACAGTATAGGGGGCTGTATACACTATGTGGGGGTATATCACAGTATAGGGGGCTGTATACACTATGTGGAGGGTATATCACAGTATAGGGGCGGTATACACTATGTGGGGGGTATATCACAGTATAGGGGCTGTATACACTATGTGGGGGGTATATCACAGTATAGGGGCTGTATACACTATGTGGGGGGTATATCACAGTATAGGGGCTGTATACACTATGTGGGGGGTATATCACAGTATAGGGGGCTGTATACACTATGTGGGGGGTATATCACAGTATAGGGGCTGTATACACTATGTGGGGGGTATATCACAGTATAGGGGCGGTATACACTATGTGGGGGTATATCACAGTATAGGGGGCTGTATACACTATGTGGGGGGTATATCACAGTATAGGGGCTGTATACACTATGTGGGGGTATATCACAGTATAGGGGGCTGTATACACTATGTGGGGGGTATATCACAGTATAGGGGCGGTATACACTATGTGGGGGTATATCACAGTATAGGGGCGGTATACACTATGTGGGGGTATATCACAGTATAGGGGCTGTATACACTATGTGGGGGGTATATCACAGTATAGGGGGCTGTATACACTATGTGGGGGGTATATCACAGTATAGGGGGCTGTATACACTATGTGGGGGGTATATCACAGTATAGGGGTGGTATACACTATGTGGGGGTATATCACAGTATAGGGGGCTGTATACACTATGTGGGGGTATATCACAGTATAGGGGGCGGTATACACTATGTGGGGGTATATCACAGTATAGGGGCTGTATACACTATGTGGGGGGTATATCACAGTATAGGGGGCTGTATACACTATGTGGGGGTATATCACAGTATAGGGGGCTGTATACACTATGTGGGGGGTATATCACAGTATAGGGGCGGTATACACTATGTGGGGGTATATCACAGTATAGGGGCTGTATACACTATGTGGGGGTATATCACAGTATAGGGGGCGGTATACACTATGTGGGGGTATATCACAGTATAGGGGCTGTATACACTATGTGGGGGGTATATCACAGTATAGGGGGCGGTATACACTATGTGGGGGTATATCACAGTATAGGGGCTGTATACACTATGTGGGGGGGTATATCACAGTATAGGGGGCTGTATACACTATGTGGGGGTATATCACAGTATAGGGGCTGTATACACAATACTTATTCCATTAACAAATGTAAATTTGTAGACCATAAAAAGTGAAATGTTGCAAATCTAAAACATTTGCTCATGGAGTGATTTTGATAATGAGGATACATAAGGGTCTCACTAGTCATGTCATTGTCAGTGTGATCTTATAGGAGTGTGCCCCCTAGTGGTGAGAATATGCAAATCTGTCTCCCAAGATGTAAACAGGGAGACAGTGCCTCTGTTATGTTGCCCTCTATGGGAAGCAACCCTGAACAACATGCCCGACTTCCCAGAAGCCTTTACTGCATGATGCGAGGTTATAACCAAATCAATTTACATCTTGGGAGACAGATTTGCATATTCTTCCCATAATCCCTTGCAGTGGAGCAACTATGGCTGTATAAGTCTCCACACCCCTGAGAAGGTGGTCTCTCCCTAAGGAAAGACGTTATCCCCACAATCCTAGTGGTGAGTGAGAGCTGCCTAGAGTTTTATTCAGACATAAATGCACTTCTAGTCCTGCCAATACGTCTTATATTCTATGTAATACTTGTTATTAGAGATGAGCAAACACCGTTCCATCAAATATCATTGCGTTCCAGGTATTCATTCCCAATCGAACACTACATGGACACTGCTGGAGAATTTTGTTCAGTTCCAAAGGACTCTGTGTTTAGATTTGGCTCAGTCGCAGCTCCAGGACAGGCCTTGGAAGATTTCCTTTAGTGGCTCCATCTCAGCAGGATGGTGATGATGATGATGATGATGATGAAGCTTGGTTACATCTGGTGTCGGAAGGGAAAGTGGTTTCTGATCTACATGTAAAGTACTGGAGCATGTTGTTTGGACTATTAACACCTGATCAGAACCCTGTAGAGGTCATGTAGAGTCCGATATTAGAGGACCATTACCGCTAGTAGTCGTTGCAGTGGCCCCTGCACACAGTATTAAGCTCTTTTCATACCCCAGAGTATAATAATCGGAGACCGAGAGGGGGATACAAACATAAACACTGTTACTTACCTATCCCTGCGCTCCTCGCTGTCGGCTATCTTCAATGATGTCAGGGATGTCATGTGACCGGGGGCCTGCGTTGCGACGCATAAGGACGCAGGCCCCGGTCATGTGGCATCTGAGACGTCACACAAGTAGGCCCCAAAGCCTTTGCGGAGCGTGGAGAGGTAAGTAACACTGTTTATGTTTCTTACCTCTCCCAGGCCTCCGATCAATCATACTCGGACGTCTGAAAACACCCCCGAGTATAATAATGATGTTTGTGGGGCGCACGGTGTCACTTACCGATCCCGGCCCCTGTCAGTATTGGTAAGTAAGTAGAGCCTGTAAAAAAAAAAAAAAAAAAAAAGCCACGAGCGGCTGTTGCCGGGCCCCCTAATCTCCCGGTCCCGCTGCTTCCTCGGTACTTACGCCACTGGGTCACCTATAGAATATCTTTAGATCTTGCAGTATTTGCCATCGCCTGCACAGTTTATGTCTGACGTCTGTTTTTGGATCTGTCAATGTCTCTTGAAGTTTTCCATATTTCTTCGACTTTGTGTCAATCTGGCACTTTGCGTGAAATTGTCTCCAACCACAACACTCCGCCATCCTCGATCCTCCTCTCTCTTCCCCCAGGGGTTCAATAATTGTTTCCAAATCACTCTCTGGTCCGGCTTTGATCTCGGAGTCCGGCCCGTCGAGCGCTTTGACCGCACCAGCAGGCATTCCCGATAGGAACCGAGCGGCCGGGCTAAGATGTATTTAATAAGGCAGCCGGCCAAACAAATGGCTTATTTTAATATCTTTGTGGTTACCAACAAAAAATAAATGAAAGAATTGGATGTAAGAGGGCAGAGAGCGGAGCAGGCACAGGAGACGACCCCCTCCCAGAAGATCAAAAACTCCAGCAAGTCCCCGGGGTCCTGCGTGTTTATCCCAGTGCCGTGAGTTTAGGTTTCTTATACACTTGAAGGTTCTCCGATAAGATCTGTGGAGTTTACTAATATGGAAAAATACCGTCTTGGTTGAGGGGACGGAGCTCAGTGCTGAAGTGCAGTAGCCCCTTGTCTAAAAAAATTACCCAAAATCCAAGACAATGCGCTCATTTGTTTTATTCCGTATCGCTTTCCTTCTGCCTCGTATTGTACATGGGCCAAGATCGTATCTAAGCTGCCTTCTTAAGACAAATTTACTTTGTGAATATTTGTGAATTTCTGCAAAGTTTTTTTTTTTTACTTGAATCTTCTTCTACAAAGTTGTTACAATTCTATTCAGACAAGTTCTATCTACAATGTCCAATGTATTGGGCCACCTGTGCTTTTGTCTTAACTCTCGCTCCTTAGACTTCTCTTCACCACTCCTTGGTTAGGTCTTGTGTCACACTCCCTGACTTGGTTTTGACTGTCACTTCTTGTTGAAGACTTGACTATAATTCCAGGCCATTGGCCACTAATCCTTGGTCTGGTCTTGACTATCACTCCATTACAGTATCTAAGCTGTCACTTCTCATTCCTTGGTATCATCTTGAGTACCCCTTTTTGGGCTGTTCTAGGCTGTCACTCCTTGGGCTTATCTTGACTATTACTTCTTGGTCAGGTCCTCCTGATTAAACATTGTCTTCTTGACTATCGCTCCTGGACCTCATCTTGACAATCACTTCTTGGCCTGACCTTGACTCTCACACCTTGACATTATCTTGACAGTCATTCCTTGACCTCAGTTTGTCTATCATTGCTTAGCCTGGTTTTGACCGTATCTTGACTATGACTTCTTGGTCTGGTCTTGGCCATCACTCCTTGGCTATCTTCATATACTCCTTGGTTAGGTCTGATCTGTCGCTTCCGGGTTTGGTTTTGACTGTCATTTCTTGTCTAGGTCTTGGGATGACTATAGTTCCTTGACCTGCTTTTTGGCTAGGACTCTTTGGCCTCATCCTCACTACCCCTCCTTAGCTTTATCTTGACAGGTTTCAGCATTTCTACTTGGTCTTAAGGATCATACCTTAGCACATTAAGTATCACTCCTTGACTTTAGCATTACTTCCTGACCTGAACTTGACCACCACTTCTTGTCCTTGCCCTTATCACCAGTCCTTGAGCTTCACTCCTTGACCCATCCTTGCAGAACACTTCTTGGCTTAGACTTCTTCAGTTTTTCTTGGCTTTGAGCATGACTCCTTGGCCCAGCCTTGTGTTCTAGTTCTCCTCCATACTCCAGATTGCTGTCATGTTATAATTTCCATATAATTATTATATAGTCTGTTACTCCGTCTGCGGCCTCTGTTTATTATGTTTCTTGAGGCAACGAGCCAAGAGCCTAATGACCAACTTCTTGCCCTCAGTAGATGGATTAGGCCACAATCTTGGTGACTTCTTGTCATAAATCATATTTATGTCCTGTGGATTAATATATGGGCGGTTTATCTTATCACTGCTTGCTTGTATTTGGGAAGTTGATAGGACACAGATCTGTCTGGGTAAATACTCTGTGGCAGGGAATACAAGGACCAGTGTTGCGGTAATGTGACTCTGGGATCATGGGCTTCTTGGCTCCGTGCCCCGTTACTTCTGACTTCTTAATCCATCGCTTGATTCAAAGAATGGCATAACCAAAGAAATGTGTGCCCCCTGCTGGGCAAACCTGTAGCTGCATAGAATTGGCATTGGGACAATGTAATTCATGCAGTGGAATGTACGGGATCACTTTATCAATGTATCAGTTCTATTTGATATAAAGTATCAAATATTGTATCAATTTTTTTTTCTTTTCTGACTATAGACATCCTATGGACCCTGTGACTTGATGGGGGTACAAATTATTACCAAGATGCGCTTAAGGGCCACTATTAAGATAAAATTAAAGGAATCATCAAGAAACAGGAAACCTTGTGGTGTCTCAGTTGATATAAATGATAGTGACTTGGGTTCTAAGTGCTGAGCTTTGGACGTTGACTACTTTACCTGTTGCTTGTTAATGTTCCCGTGAATTCCCAGGATCCTTAGTTCTATATGATAATAGCAATAATAGACATTAGACCGCCGCACTGTGTGAACAAGGTCTGAGGCCGTGGATACAGACACTGGACATATGGGAGATGTTAGGTAGTTGTCGGTGACTAATGCCCCACAAATGGGGATAGAGGCGACCTGGACCCACAGGAATGAACTCATCAGAGAAATATCCCATAAATGCGGAAAGTCTTGGATTAGTCCGTAGCATTGACGAGACCCTCATGAAGATTCATGTGACTGTGGTTAGCCAATTGACAATTTACAGACTGCCATAAAAAGTTCTGTAATGTCGAACATATAGTACATTGTGTTTCAGTCCTCGCCGGGTTTGTAGGAACAACAACTTTATTTTCGAGGGTCTTTGTTTTGTTGTTGGCAGAATCTTAAAGGGCATCTGTAACCCTCAAAGTTTATAGAGATAGTGTCTGTGTATGTATGTGTGATACTGTCTGAGGGGGTAGTGTATCTAAGCCCACCCTGTGTGATATTGTTTACAGAGTTAGTGTATCTAAACCTCCCATGGGTCATATAGTCTGCTAAGTCGCTATACCAAATCCTATTATTTTTAATATTGTGTTCTGAGCTGTGTATCTAAGCCTATCCTATGTGATACTGTATACTAAGCTGTGTATCTAATCCTATCCGGTGTGATACTGTATACTGAGCGGTGTATCTAATCCTACCATGTGTGATACTGTATACTGAGCTGTGTATCTAATCCTATCCTGTGTGATACTGTATACTGAGCTGTGTATCTAATCCTATCCTGTGTGATACTGTATACTGAGCCGTGTATCTAATCCTATCCTGTGTGATACTGTATACTGAGCCGTGTATCTAATCCTATCCTGTGTGATACTGTATACTGAGCTGTGTATCTAATCCTATCCTGTGTGATACTGTATACTGAGCTGTGTATCTAATCCTATCCTGTGTGATACTGTATACTGAGCTGTATCTAATCCTATCCTGTGTGATACTGTATACTAAGCTGTGTATCTAATCCTATCCGGTGTGATACTGTATACTGAGCTGTGTATCTAAGCCTATCCTGTGTGATACTGTATACTGAGCTGTGTATCTAATCCTATCCTGTGTGATACTGTATACTGAGCTGTGTATCTAATCCTATCCTGTGTGATACTGTATACTGAGCTGTGTATCTAATCCTATCCTGTGTGATACTGTATACTGAGCTGTGTATCTAATCCTATCCTGTGTGATACTGTATACTGAGCCGTGTATCTAATCCTATCCTGTGTGATACTGTATACTGAGCTGTGTATCTAATCCTATCCTGTGTGATACTGTATACTGAGCCGTGTATCTAATCCTATCCTGTGTGATACTGTATACTGAGCTGTGTATCTAATCCTATCCTGTGTGATACTGTATACTGAGCTGTGTATCTAATCCTATCCTGTGTGATACTGTATACTGAGCTGTGTATCTAATCCTATCCTGTGTGATACTGTATACTGAGCTGTATCTAATCCTATCCCGTGTGATACTGTATACTGTGCTGTATCTAATCTTATCCCGTGTGATACTGTATACTGAGCTGTGTATCTAATCCTATCCTTTGTGATACTGTATACTGAGCTGTATCTAATCCTATCCTGTGTGATACTGTATACTGAGCTGTGTATCTAATCCTATCCTGTGTGATACTGTATACTGAGCTGTGTATCTAATCCTATCCTTTGTGATACTGTATACTGAGCTGTGTATCTAATCCTATCCTGTGTGATGCTGTATACTGAGCTGTGTATCTAATCCTATCCTGTGTGATACTGTATACTGAGCTGTGTATCTAATCCTATCCTTTGTGATACTGTATACTGAGCTGTGTATCTAATCCTATCCTGTGTGATACTGTATACTGAGCTGTGTATCTAATCCTATCCTGTGTGATGCTGTATACTGAGCTGTGTATCTAATCCTATCCTGTGTGATACTGTATACTGAGCTGTGTATCTAATCCTATCCTTTGTGATACTGTATACTGAGCTGTGTATCTAATCCTATCCTGTGTGATGCTGTATACTGAGCTGTGTATCTAATCCTATCCTGTGTGATACTGTATACTGAGCTGTGTATCTAATCCTTTCTGTGTGATACTGTATACTGAGCTGTGTATCTAATCCTTTCTGTGTGATACTATTTCCTTCGTTCCCGCCTCTTGTTTACTTCTTTCTTTTCGGCTGTTTCTTTGCCTGTAACATGAATGACAATCTTCTGACAACCATGGCTGATGTCCTGGTAGTCGGGGGCCGTCTAATCCCCTCCTGGGCCACAACCAATTACTTACACTAAAATGTATTGTGAATGGTTGGTGTGACCTCTAGTGGGCGCCACTGATATCTCAGATGGTTCCCAGCACCTTGTAGTTCTAGAACGTACTGGAGTTGGGAAACTTTTACTGCAGGGGACACAAACCTCCCATCTACTGCTATTGGTTGTCCTGGACTACAGTCTATTGCTCGCAGTTATCAGCCATTTAGGTTGGGGAGAGGTTGGCTGTGATATTCAATAGGACCTCCATACCCCTATTTCCACTATTTTATGTCACCGACCTCCAGAGACTTTTATCCCCTATGTCCAGATACAACCGCAGACAATACTCTGTGAGCTAAACACATCAGCAGCAGAAGCACAACTCTCTCCCCTGTCCTGATATTCTGTTACAGTGTATCAGTCTGGAGTCCAGGTTATTTATATATCACAGAGACCTCGATACAATTGTAACAGAAATAATGGACAATTGTAAATGTTGCAGAGCAATAGAATACATGTCAGGCAGATTCTGATATATTGTATTATTTTTCTTATTTCAGCCAACCAGCACAGAGAGCCCACAGAAGCATGTAGACACGACAGTGAGTATACGGCCGCACCTATATACCTATACAGTGCATGGGAAATGAGGCACAACTACAAGAAAATATCTATCTATCTATCTATCTATCTATCTATCTATCTATCTATCTCCTATCTATCTATCTCCTATCTATCTATCTATCTATCTATCTATCTATCTATCTATCTATCTATCTATCTCCTATCTATCTATCTCCTATCTATCTATCTATCTAACTATCTATCTCCTATCTATCTATCTCCTATCTATCTATCTATCTATCTCCTATCTATCAATCTATCTATCTATCTATCTATCTATCTATCTATCTCCTATCTATCAATCTATCTATCATCTATCTATCTCCTATCTATCTATCTCCTATCTATCTATCTCCTATCTATCTATCTCCTATCTATCTATCTATCTATCTATCTATCTATCTATCTATCTCCTATCTATCTATCTATCTCCTATCTATCTATCTATCTATCTATCTATCTATCTATCTATCTATCTATCTCCTATCTATCTATCTAACTATCTATCTCCTATCTATCTATCTCCTATCTATCTATCTCCTATCTATCTATCTATCTATCTATCTCCTATCTATCTATCTATCTATCTATCTATCTATCTATCTCCTATCTATCTATCTCCTATCTATCTATCTCCTATCTATCTATCTCCTATCTATCTATCTATCTCCTATCTATCTATCTCCTATCTATCTATCTCCTATCTATCTATCTATCTATCTATCTATCTATCTATCTATCTATCTCCTATCTATCTATCTCCTATCTATCTATCTATCTATCTATCTATCTATCTAACTATCTATCTCCTATCTATCTATCTCCTATCTATCTATCTATCTATCTATCTATCTATCTATCTCCTATCTATCAATCTATCTATCATCTATCTATCTCCTATCTATCTATCTAACTATCTATCTCCTATCTATCTATCTCCTATCTATCTATCTCCTATCTATCTATCTCCTATCTATCTATCTATCTATCTATCTATCTATCTATCTGTCTGTCTGTCTGTCTGTCTGTCTGTCTGTCTGTCTATCTATCTATCTATCTATCTATCTCCTATCTATCTATCTATCTCCTATCTATCTCCTATCTATCTATCTATCTATCTATCTATCTATCTATCTATCTATCTATCTATCTATCTCCTATCTATCTATCTAACTATCTATCTCCTATCTATCTATCTCCTATCTATCTATCTCCTATCTATCTATCTATCTATCTATCTATCTCCTATCTATCTATCTCCTATCTATCTATCTATCTCCTATCTATCTATCTCCTATCTATCTATCTATCTCCTATCTATCTATCTCCTATCTATCTATCTCCTATCTATCTATCTCCTATCTATCTATCTTCTATCTATCTATCTCCTATCTATCTATCTCCTATCTATCTATCTCCTATCTATCTATCTCCTATCTATCTCCTATCTATCTATCTCCTATCTATCTATCTCCTATCTATCTATCTCCTATCTATCTATCTCCTATCTATCTATCTATCTATCTCCTATCTATCTATCTCCTATCTATCTATCTATCTCCTATCTATCTATCTCCTATCTATCTATCTATCTCCTATCTATCTATCTCCTATCTATCTATCTCCTATCTATCTATCTCCTATCTATCTATCTATCTATCTATCTATCTCCTATCTATCTATCTCCTATCTATCTATCTATCTATCTATCTATCTATCTATCTATCTATCTATCTATCTATCTATCTATCGCCATATCGTAATAATGGTATATCCTCGTGACATGCTATAACTTTCAAGAGAAGCCTAGTCTTTTGATACCTGGATTTGGAGTATTCCTTTAAGGAAAGCTGGGTGACAACTGACAACCCCTGTGCTTGTGGTAATGATGGGTACATGGCTTCATATGACTTGCTATTTCTGTGCTCTTGTGTTCTGGGCATTTTGTTCTTATGAAAGATCTTTCTTTAAGGAATTTTCTTGCACTTTTTCCAGCTGCAAAAATAGTTTGACATTTCTGCTTGTTCTTATGTGTAACATTGTGCAGGAGGTAAAGGGTTAATGGGGCTGCTGTTCACATCAGCTGATAAGAGCCTGACCCTATACAGGGAGGACATTGCAGGGAGGAGATCACGGGCTGTGTAGTCAGAAGGACAAGCGTTACTTTCTGACTAGTTATTGCAAAAATAGTGACACCCCTGATGTGAGGCAACAGAGCCGAAGGGGCACAGGACCGCGGGGTGCAAGAGGGGCTCGGGGGAATTTGGATTGTACGGATTTTCGCGCCTTGCAGCCATGAAGTCCTGGAAACAGCTGGTGCGGAGATTCAGCTTGTCGCAGGTAAGTCTTTAGGAAAAACTCAGTCATGTGATCGAAGATAAGATGGAGGCCGTGTATGGGGTGTCAGAATATATTAGGAGATCACTTAAAGGGATATCAAATCAGAACATTTCAGGGTGGCCTTTTACGTAATTGTGTCATTTTACTGGGAAACCTTTGTTACATTGTATCTTCTAGCAAGTGAATAGAAATTGTCTGTGCAGGAGCCCCGACCTGATGTGAGCGGAGCCTTTCCTGCGCTGACACCCGGGGTGCTCTGTAGTACATGACCTGTTGTCAGGATGGTTTCCAGTCACTGACAAGAAGCAGAGACCTTGGAATGATGAGAAATTGAAGCGCAATGTAGAATGGAGGTGGTTACATTATATGGTGACTGAGCTCTATAGAAGAGATTGTGCCCCATGTGATATGTGACTGGTCACCAGTATTGGGGGGTCTGACAACCCTGACGCCCCCTCCTGTAATTCATGGTCTCCATCTGTTTGGTGGATCCTCAGGACAGTAGGGATTGGGAATCGCTGGCCACATTTCTGAGTTGATAGCCCGCACTATGTGACCAGGTTTCTTTCTCACTCTGTATCGGATATTTGGCGCCTCCGTTTGTTTGCTGTGTAATCTCACTTCCTCTTCACGACTTTGCAAGTTCTATAAAACACAATCTAACTGATAATACGAATACTGGCACGTTACTATATTATTAAGATTATAAAACAGGTTAGGACTTAAAGGGACAGACCCATAATTCATTCTTTATTGTGCAAGTGTTGGCTATTGTGATGCTATCTCCTATCTATCTATCTATCTATCTATCTATCTATCTATCTATCTATCTATCTATCTATCTATCTATCATCTATCTCCTATCTTATAATACTCGTGTTCTTCCAGAAAATGATTGCAATCACAAATTCTTTGGTATTATTTTCTTCATTTAATTTGTCTTCAATGAAAAACCACAAAAAGAATTGTCAAAAAGCCAAATTGGATATAATTCCACAGCAAACATAAAAAAGAGGGTGGACAAAAGTATTGGCACCATCTGAAAAATCATGTGATGCTTCTCTAATTTGTGTAATTAACAGCACCTGTTACTTACCTGAGGCACCTAACAGGTGGTGGCAATAATTAAATCACACTTGCAGCCAGGTGACATGGATTAAAGTTGACTCCACCTCTGTCCTGTGTCCTTGTGTGACCACATTGAGCATGGAGAAAAGAAAGAAGACCAAAGAACTGTCTGAGGACTTGAGAAGCAAAATTGTGAGGAAGCCTGAGCAATCTCAAGGCTACAAGTCCATCTCCAAAGACCTGAATGTTCCTGTGTCTACCGTGCGCAGTGTCATCAAGAAGTGTAAAGCCCATGGCCCTGTGGCTAACCTCCCTAGATGTGGACGCAAAAGAAACATTGACCAGAGATTTCACTGCAAGATTGTGCGGATGGTGGATAAAGAACCTCGACTAACATCCAAACAAGTCCAAGCTGCCCTGCAGTCCGAGGGTACAACAGTGTCACCCCGTACTATCCAGTGTCACCCCGTACTATCCAGTGTCAGCGTCTGAATGAGAAGGGACTGTATGGTAGGAGACCCAGGAAGACCCCACTTCTTACCCACAGACATAAGCCAGGCTGGAGTTTGCCAAAACTTACCTGAGAAAGCCAAAACCGTTCTGGAAGAATGTTCTCTGGTCAGAGGAGACAAAAGTAGGAAAAGGCCTCAACATAGAGATTACAGGGAAAAAGAGAAGAAGATGCCCCCTACAGTCAGACATGGCGGAGGTCCCTGATGGTTTGGGGTTGCTTTGCTGCCTCTGGCACTGGACTGCTTGACCGTGTGCATGGCATTATGAAGTCTGAAGACGACCAACACATTGTGCAGCATCATGTAGGGCCCAGTGTGAGAAAGCCGGGTCTCCCTCAGAGGTCAGGGCTCTTCCAGCAGGACAACGACCCAAAACACACTTCAGGTCAGCACTAGAAAATGGTGGTGAGAGAAAGCCCTGGAGACTTGTAAAGTGGCAGCAATGAGTCCAGCCCTGAATCCCATAGAACACCTGTGGGGGAGGGGAGAGATCTCTTGGTGGCAGTTTGGAGAAGGCCCCCTTCACATCTCAGGGGGGACCGCGAGCAGTTTCCCAAAGAAGAAGGGTCTAAGATTCCAGCAGAGCCTTGTAAGAAACTCATTGCTGGTTAGCGGAAGCGGTTGTGCGCAGTTATTGTGTCTAAAGGTTGTGCTACCAAGTATTAGGCTGAGGGCGCCAATACTTCTGTCCGCACCAGTTCTGGAGTTTTGTGTAAAATGATCAATGATGTGACTTTTTTTTCATTCTCTTTTGTGTTTTTTCAGTGCAAGCAAAATAAATGAAGATATTACCAAAGAGTTTGTGCTTGTAATCATTATCTGGGGGACACCGAGGATTATCTGACAGAACTGCAGGGGGCGATACTTTTGGCCAACACTCTATCTCCTATCTCTCTCCTATCTCTCTCCTATCTCTCTCTCTCTCCTCTCTCTCTCTCCCATCTCTCTCCCATCTCTCTCCCCTCTCTCTCCCCTCTCTCTCCCCTCTCTCTCCCCTCTCTCTCCCCTCTCTCTCCCCTCTCTCTCCCCTCTCTCTCCCCTCTCTCTCCCCTCTCTCTCCCCTCTCTCTCCCCTCTCTCTCCCCTCTCTCTCCCCTCTCTCTCCCCTCTCTCTCTATCTCATCTCCATCTCCTATCTATCCATCCATCTGTATTTATGAATATCTTTGTTTCCATTCCTCATTCACCATCTAATGGTGACGTTCTCCATATATAACACCATATAGTTTCCTGTGGGGCTCTGGTGTGTTATAGCTCCTATACTGCACCTTGCTACCTGGACAGTTGAACTCCAGGGGGCGCCCTACCAAGTGGTGATAACAGTGAGACCAGATCAGTATCAAACACTATCAGCCGGAACATTGATAAATGACCAGATAATCTGATCCCAAAACTATCCAAACTGTGACATTTGTGGATTTCCAGAAGTGACAGCCTTGATGTTGTCTCTCTCTATTAGATTATGTGCAGTCTGTGGGATTTCCTGCATGTCTCATGAGTTATCATCTGAACGCTCTGTATAATCCTGCTGTGTCTCACATGTCATCTAATAACCTGGAATCTCTGTAATCTCCGCAGGGCTCCACCAAGTCCTCCAGAAGTAGCCAGTCCCGCCGCCGACCATCCAGGTGAGGATTAATCTATCTCCTATCTATCTCTATCTATCTATCTATCTATCTATCTATCTATCTATCTATCTATCTATCTATCTATCTATCTATCTATCTATCTCCTATCTATCTATCTCCTATCTATCTATCTATCTATCTATCTATCTCCTATCTATCTATCTATCTATCTATCTATCTATCTATCTATCTATCTATCTATGTATCTATCTCCTATCTATCTATCTGCCCTATATATTACAATCCATTTCTCGTGTCGTCCCTTTCGTTGATAAATCCTTTCAACCCTTCTCCATTGTATTGGTGAGATCTGTTAATATGAGGCCTCACTATATTTGACCCGCACGGGTAGAATGTTCCTGACTCAGACAGGAATGGAGCAGCCATGGGGATGTCGTGCCCTCTCACACAGACAGCTGCTTTCTGCCTGGCCCCCATCTCTTAGAACATAGGGTGAGGCCGCTCACATACCTCGCATCCCATGTGACACACTAAAATCCAGCATGGAAATTTCCTGAGACTGATCCGGACTCCACAGAGAAGAAGCCCATTTAGATGTCCCACACATGTGATTCCCACATCACACTGCGCCTTGTTTTTTTCGAGAAGTTATGTAGATCGTGAAGATTTCTATGGTGGTCGTAAACAACATGTGGATTGCAAGGAAGTATGACAAAAATGTAGATGTCAAGATAGAGACAAGAAGCTCCGCTCCATGTTGTGCCATAGTATTTATCTCACATGGCTTCTGAAGGATCACTCATCAGAAGGTCGTCTTCTTCTTCCCACTGCAGGAGCTTCAGCTTGATGCACACCATGGAGGACAGCTGTGAGTTGGATCTCACCTACATCACAGAACGGATCATCTCTGTCACCTTCTCTGCAGGGACAGAAGAGGCCAACTTCTGCCGAAACCTCAAGGAGGTGGCGCATATGCTGAAGTCCAAACATGGGGACAACTACCTGGTGAGTTCCTCTGAGAACTTGACCTCTACTATAAGACCAAAATAGTGTTCCATGTGATGAGATATTTTGTGTTCCCGATGCAAACATTTCCTCCTTCTTTCTGTTTCAGATCTTCAATTTGTCAGAGAGAAGACATGACATCAGCAAGTTACATACTAAGGTGAGCAATGGTGGATTGAGTGGACCCTGAGCTGTTTCCAAATGTGGCCCCTTCCCACCCCAACCACCCAACCCTGTGGTGCTATGTCTATAAACATCAAAAGCTTCCTATGCTAGTTTTGACATCTGACTGTTACCCTTCCCCTTGCCCCTGCACCCCTACCCATGGAAATGGTAGCACCCAGTTATTTGTTAGGTTTGGGATACGCATGGACTTTGTGTGGAACACAATGATTTCCTATGACAGACGTAAGGAAACCTTCATTTCCCCATTATTCTCCATCTAGCCCAGACCACCATGACGGCTTCTCCTAGTGACTGTAGATTAAGTTTCCGAGCATGTTGCCAAAAACTCTTTGGCTCCTTTTTTCTGGAGCCAACACCAGTCTTTATGGAGTTAGAGTGGTGAGTTTAAGGTTTAGGGATACTTTGGGGTCAGGGTTGTTGGAGTGATGGACGTGAGGTCTGAAGATAGTTTGGAGACAGGGCTGGATTTTCTTAGTTGTCCACAGAATTTAATCCTAATTTCTAGTTGATCTTTCCAGCTTAGGCCTCTGGTTTCAGGACCTGCACACATAAAATCACATGACCATATCTTTGCAGGTCCAACTATAGTGACAACAAGGTGATTTACATGCCTGACTATTGGATGCTGAATTGGCTAAGCCCCAAACTGGTGGAGTTCTTGTTGGACCAGTTTGTAATGGTATCATTTAGAAGCCATGTTGGCACAACAGTAGAGCAGGTGGAGATCACGTTGGCTTATGTTATCTATAAGTGGGCGCTGTGACTATATAGCTGGTGGAGACTGCTGGTGCACCATCATGGCTGGTGGAGTTCTTGTTGGCTGGAAGTGCCGGCATAGACCATTTAGATGATGTCACATGAAGTCGTGGCCGATCACCAGATGGATGGAGCATTTCTTCCATACTTCTATGGTATCCACCATAGTCACTGACTGTGCCCAGAAGACCACTAAACACGGGGACAGCTGCGATGACTAGAGGTGAACATTGAGATGTATGGATGGGGCTGATCCCAGCATGATGTGAGACCTGGACTCTGACGTCCGGGACAGGAAGGATTCTCATTACCTCTGACTGAAAAACAGATCATTCAATTTCAGACGTGAAAGACTTAAATGGATTGTCCAGGATTAAAAAAAAGGCTGCCTTATTCCAAAAACCGCACCGCGCCAGTCCATACCTTCTGCCTGGTCAACACAACCCAAGGACAACTAAAGGAAAACAGTGAAGTTCTTCTAATCTTGGACAATTCCTTTAAGTGATACTAAAGTTCGAGTCTACTTGCTTTGCATTGCTCCCTGTTATCAGCCGCTGCTTCTTTAGCCAGTTGTCTTATCCACGCTTGCAACTTTGTAAAATCTTTTGATTTTGGTTTTCAGGTGTTGGATTTTGGGTGGCCGGACCTGCACGCCCCTGCGCTGGAGAAGGTCTGCAGCATCTGTAAAGCAATGGACACTTGGCTGAACGCAGATCCTCACAATGTTGTCGTCATCCACAATAAAGTAAGTGATGGTCGGAGCTCTGAGTATTCTCCTCCATCTCCGGGAACACGATCAGAGACGTCCGGGACATCGTGGCCGATCTGGTGACTCAAACTGTCAATGAAGCTGCGATTATGGCAGTCATCGGGCTATACCATTTTGGGGGGTACAAGCTTAATACACAGGGGCAAATACAAGTAAAATACAAACCAAGACAATGAACACTAGAATAGGAGTCTGTGCAGGGAAATAATAATACAAAGCAAATGAGACATTACTGATTTATTCTTTTTTATTTCAGGGGAACCGGGGACGAACTGGGGTGGTCATTGCTGCATATATGCATTACAGCAATATATCTGCCAGGTATGTATGCCCGGGTTATACCATCTGTACATATACAATGATACATAGGAGATACCAGCATGGTCCATATCTCTATATACAAGATGATTTATAACTTATACCGGCTGTACATATATAATTATATACAGTATATACCCAGGTTATACCAGCTGTACATATAGAATTATATACAGGAGATACCCAGGTTATACCGGCTGTACATATATAATTATATACAGTATATACCCAGGTTATACCGGCTGTACATATAGAATTATATACAGTATATACCCAGGTTATACCAGCTGTACATATATAATTATATACAGTGTATACCCAGGTTATACCAGCTGTACATATAGAATTATATACAGTATATACCTAGGTTATACCAGCTGTACATATAGAATTATATAAAGGAGATACCCAGGTTATAGCGGCTGTACATATAGAATTATATACAGTATATACCCAGGTTATAGCGGCTGTACATATAGAATTATATACAGTATATACCCAGGTTATACCGGCTGTACATATAGAATTATATACAGTATATACCCAGGTTATACCGGCTGTACATATAGAATTATATACAGTATATCCCAGGTTATACCGGCTGTACATATAGAATTATATACAGTATATACCCGGGTTATACCGGCTGTACATATAGAATTATATACAGTATATACCCAGGTTATACCGGCTGTACATATAGAATTATATACAGTATATCCCAGGTTATACCGGCTGTACATATAGAATTATATACAGTGTATACCCAGGTTATACCAGCTGTACATATATAATTATATACAGTATATATCCAGGTTATACCAGCTGTACATATATCATTATATACAGTATATACCCAGGTTATACCAGCTGTATATATATAATTATATACAGTATATACCCAGGTTATACCAGCTGTACATATATCATTATATACAGTATATACCCAGGTTATACCAGCTGTATATATATAATTATATACAGTATATATCCAGGTTATACCGGCTGTACATATAGAATTATATACAGTATATACCCAGGTTATTCCGGCTGTACATATAGAATTATATACAGTATATACCCAGGTTATACCGGCTGTACATATAGAATTATATACCGTATATACCCAGGTTATACCAGCTGTACATATATAATTATATACAGTATATACCCAGGTTATACCAGCATGGTCCATATCCCTATATATAAGTATTGTCTATGTTCCCCATAGCTCAGTATAACCGCTATAATGTATCTTTGCTGTGATTGGTTACTATGGAGAATAATAATTTCTTATAGATCTCTTTCCCTGCTTCTTGTTTGTTCTGACTTCTTTCTTTCCGCGCCTTTGATGTCTTCTGTCGGTATCGGCACTGTTGGTGTTAGGATGTGACACACCCGGTTTGGGGTCAGTCATGGGACGCCTCCTCCTGGTCTCCACACGATGGGTCACTTCTGTCTTTGGGCCCTGATGGGAGAGGTTATGGGGCGCCGGCGGGAGATCTCATAGATAAACAGGGTTGGTCGTCAACTAGAAACTGCTGCTCAGTATCTTACAAATAAAATAACCTGCTGGCGGCCATAATGGGACTGAGCGAGTATCTGCATCTGTATCACTGGGCGCCTCACAGGGCCGGAGCCATATTGTGGGCTGTTACTGGGCTTAGCATATCTAGGGTTGGCCTAGGCCCAGGGCTCAGCTATAGGGGGTGCAGTGTTTGCAGTTACACCAGGCCGGAGTGGCCCCATATGGTCTGCATGTCATATATCTATATATTGTATCTGTGTCACATAGTTGGGAGCGATTACCAATATCACATATACAATATCATACAATTCACTTATTCTGTTTGCCGGACCCCTATGAATAACTTGTATCTCGTCCCGCAGCGCAGACCAGGCCCTGGACAGATTCGCCATGAGACGGTTTTACGAAGATAAAGTTCTCCCCGTTGGTCAGCCGTCCCAGAAAAGGTGAGTTATATCAGTCACATATCAGGAGTCCAGTGTGAATATGTCCTAATAATAATTGGCATTGCAGATTGTAAACTCATGTGGACGGGAAGTCACGACTGTTGTATATCGTG
Source organism: Leptodactylus fuscus (assembly GCF_031893055.1). Lineage (NCBI taxonomy): Eukaryota > Metazoa > Chordata > Amphibia > Anura > Leptodactylidae > Leptodactylus > Leptodactylus fuscus. The sequence continues at coordinate 90,661,797 of NC_134272.1, forward strand.
TGCTCCATATTGTGTCCACATTAATCTCTCTCCATGAGATACTGTATTGTAATATGGTGGCGCTGTATACAGGTATATCCCTGATAATAGTAATATACTGTATATACTGCATTGTAATATGATGGCGCTGTATACAGGTATATCCCCAATAACTATATCAGGCATATCTGGTGTAAATATACACCTGACCACCAGGGGGCAAGATTCTGATTCAGCAGACACTTATTTCTAGAATTGCTGGTCAGATTTTGGGGGGTCTCATTGTAACGCAGGGTGCACAGCCGTGTCCTGTTAGTGCACCTCTGGCCTGTAGGTAAGCTCCGGTGCCCGGGACCGTTGGAGGTCAGAGGTGTCGCCGTGTCCGGCTCTCACATCTTTTCTCACCTTCTCCCATCTCCTACCTGCAGATATATCCATTACTTCAGCGGTCTGCTGTCCGGGGCCATTAAGATGAATAACAAGCCGCTGTTTCTGCACCACGTCATCATGCATGGGATTCCCAACTTTGAGTCGAAAGGAGGTGAGATACAGATCTCTGGTCACATGACTGGTAGGGGGCGTCGTATCATGGAGCCTGCAGAGGGGGGCACCGCTAAATAATGGGGAATATAAGGCACCTCGTGACCAGATACAGTGTTACCCTCCATGTATACAGGCTGGACTATGGATTTATGCAGAGGCTGTCTAATGGTCAAGTCGCTTGAAAGAAAACCTTCCACTCCCTCATAGATGTGCGGTATTATATACTGAAATCACCAGACTCTCCACTTTCTACAGTACATGATACCACACATATATATAAATATACATATATATATATATATATATATATATATATATATATATATATATATATATATATATATATCTTGTTACATGTTGCTCATTCTCACCTGTAATTCTTCCCTCTCTCCCTTTTAGGATGTCGGCCATTCCTGAAGATCTATCAGGCCATGCAGCCTGTCTACACCTCAGGAATCTAGTGAGTGTCCTTCCTATAATCTGTCCAGTATATATTTATATTATTATATTATTATATATATATATATATATATATATATATATATATATATATATATCATTGTTATTGACAATTAAGCTGAGCCTTGGTGGAGGGACCATCACCGGTCCTACTGGATCCTAGACTACCTGACAAACCGCCCTCAGTATGTGAGAGCCCCGGACTGTGTGTCTGACGCTGTGATCTGTAGTACGGGGGCATCACAAGGTCCAGCTCTTGCCCCATTTCTCTTCACACTGTACACTGCTGACTTTAGGCACAACTCCTCCAGCTGTTACTTACAGAAGTCCTCCGATGTCTCTGCTATAGTCGGCCTTATCATTGATGGTGACGATGGGGAATACAGAGACTTATACTGGGACTGTGTGGACTGGTGCCAGCAGAACCAGCTCAGGATTAATGCTGGGAAGACCAAGGAGATGGTGGTGGACTTTAATAAACGGAGAGGTGCTCCGACCCCGGTGGAGATCCAGGGGACATGTATTGAGATAGTCAGGACCTATAAGTATCTGGGCGTGCTCCTCAATAATAAACTAGACTGGGCTAATCACCTGGAGGCGCTGCACAGAAAGGGCCACAGCAGACTCTACCTGCTCAGGAGGCTGAGGGGCTGCAGGGTCCAGGGGACACTTCTTAGGGCCTTCGGAGTCCGGGGGACACTTTTTAGGGCCTTCTTCAACTCTGTGGTTTCCTCAGCCATCTTTTTCGGTGTGGCCTGCTGGGGGAGCAGTATATCAACCAGAGACAGAAATAGACTTGACAGGCTGATCAGGTGGGCCGGCTCTGTCCTGGGGGGCCCCCTCGACCCATTGCAGGTGGTGGGTGACAGAAGGACACTGTCCGTGGTGACCTCCATGCGGGAGAACAAATCCCACCCCATGTATGGAACCCTGATGGGACTTGGCAGCACTGTAAGTGACCGTCTGCTTCACCCAAGTGTGAGAAGGAGCTATCGCAGGTCCTTCCTTCCAACCGCGACCAGACTGTATAATCTACATCAGACCAAGCGCAGACTCCGCACAGAGAACTAATGACTATGACCATGACGTCTTCCTTCTTTCTTCTTCTGTTCCTTAGCTGCTATGGACTCCTAGTATATCTTCTCTTCTCAGCATATGTGTCCTGTAATATATTCCTGTGTATTATCCTGTATCTGTATTACTAGGCTGCTGTAACATGCTGAGTATCCCCACTGTGGGACTATTACAGGATTATCTTATCTTATCTTATTATAAAGCGATGGATTTTTCTTTCTCAGCTCACAGGGGCACATTTTGCTACAAATCTCTGTGAGCTAAAACCTCCTGAGCAGCCAAATCTCTGCTGTCCTGATAGTTTGTTACAATGTATCAGGGCAGGTAAAATGTATCAATGTGGGACCCAGGATTATATATCTGGTGTATACTCCTCACATGTACTCTATATAGCCACTCTAAAGCCTGTTATGTCTCTTTGTACCACTAGAGGGCGACACATGAGCTGTAAATAGACAGTTTTGGGCTCTGTTCACATCACGTTAGTTTTCTCATCCACTTGTTCTTTTATTTTTTTGTCTTATTTTTTGTTACATTGATCTCTATCAGTATTTTTTGCAATTATGAAACGGATCTGTTATACGGCTGTGTGCGCCCTCTTAAAGGGATGGCCTTGTTTGTATGTGTTTTGAGTGTATCCATTAAATGGAACCGCTGTTGTAGAGATGTAATGTGAACACGGCCTTATTCTATGGTTTACGAGTCAGTGTTAGATATCCGGGCGCTTTTTTCTTATATTATGTGGAGTCCTGCCCAATTATTTACACATTCCCTTTAATTACAGAATCGGAGTAGTCACCCAGCTTTCCCAGATGCCGTGCCTTTTAGGGGGTCTGCTCCGTCGCCTCCTTTCGGATGTTTTGCGTTTATTTTTATCCCGCGCTTGTTCCATCTCTCGTTCCCACATATTTGGGGCTGTTTACATGGGACTCTCATTCCTTCCCACGACCCCTCCACTTTCACTTCCTGCTGCTTTTAAGTTTCACCTCGTGCCGTGACCCCTGTTTAGGATGTCGGGGTATCCATGGCAACCCTCGCTGGCGCCCCCTCCTGCCATGTTACCTAATGGGGATTGTAGTTTTCCATATACAGAGCGTTGATGGGGGGACTACATGTCCCAGCAGTGAAGGTCGCAGCAATATCTGTGCCTGGGATCTCATTGAGCATCAATATTCCAAAGTTTAATAAAACATGAGCTCAAGTTCTGGATCCTTGGAAAGCTGAATATCCTGTAATAGGGCGTTTTCTTAAAGGGGCAGTACACCCCAAACAGTAATGTGCTCCAGGATTTAACCCTTTCCACATCTGTTTATTTCAGCAATGTGCAGGGAGACAGCCAGACCAGTATCTGCATCACCATAGAGCCGGGGCTGCTGCTGAAAGGCGACATCTTGGTAAGATGGAGAGCGGAGACGTTTACAGCCTGAATACGTCCAATGTATAAGTCGTGTCCATCTGCGTGCGCAGGAAAATCTCCTTCATCCAGTAGTTATTGGGATTTAATGCAAGTTAAGTCCAGCACTGACTGGGTTAAGGGGGGGCTCCGTGTATCTGGCACTTGCCTAGTCTGTATATGGGCAGTAGACGTCATTCTACACGGACACTATATTGTCTCTTTGGCCTATAAACAACCCCTGTAAAGGAAACCTCTAATTCCCGGGGCCCGGGTCACCTTGTCGCCCTCCTGCAGTTGACCTTTGCCCCCCGTTCTGTGAGATACAGGCCAGCACATGGCACTATATCTGAAGTTCTGGACGCTTACAGTAAATCCCATCTATGTCAGTTATAGATCTGCTAATGGCCGCCGCCCGCAGAACATCTGACTCATCCCCTCTGCAGAACGTTATAAAAAGAAGCCGCTGCCCCTCCCCGCATCTCCCCAAGGACACTTAGAACGCACCCCCCCCCCCCCCCCCCCGCAGGCTGCTGTCAATATAGTCATCCTGAGATCTGTCTGTATCTGGGAAAGCTGGGTGACCACTGATATGGTTGCTTATCACCCAGCTTTCCCACATTCCTGCAAGTCTATTCAGAGCATCAATGAATCCCTTAGTTCTAGATGCTATGAAAGCCAATGCCAATTGCAGATCCTGACCTAAATCTATCTAGTAATGTAGGGACATAAGAATGGATTAACGTTCAGGGAAAGCTGGGTGACAAGTTCAGATTGGCAATAACCTGTATATAAAGGAGGTGATGGTACGTCCTATATCACTACAGTATTGGGTAGGCTAGCCATTCTGGGGTGTAAGAAAGCTGGATGACAGCTAATATAGCTGCCATTATAGTTCCTGTTGGTAATCTCCAGCATGTAAATCCCTATTAGGTAGGTTAGCCATTCATAGTTCTGGGAAAGCTGGATGAGGATTAATAAAACTGCCATTGCAGCTCCTGACTTCAACAAGTCTAATAATGCAATGAGGCATCCCTTACCGCTTTGGTAGATATTAGGTAGGTTAGCCATTCAGTGTCCTGGTAAAGCTGGATGATAAATGTCAGCCCCATTAGTTGTCACACAGAGTTACAACTTAATGTAAACAGCACTAAGTATTAAAGGGGCGGTGTCGCTTTAAGACTTGTTACATTCTTGTTACATTCTTGTTACATTGTCTTCATTGTGTCTCTTTTCTTATTCAGCTGAAGTGTTACCACAAGAAGTATCGCAGCCCGACACGTGACGTCATATTCCGCGTGCAGTTCCACACGTGCGCCATTCACGATCTCGGGGTCGTGTTTGGGAAGGAAGATTTGGATGAAGCCTTTAAAGGTACAGTCCAGGCGATCTGGTGGGTTCTCATATCCCAGAGACTCGAGCTGAGCTCTGCAAACTCTTCCGCCCCGGCTGTTCTGAGACTACAAGTCCCAGCAGGCCAAACCCAACGACTGCTGAGCTTCAGGTTGTGAATGATTTATGTGTATTGGCGAAGGCTCCGGAAAGATCCGGTAAATCAGTGGCCGCCTTACTCGCCGCTTATCTTATTTATGGATACATTACCGATTCACCAGGGGGGTATAAAATGCCTCAACGGTGCAGATCCAGAAATAAGGAGCTCAATATCCCTACAAAGGCTCAATATGTACAGACATGCAAATGATGGATCTAAAAACACCCAACTTTCCCAGACCCCTGCATGGCAAATCTGCTTAGTAATATACAGATATTGTAGGTCTTCCATGTTCATAAATCCCTCCATAACTGCCCAATTCAGGAAACACAAAAAATCCGTAACCAGCACGGCCATATTGCTTGTCACTCAGCTTTTCCAGTCTACCGCATGACAAATCTGCTTGATAACGTAACGATAAATCCCCTTGTTCTTGTTCTGTGCTTATCAAAGACCTATGTCCTTCAGGATTTTGGGAAATCTGGGGTACAAATACTGTGATTGCTTGAACTGTAGTTAATATTGCATGTCACCCAGCTTTCCCAGTTTCCTGCAGGACAAATCTGCTTAATAATGTAGTCATGTATCAGCTTTGTTCTTCTTTAGTGCTTATCTGGACATATTTGCTTTTCATGAGTCTGAGAAAGCTGAATGACAAATCCCGTGGGTGCTGCAATTGCAGTTATATTGTAGGTCATCCAACTTTCCCATTCTCCTGCATGGAAAATTTCTTTAGTTAGGCAGTGATAAATCCCCATTTTCTTCTGTCCATTTGCAAGGAGTATGGGAAAGCTGAGTTATAAATTTTTTAATTGAAGCTCTATTGCTCGTCACCCAGCTTTTTTAGTCTCCAGCATGGCAAGTTGCTTTAGTTCTATAGAGATAAATCTCCCTGCTCTTGTATTCATTTCTGACTGGGCTTTGTTGTTCAGGAATCTGGGAAAGCTGAGTTAAAAAATCCTTCTATAACCGCTGCTATATTGGAGAATACCCAGCTTTCCAAGAAAAGGACATAATGTGACGCGCTCACGTTATTCCTGTATTATCGTATGTCCGCCGCGCCGCTCTGCCAGATGGACGCCATTGAACTTCACACTCCACAGCCCGAGGAGACAGTCAGTAAGCGGAGGTGTTATATTAGGTGCTGACATGGAGATCATCCTCGTCCCCCCTCCAGATATTCGGCACCTGTTCCTCTGTCATGGATACGTTTAACATGTCCCGACCTTCTGACCCGGAACCAATATTAGCCCGTAAGGTCGCCGGTAGTTATTCTCATAAGGGACCTCACGTGAGGATATGATGCTAAGTATCGCTGTCAGGCCGGAGGCGCACGATAGAATTAATTGGTCATGTAGACCATATATACAGCATCAGCACTATATATACTGTATAGGTATTGTGAAGATCTCCAGTCTGTATCAGGGATGGTAACATGGTAGACCCGAAATTGGGATCCATTACCAATAAAACCGTAACTGGGCAGGGAATGGAATTGGGAGCCATTTAGGAAAAAATGCAATATTGACAGGAAGGACTACAGCAGTAACGTATCCTTATCTATTCCAGATGAAAGGTTCCCCGAATATGGGAAAGTGGAATTTGTCTTCTCCTACGGCCCTGAGAAGATACAAGGTGAGAGAACGTAACCTTTCTATCCAGTGTCATCTTGGGAGAGTCTTAGTGTCTGCTGGGTGTTGTAGTACAGACAGTGCCCGGGTTGTAGAGGGCATCACTGGCAACCTGGCAAGACCTACTCGTGGCCTGTCATGTGGTTGGCACTGATAGGGGGGCGCCGCTCCTGGCACTGATATAGGGGCACTGCTCCTGGCACTGATATGGGGGCGCCGCTCCTGGCACTGATATGGGGGCGCCGCTCCTGGCACTGATATAGGGGCGCCGCTCCTGGCACTGATATGGGGGCACCGCTCCTGGCACTGATATAGAGGCACTGCTCCTGGCACTGATATGGGGGCGCCGCTCCTGGCACTAATAGGGGGGCACCGCTCCTGGCACTGATATGGGGGCGCCGCTCCTGGCACTGATATAGGGGCACCGCTCCTGGCACTGATATGGGGGCGCCGCTCCTGGCACTGATATGGGGGCGCCGCTCCTGGCACTGATATGGGGTCGCCGCTCCTGGCACTGATATGGGGTCGCCGCTCCTGGCACTGATATGGGGTCGCCGCTCCTGGCACTGATATGGGGGCGCCGCTCCTGGCACTGATATGGGGGCGCCGCTCCTGGCACTGATATGGGGTCGCCGCTCCTGGCACTGATATGGGGTCGCCGCTCCTGGCACTGATATGGGGGCGCCGCTCCTGGCACTGATATGGGGTCGCCGCTCCTGGCACTGATATGGGGTCGCCGCTCCTGGCACTGATATGGGGGCGCCGCTCCTGGCACTGATATGGGGGCGCCGCTCCTGGTATTATGTGGTTGGGGCACTTATACGGACACCATGTATCTCTGCAGTTGTCGCTGTAACTGACACTCTTAAGGGGTCACGGTGTTTGTTACTATTTTAAGGAAAATGTTGCTCTTCTTTTCTGGGGTCGGAGGTCGTGTCCACCAGTCATGATTCATGTGAATGGGCCATTTCAAGGGAGTGCCCAATATATTATGGGGCAGGGGCTGCAATTCCAGGGCAGGACCTTACAAATCCTTCCACAGCCACAATATCTCTGCAGTCATTTCTAAAATGCAAATGCGAGTTGGAAACTTGACTTTTGGGTTTTAATGTCTTTGAAGGTGACCTTTGTGTGTGCTGTGACCGCGGCTCCAGGCTTTGGCGTTAATGCGCCGGCCTCCTATATGTTTGTGCTTGTGGTTTCCTCCTGTCGCTTTGTTTATCTGTCTATGAAATACTTAATAACCGCTCAGTAATGGAGGGAGCAAAGAGCATGTTAGGAAGGACGAGGAAGTGTCCTGGGGAGAGTGAAAACCGGGGCCCCTCATCCCCAACCCACATTCTTTCCAGTCAGGAGGAGCAAATACAACAATAAGGAGCTGAACTAAGATTATGGCAAAAAGTCTAAAGACCACACAGGATAGAGAAACTGTAAGAGCCAAAGCCAAAGGGATGAGCGGAGGATGGGCAGGGAGTCTATAACATACACTATGTGATCAAACGTATCCGGACACCCGGCTGAGAATGACTTACAAGTTGGTGGCGCCCTCCATGGGTAATGCCGGATACAATATGGTGTTGGCCCACCCTTAGCCTTGATGACGGCTTCCACTCTCGCAGGCAGACGCTCAATCAGGTGCTGGAAGGTTTCTTGGGGAATGGCGGCCCATTCTTCACGGAGTGCTGCACTGAGGAGAGGTATCGATGTAGGTCGCTGAGGCCTGGCACCAAGTCGGCGTTCCAAAACATCCCAAAGGTGTTCTATAGGATTCAGGTCAGGACTGTGTGCAGGCCAGTCCATTACAGAGATGTTATTGTGGTGTAACCACTCCGCCACAGGCCGTGCAGTATGAACAGGTGCTCCATCGTGTTGTAAGATGCAATCGCCAGCCCCGAATTACTCTTCAACAGTGGGAAGCAAGAAGGTGTTTAATACATCAATGTAGGCCTGTGCTGTGATAGTGCCACGCAAAACAACAAGGGGTGCAAGCCCCCTCCATGAAAAACACCGCCACACCATAACACCACCGCCTCCGAACTTTACTGTTGGCACTACACACGCTGGCAGATGACGTTCACCGGACATTCGCCATACCCACACCCTGCCATCGGATCGCCACATTGTGTCCCGTGATTCGTCACTCCACACAACGTTTCTCCACTGTTCAATCGTCCAATGTTTACGCTCCTTACACCAAGCGAGGCGTCGTTTGGCATTGACCTGCATGATGTGTGGCCCCCAATCACCTGACCACGTTCAAAGTCCGTGAGTTCTGCGGAGCGCCCCATTCTGCTCTCTCACAATGTCTAATGTCTACTGAGGTCGCTGATATGGAGAACCTGGCAGTAGGGGGCAGCACAATGCACCGAATAGGAAAAACGGATGTTATTTGGGGGTGTCTGGATACTTTTGATCACATAGTGTATACTATACAAGTAAAAAATCTTGTATTGTGATACTGTTCCCATGTAAGACTATAACTACTATAATACTGCTCCTATATACGAGAATACAACTGCTATATACTGTATACATACATTGTCTCTTACGTTTGATATGTTTGTTAGTGATATTTGATGACACTTCTTTTCCAGGGATGGAACATTTGGAGAACGGTCCGAGCGTCTCAGTTGACTATAACACCTCCGATCCTCTGATCCGCTGGGACTCTTACGACAATTTCAATGCTCACCGAGAGGACAGTCTGGAAGGTTGGTGCTCAATTCTGAATTTTTTTTTATATAAGGATGCAATTTGGACTAGAAATGTTTTTTCACTTTTCATGACTATTGGAGCAGAGCTGCAGTGTTAAGCATGGGAGGCGACACAAAGCAATGGCTACAGTCTCTGATGGGTGAGGGGGAGGATCGCCGACTAGTTCAGACTCCATTAGACAATATATCCAAGCTGGAGTCACTGACCATAGTCTTGTCTTAATGAAGCAGAGTTGCAGTGTAAAGCATGGGAGAAAGGACAGAGCAGCAGTCTGAGCCTAATGATTTTTCAACAACTTCAGACTCCATTAGCAATGTATCTAAGCTGGAGACACTGAAGGAATGAATCAGAGGTGAGCATTAGTTTTAGGCACTGCTGTCCCTCTTCATGTGCTGCTAGCCTATTATATTATTATTACACTACATATCACCTTTCCAGTAAGTCCAGGGTTAATAGGGGTGCAAGTATTAGGCAAGGGTGCGGGTGGCAGAAACATCAGAGAAGTCCTGACACAGGAGCAGAGGGCAAGGTGAAGAAGTCATGAGACTGGGCCTGTCCTGCGGGTGTCACAACAGCTGCGCGGCCACCGGTGACCCCGGGAATGTGTGCGAGTCCCTGTGAGGTCCCTGCACCAGGCAAGATCACTACAGGGTGGACCCCCGATGTCTTGGGGGGCAGATGTGAGTGAGAAGGGATAATGGGGGGCGTCTGTTTTCATGCACGAGATGGGGAAGATTGAAGTGATACAATGTATCTCTCTATATTACTTATTATGCAACTTTCTAATCTGTGATTCTAAATCTCTGCTTGCTGCAGTGGATCAGAACATTCTGCTTACATTCAGACCTTGTCACAGCTGAGGGTTTGTTACAAGTGATGTACTGCTGATGTGGTTAAAGGGGTCATCCAACCATTGTTATTGATAAATATCAGGATAGTTAATCAGAGATGAGTCAGGACCCCCAGATTAGGGGCTTTGTCACTCATACGAGCACCTCATCCTCTTCTCGGTTTACACCATGCGATACAATTACAGCCTCGGCTCATAGAAGTGAATGGACAAGGCTGTAACTACATTGTGTGCGAGTGAAGGGGTCACCACTAGTATGAAGGCTGATCGTGGGGGGTCACCGATCTCTTATGGGATAGACTATTACTAAAAGAAGTTGGAAAACCCCCTTTAGTTTACAGAGGACCCTATAGACCGGATACAATAGTAACAACCCTTCAGCTGTGAGAAGTGTTAGGTCAGTATTGGTTAGTTAACATTTACTGGGGTCTTGGTTGTTTTGTAAGCTGTCACATGGCAGTTTTAGGGAGTGGTGCCATGACGGCTTGTGTTCCCTGTGTTCTGGCACTGGGAAGAGTCCACATGATGAGCCAAGTGTCAGGGCGGCGTAAACAAGAATGTTCCGATTCACTGACAGTAAGCAGCCATCATAGGTTTCTACTGTCGGTTCAGCATAAACCCCTCCAGGATTGTGCTATAAGATGTGCCCATGACCCCAGGATGGGGCGAGGCTGGCGTCTGTAACCTCTCCAGATTGTACTGGTTGTAGATGCGGCCTCTATATGTGCCGGGGTGCAGAGTGTGAGCGGTGTCTCAGGGGGGTGCATACCCATATAATGGGGTAACGTCCGGCCCGTCCGCTTCTCCCACCCCCCAGCACAGTTTTCTTTCTCCTGGGCTGTCATGTGGCGGGCAGGTGCTTCTCTCTGATTTATGGCTGTCAGGAGGCAGCACAATTTGGCGGCAGAGGATCCAATGTTAAGAGGAGGAGGAAGTTAACACCTTCAAGTGAGAGGAGCGGATAAACTTTTGGCATCTCTTGTGGTCCGTGCAGATTGTTAGTATTTCACAGGAATGCTTTGCTACTTTTGGTGGGGTGCAGACTGCTGTGATGAGTGACCCCAAAAAATAACCCTGCAGATGGGCAAAATTATAATATAACAGAAGCTGTAGTACTACATCTGTCCACCAGGAGCAGCACTGAGTGTCCTTTCCATCCTAACGTTTGCTGTGTGTTTATGGACTGTTTTGGGGAGGAAACCTAGAACAGAACTGAAGGCTGGATCCGGGGCCATGACAGGCTGCTGATACTTTCCATTCCAGGTTGGCGTTCGCTCTGAATTCCTGCGCTTCTCGACGAAAGAATTTGTGACCTTGAATGTGTAAGTTGCGATTACTGAGGGGTCTCTAAGTCTATAAGTTACTTAATAACAGCTGTCTGCATTCTATATACCCTCAGATCAAGGACATTACATAACGGTGACCCCAGGTCTACTGCCTTGTCTAAGTGTCACTGTCATAGTTATGTAACAGGAGGATCAGGATGAACAGAGTGATAGCTTCATCCAGGACTTCAGGACAGTGGGGATCCTGATACTTATGGGCGTCCTAGCTTTATAGAAAGGTTGCAGAATAAGTTTCTGGGGCTTTTTAAAATACAATTTTTTCATTTTTTTTTTCTTACGTTTCCAAGTTCTCTTCTTGTTATTGGTGAATGACAACACGATCTCTGCTGACTTCAAAGCTGAACTTCTTACATCTGAGGCCAGATTCACATCTGTGCTCGGGTTTCCTTTTGGGGGTCCGCTTGGGGTTACCTTCAGATATCCATGAACCCCATAATCTATAATGAAGTCCACCTGGTTTCTGCCTGCACAGAATCCCCAGAGAGAGACCGAGCACAGATGTCAACCCAAGGGTTTGTTACAATTGTATCCAATCTAGAGGTTTTACCTGCACTGATACATTGTAGCAATCTGAAGTTCTAAATCTTTACCTTACAGAGGATGTAAGAGGGCGTTCATGCTACCATTGCTAGTGTCCGTTGCTCGCATCCATTACAAAATGTTAACTACAGACACTAACAAAACCACCGGAAATCCGTTAAAAATCCCATTAATGTCAATGAGAGTTTATCTGTTGTCTGTTAGTTTCCATTTACATCAAATCTAACAGGCGCTCTCAGAATGGACATCCAATGGCAGTGTCAACGCCCCTAGGAGGGAATATATTGTGTTTTACTGATGGCAAGCAGATACTGTCAGCGGTGAGGATCGTACACAAAGTCTATTGCAGAGTTGCAAGTTTTATTCCACCTCAATTAAATGCTGTTTATATAGGACTGGGCGACGGCTCTGAGCCTCTGTGATCCTGCACCACTTTCCACAGACGGCTCTGACCTTCATCTAGGATTGACCTGCTGCTCCCTACTTTAGTGGAGTCTGTGTGTGTAGGTACTAGGTTGTGTGTGTAGATATTAGGTTGTATGTGTGTGTGTGTGTGTGTGTGTGTGTGTGTGTGTAGGTATTAGGTTGTGTGTGTGTGTACTACTTGTGTGTAAACAGCTCTGAGCACATGTTCTGCCAGAGAAGTGTTTACTAGCTGCAGGGAGGGCTGGAGATGGGACGCGCAGTGTAAGGAGCCTCCGCTGAGCTGATGGGGTTATTGATCAGCAGCCAAAGCAGCAGCTGAAGAGACAACTGTCTGAATACTGACCTACAGATTATAATCCGCTGTTTATCAGGACTCGCACAGTCATCTCCTGCACTAATAACAAGATTCTAACCTTCCAGGCTTGGGCTGGGTCACAGGGGAGCAAGTGAATCCCCCAGAGGACCCCTAAAAGGAGAACCTCCAAACCCTCACCACATGCATGAGCGGTGCAGTGCACAGTATATACTCCTATACTCTATCTATCTATCTATCTATCTATCTATCTATCTATCTATCTATCTATCTATCTCTCTCTATCCATCCATTCATGTCATAGACTACAGTCAGTATATAGGTGACAATTGGTCTCTGGCCTCCTGGTTATGTGACACGTATGTTCTAGGACATTACAGCACAGGGGCAGGATAAGATTTGGGATTGTGGTTTGGGGCCCTGAATGTTCTCTCTTCTGAGGCCACTTGCAATGAGACATCTCGGTGAGATCACTGTGAAGCTTCGCAGCAATGAATCAGCCGCAGGAGTTGGATGAATAAGACTTTCCATTCGTTGGCAGCCGATGATGTTTTGGTGCTAAAGCTTTTGAAAGCTTGAATGGAGAAAAATGCCCCCGACTGGCCAGAACAGGGGTGTAGCTGCCCCCCTCGGCCATACTGCCGGGGTGGAAAGTGAGTGAGCAGGGAAATCCAGAGAAATCCCGGAGGGTTATCCCTCTGCAAGATGTGTTAACTAGTTCACTGCTGGAGGAAATTATCTGTACATGGAGGAGCGCACGTCTACAATGCCAGGGGAAAATACACCCATTACTAACCATAGTGTGTCAGAGCTATTGTGCGTTTTGGACACTTTCTGCAACTTTTTTGACCTTCTTGGCTAAAGGGGTTACAGATTTATAATTTTAGGTGACACCTCAAAATCTTTACCGGGTACAGAGGAATACAGAGCAGGAAGGAGTCGTCCCCAGGAATCACCTTGCCCTGCCTGACCCCCCCCCCCCATCCTACAGATAAGTGTGGGCCCTAGAGGTAACACCCGCTTCTATGGGACATGTCTAAGGCGAGAATATCCCCTCCAGCAGTTTATACGCTGGGCAATGGTCCATATGTTATGGGGCCATGTGTAATGTCACAGCCTGTCGCTTATCTAATCCTATTATAGGACAATTATTAGGACGGCGTCCATATCCCTTCTCCTCTGCGATATCCGTAACGGCTTCGGAATGTGCGTCCAGTAATAAACGTTTCCCTCTGTCAGGACGACTTTAAATAGTTGCTACCAGGAGACAGAGCTTGTCTGTTACTTCAGTCCTGAGTCCAGGAGGACGAGCGCCAGAAATACCCCCCCCCCCCCCGGACCTCCGTCCCATATGTTCTTCAAGTTAAAAGTTGCTCCTGTTATTTGTAGCATCGAGCAGGAGCTTCTACCAGAGCGATCGGCTCCGCACAACTCCGAATATAATATAATGTGTCCTGCATGCTTGTTGTAGGGGAATAGTTTGGAGACCCCCCCCCTCCCCCTTAAGCGGTTGTCAAACTACAACTCCCAGCATGCATACTACCCCTGCTGTTCTTGGCACTTCCATATAAGTGCATGGAGCATGCTGGGACTTGTAGTTTCACTTGTGCTGACCCCTGGGCTGGAGGGATCTTGCTTCTCTTTTAGGCCAAATAGAAGTGACAACACATCATGGCCAAGTATATCCTTCTATATAATAGGCGTGACCATTCCATGTAAACCCATTGTATAAAGTGCAGTATACAGCCTGCCGCAGTACCAGTAGGTGGTGCTAGAGAGGCAGGCGGCTTCCTTCTGGTGGAGAGCAGTTTTGCTTACTTTGCTTGCCAAGGGCTCTTCTCCAAACACCTGGAGCTCCTCAAGGAGAAACTGAACCTCTATAGCAGATTTGCCATGCAGGACTCTAGGAAAGTTGGGTCATGAGCCTCTGTAAATCCAGAACAGTCCTTGAGATGTGATTTCTTGTTTGGCCTGACACCTTGATATAAATAATCCCCCCATTATACATGTTCCTGGGAACGCTGCTCCACTTGTCTAAACAGATTTCTATTCCCCCCCCCCCCCCCCAGTGACTTCTATATGTTTTCATGTGATTTACATCCCCTCTGGAATCCATCCTGATGGAACATTCCATGTGATGTAAGTGGCGCTGTGTTGTATCAACCTGTCACCATCAGCCAATCGGCGGCCTTGTCCGGCCTGCGCGCTTTATATGGAGCTGATAGAACGCAGCGATCTGATTGGCTCCGGCTCTTGAGTGATTTCAGATGCCACAAAACTGCCTGACACATTGTTATTATTCCGCCATTCCGATCGTGTTCTGTGTCGCCGTGTAACGTAGTGATGGAAATGCTGAACAAGGAAATAGCAAGAGGCTGAGAACTGCTGCAGTGTGAACAAGGAATAGGGAAGGAAAGACAGGAGAGTAACTGGAAACAATGAGCAACCTTATATGTGTACATGACAGAGACGGACACCCCCCCCCCCATAACAGTGTCATCTACAGACCCCCCATAACAGTGTCACCTACAGACCCCCCCATAACAGTGTCACCTACAGACCCCCCATAACAGTGTCATCTACAGATCCCCATAACAGTGTCACCTACAGACCCCCCATAACAGTGTCATCTACAGATCCCCATAAGTGTCATCTACAGATCCCCCATAACAGTGTCATCTACAGATCCCCCATAGCAGTGTCATCTACAGATCCCCCATAGCAGTGTCATCTACAGATCCCCCATAACAGTGTCATCTACAGATCCCCCATAGCAGTGTCATCTACAGATACCCCATAACAGTGTCATCTACAGATCCCCCATAGCAGTGTCATCTACAGATCCCCCATAGCAGTGTCATCTACAGATCCCCCATAACAGTGTCATCTACAGATACCCCATAACAGTGTCACCTACAGATCCCCCATAAGTGTCATCTACAGATCCCCCATAGCAGTGTCATCTACAGATCCCCCATAGCAGTGTCATCTACAGATCTCCCATAGCAGTGTCATCTACAGATCATCCATAACAGTGTCATCTACAGATCCCCCATAACAGTATCATCTACAGATCCCCCATAACAGTGTCATCTACAGATCCCCCATAACAGTGTCATCTACAGATCCCCCATAAGTGTCATCTACAGATCCCCCATAACAGTGTCATCTACAGATCCCCCATAACAGTGTCATCTACAGATCCCCCATAACAGTGTCATCTACAGATCCCCCATAACAGTGTCATCTACAGATCCCCCATAACAGTGTCATCTACAGATCCCCCATAGCAGTGTCATCTACAGATCCCCCATAGCAGTGTCATCTACAGACCCCCCCATAACAGTGTCATCTACAGATCCCCCATAACAGTGTCATCTACAGATCCCCCATAACAGTGTCATCTACAGATCCCCCATAGCAGTGTCATCTACAGATCCCCCATAGCAGTGTCATCTACAGATCCCCCATAACAGTGTCATCTACAGATCCCCCATAGCAGTGTCATCTACAGATACCCCATAACAGTGTCATCTACAGATCCCCCATAGCAGTGTCATCTACAGATCCCCCATAGCAGTGTCATCTACAGATCCCCCATAACAGTGTCATCTACAGATACCCCATAACAGTGTCACCTACAGATCCCCCATAAGTGTCATCTACAGATCCCCCATAGCAGTGTCATCTACAGATCCCCCATAGCAGTGTCATCTACAGATCTCCCATAGCAGTGTCATCTACAGATCATCCATAACAGTGTCATCTACAGATCCCCCATAACAGTATCATCTACAGATCCCCCATAACAGTGTCATCTACAGATCCCCCATAACAGTGTCATCTACAGATCCCCCATAAGTGTCATCTACAGATCCCCCATAACAGTGTCATCTACAGATCCCCCATAACAGTGTCACCTACAGATCCCCCATAACAGTGTCACCTACAGACCCCCCATAAGTGTCATCTACAGATCCCCCATAGCAGTGTCATCTACAGATCTCCCATAACAGAGTCATCTACAGATCCCCCATAACAGTGTCATCTACAGATCCCCCCATAGCAGTGTCATCTACAGATCCTCCATAACAGTGTCATCTACAGATCCTCCATAACAGTGTCATCTACAGATCCCCCATAACTGTGTCATCTACAGATCCCCCATAAGTGTCATCTACAGATCCCCCATAACAGTGTCACCTACAGACCCCCCATAACAGTGTCATCTACAGATCCCCCATAAGTGTCATCTACAGATCCCCCATAGCAGTGTCATCTACAGATCCCCCATAGCAGTGTCATCTACAGATCCTCCATAACAGTGTCATCTACAGATCCCCCATAACAGTGTCATCTACAGATCCCCCATAGCAGTGTCATCTACAGATACCCCATAACAGTGTCATCTACAGATCCCCCATAACAGTGTCATCTACAGATCCCCCATAACATGTCATCTACAGATCCCCCATAACAGTGTCATCTACAGATCCCCATAGCAGTGTCATCTACAGATCCCCCCATAACAGTGTCATCTACAGATCCCCCCATAACAGTGTCATCTACAGATCCCCCCCATAGCAGTGTATGATCCACAGAGATGTTATCTAACATAATGGGTCAGGGGTCTCTTTTGGGAGCTGAGGTTTTCCTTCTCCCCCTCTGCTCCCCTTTCCCTCTGGACTTTGTGTCCTTCCTCACCGGGGCTCATTGCCAGGGCTAAATTTACATTAAATGTGGAATTTGGCGTCTGCCCCCTCCTCCTGATCAGCAGCAGACGTTCGGGTTTATTTTAGCTCCACGTGGACTTTATTTCATGCTCAGGACGGCTAATATCAGTGACTACCTGACGGAGCCGTCCCGAGCGTCGGAGTCACTGATCACAGTAGCCGGAGGCCTTTGGTACCTGCTGGTTTCACGCTGTATGTGAATGGGGTCTGAGGGGGTGTTTGCTGCAGAACATCATGTCCTGGGCTGTTATTCCTGGAAGCTGCGCGCTATTCTGGAGCTGTGGACACGGATGACTGCCGGATTACAAATACTCTTAAAGGGAAACCAGCGGTGTAGCGCGTGGCATGCAAACTCTCCAGGGTTGATCCATTGGATTTTCAGCAAATCCAATGATCTCCCATCAAATTCCAGGTGTGCGGTTTGTCCCCCATGCTTTACACTGCAGCATAGTCTCAGCAGGATGTCGCAGTACACACAGACTGCAGAGAATGAGCCTCGTGGGAGGAGGAGGAGGCCTTCATTCTGATTCTTTAATCTGATGCACCTCATTCATGAATGGTTTTGCTGGTTGACCCCTCCCCCATCGCTTTATTCCCGGTTTAATCCCCCATCTAGATACATATAATTATTGGACTTGTCCTCTTTGTAATCCATCTTGGAGGCTTTTGAGGAGCGGCAGAATACCTCCATTGACCACGGGCCATTTGCATAATAAATTTGTCTCATTCCCAGGCAGCTCTGGTGCGGCTCGACGTAATCGGCCCGGCCTTTGTGTGCAGGAATTCAGGGCAGTGTAACCAGATCCCCCATAACAATCATTCTGGCTATTGTGTGACCCTGGTCACATGGTGCTCGGGGGGTACGCAGACCCAGTGGGAAAACACCGACAAAAGCCTCACTGTGCAGACACGTAACAGACCGACCTCAGCAGAGTCCGCTCACTCACTGACCGCAGGAATCGCCGAGTAGCCGAGCCCAGATTGTCCCTAAAATGGTGCAGGTTCCATAATTTATGCATCACTGATTTATCCAAGACCAAGTTCACATCAGTGCAGGAGAGTCCGTCACATAAGTACTGCATGCAACGCAACGGACATCTGCTGGACCCATTATAGTCTATAGGGCTCCATATGTATCCGCTATAGTACTGGTTCACCTGTCATTTGTTCTGATCCTCTGATGGATGAGAACAAAAGACTACCCAGTCCACATGTGAATTTGGGATAAGGCTGGCTTAGGTTCCCAGACTGGCACATGGGCGTAAGCATGCGGCCAGAGCAAGTGAGCGCAGCTCTGGAGTATAATAAAGGATAAGTAATGTAATGTATGTACACAGTAACCGCACCAGCAGAATAGTGAGCGCAGCTCTGGAGTATAATACAGGATAAGTAATGTAATGTATGTACACAGTGACTGTACCAGCAGAATAGTGAGCGCAGCTCTGGAGTATAATACAGGATAAGTAATGTAATGTATGTACACAGTGACTGCACCAGCAGAATAGTGAGCGCAGCTCTGGAGTATAATACAGGATAAGTAATGTAATGTATGTACACAGTGACTGTACCAGCAGAATAGTGAGCGCAGCTCTGGAGTATAATACAGGATAAGTAATGTAATGTATGTACACAGCGACTGCACCAGCAGAATAGTGAGCGCAGCTCTGGGGTATAATACAGGATAAGTAATGTAATGTATGTACACAGTGACTGCACCAGCAGAATAGTGAGCGCAGCTCTGGAGTATAATACAGGATAAGTAATGTAATGTATGTACACAGTGACTGCACCAGCAGAATAGTGAGCGCAGCTCTGGAGTATAATACAGGATAAGTAATGTAATGTATGTACACAGTGACTGTACCAGCAGAATAGTGAGCGCAGCTCTGGGGTATAATACAGGATAAGTAATGTAATGTATGTACACAGTGACTGCACCAGCAGAATAGTGAGCGCAGCTCTGGAGTAAGATAAGTAATGTAATGTATGTACACAGTGACTGTACCAGCAGAATAGTGAGCGCAGCTCTGGAGTATAATACAGGATAAGTAATGTAATGTATGTACACAGTGACTGTACCAGCAGAATAGTGAGCGCAGCTCTGGAGTATAATACAGGATAAGTAATGTAATGTATGTACACAGTGACTGTACCAGCAGAATAGTGAACGCAGCTCTGGAGTATAATACAGGATAAGTAATGTAATGTATGTACACAGTGACTGCACCAGCAGAATAGTGAGCGCAGCTCTGGAGTATAATACAGGATAAGTAATGTAATGTATATACACAGTGACTGTACCAGCAGAATAGTGAGCGCAGCTCTGGGGTATAATACAGGATAAGTAATGTAATGTATGTACACAGTGACTGTACCAGCAGAATAGTGAGCGCAGCTCTGGAGTATAATACAGGATAAGTAATGTAATGTATGTACACAGTGACTGCACCAGCAGAATAGTGAGCGCAGCTCTGGAGTATAATACAGGATAAGTAATGTAATGTATGTACACAGTGACTGCACCAGCAGAATAGTGAGCGCAGCTCTGGAATATAATACAGGATAAGTAATGTAATGTATGTACACAGTGACTGCACCAGCAGAATAGTGAGCGCAGCTCTGGAGTATAATACAGGATAAGTAATGTAATGTATGTACACAGTGACTGTACCAGCAGAATAGTGAGCACAGCTCTGGAGTATAATACAGGATAAGTAATGTAATGTATGTACACAGTGACTGTACCAGCAGAATAGTGAGCGCAGCTCTGGAATATAATACAGGATAAGTAATGTAATGTATGTACACAGTGACTGTACCAGCAGAATAGTGAGCGCAGCTCTGGTGTATAATACAGGATAAGTAATGTAATGTATGTACACAGTGACTGCACCAGCAGAATAGTGAGCGCAGCTCTGGGGTATAATACAGGATAAGTAATGTAATGTATGTACACAGTGACTGTACCAGCAGAATAGTGAGCGCAGCTCTGGTGTATAATACAGGATAAGTAATGTAATGTATGTACACAGTGACTGCACCAGCAGAATAGTGAGCGCAGCTCTGGAGTATAATATATATAAGTGGTGTAATGTGTTTAGCTATTGATACTACTTTTCTGTAGATTCTTCACCCCTGTTTAATGTGACTTTCTGCAGTGTGATATTCTAGCTCAGAAGACAAATAAAGCCATTGATAAACTATTGGATCATGTTAACGTTTTCTACCTCTATGGGAACCCTAAATATTTTAAATAAATCTGCATTCTTTGGATGAAATGCTGCCCCCCTTGGTAAGTTGACCTGTTTCATTCATCTGTCTCTCTGTCTTCATGTCCTTGCCTATATCCAGTACACCGGGTGGCTTGTATGACTCCGGAAATAAATAGTGGCGTCAGCATGTGAACTAAACAGGAAATAGAGGTATATTTTGGGACTTTTAGAAGACAGTCAGAGAGGATACTGTAACATCAGTCTACTGGAACTCCAGTGAGATGCTAAATAAGAACAAGCCTGTAATAGCGGCCATACCATAATAACTAGCTGTACAGTACATCACTTGCAAGGACAGGGCCATGTTTGGACCAAACTTTCCATGTGACCATTATTATGGCTTGTAGCTGCCAAGTTAAATTACATTTAAAAATTTACACCCAAATATATTACATTTCTTATCCTGAGTTACATCCTGTATTATACTCCAGAGCTGCGCTCACTATTCTGCTGGTGCAGTCACTGTGTACATACATTACATTACTTATCCTGTATTATACTCCAGAGCTGCGCTCACTATTCTGCTGGTACAGTCACTGTGTACATACATTACTTATCCTGTATTATACTCCAGAGCTGCGCTCACTATTCTGCTGGTACAGTCACTGTGTACATACATTACATTACTTATCCTGTATTATACTCCAGAGCTGCGCTCACTATTCTGCTGGTGCAGTCACTGTGTACATACATTACATTACTTATCCTGTATTATACTCCAGAGCTGCGCTCACTATTCCTCTGGTACAGTCACTGTGTACATACATTACATTACTTATCCTGTATTATACTCCAGAGCTGCGCTCACTATTCTGCTGGTACAGTCACTGTGTACATACATTACTTATCCTGTATTATACTCCAGAGCTGCGCTCACTATTCTGCTGGTGCAGTCACTGTGTACATACATTACATTACTTATCCTGTATTATACTCCAGAGCTGCGCTCACTATTCCTCTGGTACAGTCACTGTGTACATACATTACATTACTTATCCTGTATTATACTCCAGAGCTGCGCTCACTATTCTGCTGGTACAGTCACTGTGTACATACATTACATTACTTATCCTGTATTATACTCCAGAGCTGCGCTCACTATTCTGCTGGTACAGTCACTGTGTACATACATTACTTATCCTGTATTATACTCCAGAGCTGCGCTCACTATTCTGCTGGTGCAGTCACTGTGTACATACATTACATTACTTATCCTGTATTATACTCCAGAGCTGCGCTCACTATTCTGCTGGTGCAGTCACTGTGTACATACATTACATTACTTATCCTGTATTATACTCCAGAGCTGCGCTCACTATTCTGCCAGCTTCATAGCTATCCTCTACAGCATTCCCTCCTTGTACGATGTTTGCACCGAGGTTTGTAGGGTCTTATGAGTATTGTCGTCTTTCCTCCATGCTCTATAGGGTCATCCAATGTAATAAAACCTAATTGCCCCTTTCACCCCATGGTCAGTTTTTAGCGTTGTCTGCTGACAGGATTGCTGACAGTTTCCAATAACAACCAACAAAATTTAAATTACATCTAAAATTGCAGCTTTACCAGGCCACAAATTCCTAAGTCCTGCCCACACATTTGTATGATACGGGATATTTATGAATGTATTTACAGCGTTCACCTGATAGATCCGCCCGTCTGTACATGGACTTGTCATCTTAATACACATAATGATTCCACAATGTAATCAGTAATTAATGCCCCTATGAGGGCAGTGTGGTAGTGTCACCCGCTGCTGTAATCCTCTATAATGTGCCAGGCCGGGCCCTCCGGCTATTAGAACATCTGCACTTCTCACATTCTGGACTCCTTCCTCAGTGACTTCACATATAAAGGAGGAAGAGCCAAAAGAAGTCGTCACATCTCCCGAGCGGCTGCGAGTCCTCCGCAGATAACAAGTCTGCTAATGGGAACACTTACAGAATCGTTCAGGCGGCTGAATTCTCCTTCTTGCTTAAAATCAGCTTAAAGGGGAAGTTCAGCCTGCTATATAGAGAAGGAGAGCCACTGCCTGCTATATAGAGAAGGATAGCCACTGCCTGCTATATAGAGAAGGATAGCCACTGCCTGTTATATAGGGAAGGATAGCCACTGCCTGCTATATAGAGAAGGATAGCCACTGCCTGCTATATAGAGGAGGATAGCCACTGCCTGCTATATAGAGAAGGATAGCCACTGCCTGCTATATAGAGAAGGATAGCCACTGCCTGCTATATAGAGAAGGATAGCCACTGCCTGCTATATAGAGAAGGATAGCCACTGCCTGCTATATAGAGGAGGATAGCCACTGCCTGCTATATAGAGGAAGATAGCCACTGCCTGCTATATAGAGAAGGATAGCCACTGCCTGCTATATAGAGGAAGATAGCCACTGCCTGCTATATAGAGAAGGATAGCCACTGCCTGCTATATAGAGAAGGATAGCCACTGCCTGCTATATAGAGAAGGATAGCCACTGCCTGCTATATAGAGGAAGATAGCCACTGCCTGCTATATAGAGAAGGATAGCCACTGCCTGCTATATAGAGAAGGATAGCCACTGCCTGCTATATAGAGGAAGATAGCCACTGCCTGCTATATAGAGAAGGATAGCCACTGCCTGCTATATAGAGGAGGATAGCCACTGCCTGCTATATAGAGGAAGATAGCCACTGCCTGCTATATAGAGGAGGAGAGCCACTGCCTGCTATATAGAGGAGGAGAGCCACTGCCTGCTATATAGAGAAGGATAGCCACTGCCTGTTATATAGAGGAGGAGAGCCACTGCCTGCTATATAGAGAAGGATAGCCGCTGCCTGCTATATAGAGGAGGATGGCCACTGCCTGCTATATAGAGAAGGATAGCCACTGCCTGCTATATAGAGGAGGAGAGCCACTGCCTGCTATATAGAGGAGGAGAGCCACTGCCTGCTATATAGAGGAGGATAGCCACTGCCTGCTATATAGAGGAGGAGAGCCACTGCCTGCTATATAGAGAAGGATAGCCACTGCCTGCTATATAGAGGAGGATGGCCACTGCCTGCTATATAGAGAAGGATAGCCACTGCCTGCTATATAGAGAAGGATAGCCACTGCCTGCTATATAGAGGAGGATAGCTGCTGCCTGCTATAGAGGAGGATAGCCGCTGCCTGCTATATAGAGAAGGATAGCCACTGCCTGCTATATAGAGGAGGATAGCCACTGCCTGCTACATAGGGAAGGATAGCCACTGCCTGCTATATAGAGAAGGATAGCCACTGCCTGCTATATAGAGAAGGATAGCCACTGCCTGCTATATAGAGGAAGATAGCCACTGCCTGCTATATAGAGAAGGATAGCCACTGCCTGCTATATAGAGAAGGATAGCCACTGCCTGCTATATAGAGAAGGATAGCCACTGCCTGTTATATAGAGGAAGATAGCCACTGCCTGCTATATAGAGAAGGATAGCCACTGCCTGCTATATAGAGAAGGATAGCCACTGCCTGCTATATAGAGAAGGATAGCCACTGCCTGCTATATAGAGGAGGATAGCTGCTGCCTGCTATAGAGGAGGATAGCCACTGCCTGCTATATAGAGAAGGATAGCCACTGCCTGCTATATAGAGAAGGATAGCCACTGCCTGTTATATAGAGAAGGATAGCCACTGCCTGCTATATAGAGAAGGATAGCCACTGCCTGCTATATAGAGGAGGATAGCTGCTGCCTGCTATAGAGGAAGATAGCCACTGCCTTCTATTCAGAGAATGTTAAGCACTCCCTCCCGGGTTAGGATAGCCACAATCCCTTATTGAAGTGTAATATATCCATTCCCTCCAGATAGTTGCTGTCAGTAAATTTGTCACATTAAACTGCAACTTATCATCTTTTCTTCCTTTCATCCTTTTTCTTTCCATTTCTTTTCCATTAATCTCCACCTTTCCGAGCTGGGGCTAACACGTGGGCTGCGAGTCCAGATTTGGCGGCCCCAGTTTATCAGAGACGACACAGATACAGCTGTCGGAAACAAGTCCAGTCCTCTGGCTCGCTCCTCTGGGCAGATGTTACTGGGCTGTTTATAGAGTCAATGGGACCCGGCGAGATGTGAGGAATCTCGGATGTTGCCATGAGAATGTCCCTGGAACTTGGCTGATGCTCACACATGATTTTCAAGATTCTTAAATGTTCTGATTTCTATAACAGCTGCATCTGTAAGCAGACAGAAGAGTCCTGGAGCCAAGTAATGGAGGGAGGGGGTCTGTACAGTGACAGCGGGGAAGCTGAAATGACTACAGTAATGTACAAGGTAGTGCTGAGATTGTCAGATGTAGCGGTGCTGAGATTGTCAGATGTAGCAGTGCTGAGATTGTCAGATGTAGCAGTGCTGAGATTGTCAGATGTAGCGGTGCTGAGATTGTCAGATGTAGCGGTGCTGAGATTGTCAGATGTAGCGGTGCTGAGTTTGTCAGATGTAGCGGTGCTGAGTTTGTCAGATGTAGCGGTGCTGAGATTGTCAGATGTAGCGGTGCTGAGTTTGTCAGATGTAGCGGTGCTGAGATTGTCAGATGTAGCGGTGCTGAGATTGTCAGATGTAGCGGTGCTGAGATTGTCAGATGTAGCAGTGCTGAGATTGTCAGATGTAGCGGTGCTGAGATTGTCAGATGTAGCGGTGCTGAGATTGTCAGATGTAGCGGTGCTGAGATTGTCAGATGTAGCGGTGCTGAGTTTGTCAGATGTAGCGGTGCTGAGTTTGTCAGATGGAGTGGTGCTAAGTTAGCCAAATGCAACTAAGATACATTTTTCAAGATGTTGTTACCATTTGCAGAGCTTGGTGTATCAGGGGCAGTAATTCTGTGAAGGTGGTGGGAGATATTGTTGATGTGCTAGTATGTCTACATCACTAAATATATTTGTTATTCAGGATCCTGGGAAAGCTGGGACACAACATCTTCAAGTGCTGTATTGGAGACTTTGTTTGATTTTCTGTCAGTTATGTCTGTTTCTGGGAAAGTTGGGTGGCTACAAGCATTACTACTATAAACAAATTTGAATGCTGTCTGTCTATGAGAACATTCTTGCTTATATCCAGCGGCTCAAATCCTTTTCACAAATACTTCTCACAGCTGAGGGTTTGCTACACTTGCATCCAGGCTAGGCAGTCCTCTGTGAGACTCCAAATTGTTACCTACCTTAGAGATTTGTGCTGCTGCTGTGTTTAGCTCACAGAGTATTGTGTGATGTGGACACAACTGTTATAACTGTATCAAGACAATGTTCTCCACTTTCCTGATAGTTGCTACAAGGTATCAGGCTGGAGTTCAGGCTGTGGATCTCACAGAGGATTGTCCAGACTGGATACAATTGTATCAGTTATAGTGAAACACATTTCTCTGCATTCCTGATAGTTGCTACAATGTATCATTCTGGAGTATAAATTGTGGATCTCACAGAGGATTGTCCAGACTGGATACAACTGTAACAATATTTCAGCAGCGAGAAGAAATATTAGGTCTCTATTTTCAGCTTCTGTATTTTTCTAGAAAACTGAAATCCAAAGGTCGCGCGTTGTATAAAAGCTGTGTGTTGGTGCGGATTTTGCTGTGACTTCGGGAGAAACGGGAAATAAACATGAAGCACGTCTACTTGTCCCTGCTAAATCCATTCCTGGCTTTGACCCCAATAAAACGCAGCAAAATCTGCAACAAAAAAAGCATCTTTTCTTTGCGGCGTGGCCCAGTTTGCGCGGCGTCCGCTGGCCTCCGGTTCCCACATGTCTGGGTGTTGTTGTGCTGTCTGCGCTGATGTCATTGTTTGATGGCAGAGCTGCTGGTGGGGAGGACAAGCCCTCAGCTGGCGGATCCGCTCATTCCTCTATCCCACTACAAGCTGGAGACTCATCCAGACAACTCCTCCTCCTCCTCTCCTCGCTCCTGTGGACTCTCTGTATATGAAAGTCACATTATCCTGGGAGTGCGCAGAGCTTGGATGCTGCTGAGGATCTCTGCTTACTGACAGCTGGCAGGTGAGTGACAGTCAGGGCTCTGACATTGCTATACATTGGCACCAGTCAATGACTTTACTGACAACTTGTTGTCTTAGGATTCTTCATCTGCTGGAGAATTCCTGTACAGGTGGAGCAGAATGGATTGTATCATTGAGCAGAACTGCCCTTCTATTCAATTCTGGAGGGGAGATCCCTGATCATTCAGTCCACTCGTGAGATCGGCCCGTACCGAGCCAAGTGACAAACTCAACACTGCACTGCTGAGAACAAAATCAGAAGTTCAGGCTTTACATCTTCTTCTAGTAATGAAATGCTGGGACTTGTAGTCTGCTTCCTTTATGGGTGGTACGATAAGGGTTAAACATTTCAATGGCTGGATGGTTGTGTTGGGACTTGTAGTCTGTGTTTGTAGCCACTGCTGTTCCAGGGGTTAGCGGGTTGTATTGGGAGTTGTAGTCCGCCCTTATAGCTCCTACTGTAAGTTATCTGGTTGTGCTGAGACTTGTAGTGTGGTGCCAGCTAATGAGACTTGTAGTGCGGTGCCAGCTAATGAGACTTGTAGTGAAGTGCCAGCTGCTGAGACTTGTAGTGCGGTACCAGTTGCTGAGACTTGTAGTGCGGTGCCAGCTAATGAGACTTGTAGTGCGGTGCCAGCTGCTGAGACTTGTAGTGCGGTGCCAGCTGCTGAGACTTGTAGTGCGGTGCCAGCTCCTGAGACTTGTAGTGCGGTGCCAGCTCCTGAGACTTGTAGTGCGGTGCCAGCTGCTGAGACTTGTAGTGCGGTGCCAGCTCCTGAGACTTGTAGTGCGGTGCCAGCTGCTGAGACTTGTAGTGCGGTACCAGCTGCTGAGACTTGTAGTGCGGTGCCAGCTCCTGAGACTTGTAGTGCGGTGCCAGCTGCTGAGACTTGTAGTGCGGTGCCAGTTGCTGAGACTTGTAGTGCGGTACCAGCTGCTGAGACTTGTAGTGCGGTGCCAGATGCTGAGACTTGTAGTGTGGTACCAGCTGCTGAGACTTGTAGTGCGGTGCCAAGCCGTGTTCTTTAATTTCAGATCTATTCCAGGATGGAAAGTGTTACTGCACGGGAGGTCAGGGATGGAAGAAAGTGCTCATATCCCAGCAGGGTTTACATGGCGGAGGCTGTGCTGTGTCCACGCACTGTCAGATGTGTCTGGTCCCTTATAGTATATTACACTGGGCAGTATATAGTATATACATGCATCTTCTGAAAATAAATGCCCTCTCCCAATTCTGTCCCATCATTTCTGAGTGGGGTTTTCACCCAGCTTTGCACAGACCCTGAGCGGTGTATACACCTGCCCTGTTATACATGGTTGCCCCCACACTGGGGTCCCTGCTCCTGAGCGTTTGCTTTTCCTGCCCCTTCACTTTCCTTGCAGACGTCTGGATGAACATTCCTGTCCTACAATTGTTTGTACAGCTCAGGAGTAAAACAAGGGCTGTCAGATCCCCCTCATGTATCTGGGGGTGGTGGGCCGCTCTTATTTCAGGAGCCCCTTCCTCATTCCCAGGGTGGGGGCGGGGGGATTTCTGCTTTTTCCCTGCTGTGCGTGACAACAATACCTGAGGCTTTGAAAATGAACCTGTGGAGTGATTTACACCCTAATGACATTCCCTAAAAGTCAGAGCCCCGGCCGGCACCTGTCACCGGTCACACGACTAGTTAGCGGGGAAGGATCACAACCTCCGCGCAGTGCACTAAGGAGTCTATAGATGTGTATATGGATGTAGCAGAGCTGAGCCTGGGAGAAGGGTACATGTAGCAGAGCCGGGTTGGTGATTGCATCTCATGGGGATATCTGTGCAGTATATATATATATATACCCATGACCTGAAATATATACCCCCCCCCCCATGATGTGTTATCTATAGTTGTCCACAGGAAACCTGATCTACCATCACAGATTAAGTGCGGAGCAATGAACAACTTAACCGTCGGCTTCGGCTCTGCTACATCCAGATATATTTGGATCCGTTATACACTATTAGCATCTTCGTCACTGGAAATGGACGTAAACCACATGACAGCTGCGGGAGTAAAGCGGACGGACGGGGTCAGATGTGGCCTTGTGTCCGTCCTGTCACTGACTATATGACTAATGGTTCTCCGTCGGGGTCTTCAGGCTTCATAGCCCGGGGGACATAAATCTTACAGGCCCGGTTGCTTCATCCTGACCATCCTATGGTTTCCCTCTGGGATAAGCGGTGTCATGTGTGACTGGCAGCTGCTTATCCCCCTGCTGGGTGGTCATGGGTGACCTGGACTCTCATCGCCACATCAGTAATAGATGATTTTTATAGCTATGCCATGATATTACCTGTATCCAGCTGGGTGCAGGGCTGGTGGTGCAGAGATGAGGCTGCAGTAGGGCTGCGCTCAGGGGGTTGCGCTCGGGGGGTTGCGTGCCTGCGCTGAACATGCCGGGGCTGTGTTTGCATTCTTAAGCTGAAAGCATTTAGCAGAAATCATACAGCTGAATGCAGTGTTATTGTTAGAGCGGATTATGTGTAATGCAATCTATCTATCTGTTTATGCAAGTGATGGGGGAACTGACGGACAGCTCAGGGCTTCCATTATTCCAATGATCCCCATCTTTCTACAGTTCTACTAATGTGTCAGTCTTCACTGTACCGCTCAGATTCTATTCTCAAAGCAGAAAGTCCCAGATGGGGAATCAGTATCAGGTCCCCTACACCCCAATATCACACCCTGTATGACACTACTGTCTAGAGATGTAGCAGAGCCGACTTTGTTCTAGGGGGTGTCAATGTAACCTTGGCTCATGTTATAGCTTCACCATTGGATCCCATTCAGTCTGGCATAGCCATGGGGGGGGGGGGGGGTGTATCTATAGGGGCATACGGGGTGCAGCGGGATAGTGAGGTGGGCCCCAAAGATCCCTCTGAAAAATAATGCATACCACTATTCTAAATGGCACAAGGTAGGTAGGGGCCCCATTACAAATTTTGCACTGGTGCCCAGGAGTGCCATCTATAGTATTATAGAAGTACTGACTAGTGACATCACTATGATGACATCACTTCAAATGGCTGCAGACACGTACAGAGGAACGGGAGCCCGGGACCCTTGACAGCTAAGCCGACCCCTGACCTGCCCTTAGGCTTAGTACTAGATGGCTGGCGGCTGGATTTGCCCTTTAAGTCACCATTGCATGTGCGCAGGAATGAGGGGGTCTCGGGGGTCTCCTTTAACCTGCAGAGACCTTTCCAGAGCAGCTGCACTCGGACCCTGAATTCTCCTTCACTTTTTAAGTCTATTTTTACCTCCGTCCTATTGATCCTGACACAGGACAAGCGGTGGCGGCAACGTCTCCTCCGCCCGCATCAGTCTCATCCATTATTTAGGGGGTTCACTTACTTACAGGCATCTAATGGCTTTGACTTTTATGTAGAAAAAAGTCATTAAATATTCTAAACCTTGATCAGTCAGTGATCGGGAAAGCTGGGTGAGCACCAATATGGCTCTTACAAGGGAAAGGGAAATCTGCTCATATAGGGCAAGATAAGGAGAACGTGGATGTAATGCAGCATAACTAGCCATTCAGGAGTGTGGGAAAGCTGGGTGAGCACCAATATGGCAAGAGTCCTGAAAGGGAAATCTGCTCATATAGGGCAAGATAAGGAGAAGGGGGATGTAATGCAGTATAACTAGCCATTCAGGAGTGTGGGAAAGCTGGGTGATAACCAATATAACTGTCACCGCTGCTCCTATAAGAGTTGCCATCCAGTTTTCCAAATTTCTAAGAGGCAAATCTTCCCAGATATGCAAAATGAAGGTGATTGGGAAATGCAAATGACCATTCAGGAGTGTGAGAAAGCTGGGTCAAACCTCAGTTTTATCTGTAATGATAGCTATATTACATCTCACCCATCTTTCCCCAGAGCAGATAAAACCAAGTACTTAGTGCAGTCTGGCAGCGTATCGGGGCGCTGCGTGCGCTGTAGTCACGTCCTGTTATCCTGGTTCTGGCGCTCTTGAATAAATACAGATAGGGCAGAAGCAAACACCCGAGTCCGGCCACTATTGTTATACCGCCACGTGCAATCTCTGGGAGGAATACCAGGCCAAAATGTGAGGTTAATAAGGAGTTGTCACTACCCCGCCCTCTCCCCATAGTCACCCTTTAATCCCCATCCAGTGGGTTAAACTTCTAAACCTCCACCTTTATGATTTATGTTATTTAGCATCCAAAGTTCTTTGCTGATATATTCATATCTTTACATCTTTATTTTTCTGATACAGAGCTCCAAACCCCCTGCATAGCTATAGAGATCATGATGCAATTCTCTCTGCCTGCAGCCTCCACTGGGGGGAGCTCAGGAGCTTACTGCATACTAGGTTATCATTCAGCCCTACTTATAAAGAATAGGCTCCCCCTAGTGGTGGCTGCAGGCAGTGAGAATTTTTGGTGCATCTTTTTTAATATTTTATTGAACATGTTTAATGTGAGAAATTGAAGAAACTGCACCAAAAACTGCATTCAACCTTGGAGGATTTTGAGCGTCTTGACTTGAATTATACATTGATCAATCATTGTACCCCAAAACTTGGTCCACAATACTAAATAGAGACTGGCTATGCAAGGGGACACCAGACTGGTCGTCCTTGGTCTCCACTGGGTCCCTGTGTTGGTTTGGGGGTGTGGGGGCTCCGCGCTGCAGGTCCATGCACTGATTCCCTATACTATTTGCATGACGACATCGCAGTGTAGTTGTCAGGTTTGTCACGTGCCCCTTGTTGTCTGACTCTAGACACTATAAGCCTCTTGATCTCCTCTCGTACCTGGGGGCGCAGGATTATTTGCCGCCTCTGTTGATTGAGTCATTCCGCGCCCGCTGACAAATCCTCTCATACTTTTGCAATGTGTACATGATAGTGTTGGCACCGTGAGGTCATTTGGGAGGGACGTTTTGATGCCATTTCATTTTTTTTTTTTCACACCTCCACCCCCGAAAACATGGTGTGAATCAGTCCGAGAAGATCTTCCCAGAGGGTATAAATATATCCGCTCCTCTGACAGTACACCCCAGAGAGCAGGGTGTGGCCCGGGACTCGCTGCAAAACAACACACCGCGTCCAGGAGCCACGGTGCAGAGATACAAAGTCACTGTGACGTCCGGGGCGGGAGGCAAACGCCACCGTATGCTGCATAGGACTGGAGTTTCCAGCTGCTGCCTCCGACAGGCGCTATTTGAGGTTTACAGTAGAGCGCTGCATCTATTTTGGAGAGATCTACTAATACAGAAGCATGTAGTATAGGCATTTACCAGGCAGGGTGTCATTGCTGAAGAATCAGGGGAACTGCTGCAAATAGCCCTATATATGTACAGTATTTATATCTAGACAATCTGTAAACCTGTAGAGGATTCTTCCGGGTGATCATCTCATGGTTTCTGACCAATGAAATTCTGTTAAAATGTTTCAAAAAGTTCTCAGTTGTGTCTAAAATTATTGCAACATCTAGGGGGCAACCATATTTTGGAACCTGGGTGCAATGTAGCAGAGATGGCAATTAGGGATGTAGCCGTGTAGAAGTCATATTGGATCCATAGTGCCTAAGGTAGCCCAAAAATCACTGTGCCACATAAGAGTAATATAAAGGCCCATTAAGGGGTTATGGACTGCTGCAAATTTTGCATTGGGGCCAAGGAGCTTGAGGCTATGACTGTGGTCATCCTTGGTCTCTAATATCTGAATAATCAGGGTGAAGTCTATTGCGTTACCCATTAGGGTAGATCTGCAAAAGGGGACCCTATGAAGAAGCCTTGGCATGGATGTAGAGAGATGATGGCAGTAGTATCTCTAGAACATTTCCACATAGACTCCTTGACCTTGAATAAACAGGACAACATTGTCCATCTCTGGTTTCACAGATCAATTCAGTTTGTTGTAAATGTGCAGTGGAGAGTTTAACGTCCCCAGCGAGGCTGAATCTCTACTAGATAAATGTTGCACCTCCGGGAGATCTCTCGAGATCATAACCCGTTCCTGAGACTCTTAATCCAGTTAGCGGTGTCGGCCGGGGATCGATTACCATATGTTTTCATCCAGCTTTCCAAAACTCCATTACCCGATGCATTAAAATGCGTCAGCGTATGGAGTCCCAGTCTAATCGTGGCCGGATAAAGTGCTTGGATCGGGGACAGGTTCCTGTGGGATTGAAGTGAAGGCGCTCAGATGAACAATTATAGAAGATTTATGAGCTGATCTTGGTTGCGATGGGGGCTTTATTGCCTTCGTGCTGCCATAGGAGTTGTTATCAGGCTTAGCGGTTTCGTTGAAAAGACTTTTTGGCTGTGGAGAGTCTCGCTGGGTCCTCTAATAGTTCCTGGCTGAGCAGAACCTATAGATGGAGGTATGGATGCCTCACTCCTCTGGATACATAAGTGCTAATAGTTCTTTTTGTCTTCTCTTGCAGCAGAAGTCGGGCACACTCAAGGACCTCTGGACGGCAGCTTGTACGCCAGAGTGAAAAAGAAAGACTCCACCAACGGGAGTACCAGCACGGTCAACGCCAGTGGTATCCCTCTGTCCGCTGCCCCCAATCATATTGAACATACCTTATCGGTGAGCAGCGATTCGGGCAATTCTACAGCTTCAACCAAGACTGACAAAACAGATGAGCAAGTGGCCAATGCTGCCTCTAACCAAGGGTTGACGCCCGAGGAAAAGCAAGAGCTGGAAAGGCTTCTCGTTGGCTTTGGCTTAGACTCTGATGCACAGATGCACAACTTAAACCCTGGCACATCAGTCGCAGGAGCGATGCTGCATGTGGTGCCGGCACAGGTTCACATCAACGGGACTAGCATGTCCCCACCAGCGGAAAGGGAGACGGACATCCTCGATGATGATCTACCCAACCATGATGGACACAGTGTTGGAAGTCTGGGTACACTGTCCTCTTTTGATGGCACCCCACATGTCAATGAAACTGGCTACCATCAATCTCCGCATATGAACATGTCCAATGGTCCAGCCACCATTAATGGCATAGAGAAGCTGCATAAGCATGGCTACCTTGGCAAGGAGACCATGATCAATGGTGGATATCCATATAACAACCAGAACATCTTAAAAAACACACCTTCTCCTTATTCTCAAGATGTTGGGAATCAGATAAGACCTTCGGTATCTGCTCAAGATAATCTGTCCTCTTACCAAGTCAACCAACCAGCAATATCCAGCTGGGGACAACCCCAACCAGACCCCGTAACACAAAAGCACTTATACTATTATGACCCCAATGGGATGTTCCGCTCTCAATCCTTCACAAATGCAGAACCGGGAAAGTATGAGCCCGGGTCACAGCTGCCTCAAGCACCAGCCAGAAGTGTAAGCAGCAGAGAAGCCGTCCAGAGGGGTCTCAACTCATGGCAGCAAGGTGGAAGCCGACCACCCTCCCGTCAGCAAGAGGAGAACCAAACGGTGATCCCAACTTCCCAGCCAAGCACTTTTCAGACTCTTCCCCAAAGCCATAGCATCCCCGAGTTTCCCGCCACGGCCTCCCAGAAGGAGATCGAGCAGTCGATCGAAGCACTTAACATGCTAATGTTGGACCTTGATCCTTCATTCTCACAGATGCACAAGTCACAGAGTGTACCTGTCGCCCCAAAAGAGGACAGAACTATGCCGGCAATGGGGTCACTGTCTGCCCAACCAGCGCTGGGTATGTACAGCCAGCTGTCTCCACAGGTGGCATCTCAAAGACCAAACCATGCATATGGGCTCACCTCCACCGGCAGCCTACCCTCCGCTCCTGTTAGCCAGGCTCATACGCCTGTTGAACCAGCGCCAAGGTCTTATTCAGCTGAACCCATGAGGCCACCGGAGACAGTCAGAGCCCTGAATGAGTACAGGGAGCCATATTCATCTGGAACCTATTCTCCTTATAGCTATCAGACCCCACAGGCTCCCTCAACTCTAGTGAGAAGTTACAGCTATGGGACTAGCGGAACTACTCCGCCATCGTCTATCCCACCACTCTCTGCTTTTATGCAGAACAGCCCCCAGCAAACTACTGTATCGTCCCCGGTCCCTCCTGCAGTCACCACCCAACCCCAAGTCCAAGCCCGGGATCCCCCTGAGGAGGACGAGAACTACAATCTGGAAGGACTCGTAGCCCACAGAATTGCAGGTAACTAACATTTATCTTGTATATGTAGTATAGAGATTACTGAGCACTGATTGATGACCACAAAGGGTTAAATAAAGATCCGATCTGCCCCTTCTAGTGATGTGACCAGTATAGAGATGATGAGATGTTATGCTCTGCTTTAGTCTGATTTTGGTTACTTGAGTGCAGGACCTTTTATGGCCTCTAGATGGTGCTTGCAGTTTTGGGGCTCCAAATCTTCTTTTACGGACTATTGCAACTTTTACAAAGTTGCAACTTCGAGTTCCTGGACCCCAATGCAAAATCTGTAGTGGCCCCCCATCTACCATGTGCCATTGGGTCCCATCAGGGGGTCGTCCCAGGTCAGGAGAACTGTTACGAGGACCTGCCCTGTCTTGCATTACTCTGTAATACTTCATTTGCCCTCTGGGGGCACTGCAGGAATATTGAGCACTATAGGGTTCCCCATGGATTATAGTTGATCGCTGGCGGTTCTTCCAGGGGAGAACTTTGTGATCAGCTTATTGTTAAGGGAACTTTTAAAAAGTAGGGATTGTCCAAAGGGAAGAATCCCTTTAAGGACTTGGTTAGTGAATATAAAACATGAAAAAACAAAAATACTGCTCACGAGTGATGGAAGACCCCTCGTGTCCTCACCCCACCCTCTGCGCCCCCTGGTAACCAACATCATTTGTCATGCACACAATGTTATAGTTACTGAATGCCCAGGGTAAATATTTGCACGGTCGGTATACAGAACGTGGTCATTACAGACCATGTTTGGAATTCACTGACCACAGGACAACGTGTGGCCAACCTCACATTCCAGCCACCGCCATACTGGGCTGCTAGCCGGCCGTAGTACTGCAGCGTGACTGAGTCACTCCGACATCTACACATACCTGTGGCTTGCCCTGAAGGACTACCAAGCCAAAGAATAAGAGGGCTACTGATGACACGGACACGTGTGGGGGTGCAAATGTATCAGGACTGAAAATAATAGAAGAAAACTTATAACTGGTGAGGAAGGGAAGGGGTTAATGCACATGTAAGCTCCGCGGGTTCCCACTGAAGGATTCAAGATGATGTTTGAAGACAAAAACCTAGACCAGGGCCAATGTTGGCAAATTTCAGGGGGGGGGGGGGGGGGGGGCACATACTTTTCCATAAAGTTGAGCCCCATGAAATAGAACTAGTTGATAGTTTGTAGATTTCTTTTAAAGATTTTTGTTGCGACAGTGACACCTGCAGGCCACGTAAGATGCTGCACTCAATAAAGATAAATCATCCTGTGGAAGAGCATAACTATAAAAATGTATAAATTGTGTCTGAAGGTGCGAATAAAAGATGTGTAGTGCGGGGATAGGGGGGGTCACTTACTTTAGAAATGAATGATTCCCTTGCCTGTAAGCATCTCCAGACAGACGATGACAGATTTAGAGGGAACGCTCTGTATGTGCCCCATTGTTCGGCATGTTTGGAATGTGACAGATCAGCAGCAGACGAAGCCTCGGATATTTCCCTCTCTATTTAGCTGGACATATATATATATACTGCATATACACCCGCCATCCCTCACACTGACACAGGATACAGGAGGATCAGTTACACCAAATATAAATTACCGCCATTGTCATGTCACATGTTCTTAACCAGATGGACAGAAAAATGGGGAAAGATAAATTTCACAAGATTTTTTTGACTTTTTCATGATCAGGGCTGGAGAGACCTAGAAGATACATAAAAGCTATAAATACAGGCAGCAAAGCGCTGCCCAAATAATACCGCCATGCAGTTGCCAGTATAATATGGCCATATAGAGCCCACCAATCTCATATTACTGTATACAGCCCACATAATACCGCTATATAGTTATCACCATAATATTGCCACATACAGTCTCCAGTATAATATTGCCATATAGAGCCCACCAATATCATATTACTGTATACAGCCCACATAATACTGCTATATAGTTATCACCCTAATATTGTCATATACAGTCACCAGTATAATATTGCCATATATAGCCCACATAATACCGCTCTATACTTATAAATATAATATTGTCCTATACAGCCCATCAATATAATATATACATATACAGAACACATGATACTGCCATATAGTTAACACCCTAATATTGTCAGTCATCAGTATAATGTTGCCATGTAATGTTCACATAATACCACTCTATAGTTACCAATATACTGTAATATTGCCATATACAGTTTGCAGAGTACTGCCATGAAATTGAAATATAATATTGTCATCTGCAGAACACATAATGCTGCCATATAGTGACCACCATATTATTGTCATAGACATCACTATAATATTGCCATATACAGTTTGCAGATTACTGCCATATATTTGCAATATAATATTTCCATATACAGCCCCGCTAATACTATACAGTGCCCATATAAAGCAATTCTATAATAATGCAATCACATTTCCAAATAATACCGCCATACACTGTTACTGAATATTGGGTGAGCTTAGTTTGCTGTTCCAGCCTACAGAGGTCTAAACATTGGCTAATTTGATTCCTCTAAACACTGACCCTGCCGGGTCTCTAGAATGGGTGTGAATACATATGCAACAAGCTATGACAGGGACGCGGCTGCCATATTACCCATATTTTAGAAGTTTGGGTCACCGACCCCCTCATTCCCAAGGGTGGTAGTGAGAGGCAAGGGACACCGTGAGTCCTAGTCTAACGATAGGCTGTCCATACTAGAGACTGGATAACCCTTCTAAATGTTGGGTGTTGCCTCCTATTGCTACTCCACCATGTCTGGAGTGCGCAGCCTTCATGTAATTATTATTCCTGTTGTTATAGGGACTGAGTCTCAAACCCAGAGCCAAGCGAATGTCTTGTTCCCTACAAGGACTGCGCACGTTGTCTTCTTACATCTTACAGCCCATTTAGGTGATTCCCTAGGAAGGTTCCTCCTCAATGTGCTGAAGAGACCAAATAAGGCGGAAACTGCTCTGAACACTGATCGGCCTCCCCCCCCCCCCCCCAATATATACAAAGGGTCTCCATTCTGAATATCTAAAACAAAAATACAATAAAAATTCCTTCCCCAGATTGAGCTAAAACCAAGGACATGATACGAGCGACGTCCTTATAAAGAATCAAAAGTGAAACATTTTTACAAATTTTGCAGAATTGTAAAGATTTTCTCTCATCTTAGTGGTGACATCTGTTGTCAATGGATAAGACCATGAATGTAGAAAGTTTCTGATCTCAACCCAACCATGATGTCCTTATTGTGGTCAGGTTATCTTCTCATACATGTAGTGTCCTCCTGATAACCAGCCATGATGTCCTTATTGTGGTCAGGTTATCTTCTCATACATGTAGTGTCCTCCTGATAACCAACCATGATGTCCTTATTGTGGTCAGGTTATCTTCTCATACATGTAGTGTCCTCCTGATAACCAGCCATGATGTCCTTATTGTGGTCAGGTTATCTTCTCATACATGTAGTGTCCTCCTGATAACCAGCCATGATGTCCTTATTGTGGTCAGGTTATCTTCTCATACATGTAGTGTCCTCCTGATAACCAGCCATGATGTCCTTATTGTGGTCA
Organism: Leptodactylus fuscus; assembly: GCF_031893055.1. NCBI lineage: Eukaryota > Metazoa > Chordata > Amphibia > Anura > Leptodactylidae > Leptodactylus > Leptodactylus fuscus. Next base: position 90,700,304 of record NC_134272.1, read on the forward strand.
GGTTATCTTCTCATACATGTAGTGTCCCCTCCTGATAACCAGCCATGATGTCCTTATTGTGGACAGGTTATCTTCTCATACATGTAGTGTCCTCCTGATAACCAGCCATGATGTCCTTATTGTGGTCGGGTTATCTTCTCATACATGTAGTGTCCTCCTGATAACCAGCCATGATGTCCTTATTGTGGTCGGGTTATCTTCTCATACATGTAATGTCCCCTCCTGATAACCAGCCATGATGTCCTTATTGTGGTCAGGTTATCTTCTCATACATGTAGTGTCCTCCTGATAACCAGCCATGATGTCCTTATTGTGGTCAGGTTATCTTCTCATACATGTAGTGTCCTCCTGATAACCAGCCATGATGTCCTTATTGTGGTCGGGTTATCTTCTCATACATGTAGTGTCCTCCTGATAACCAGCCATGATGTCCTTATTGTGGTCAGGTTATCTTCTCATACATGTAGTGTCTTCCTGATAACCAGCCATGATGTCCTTATTGTGGTCGGGTTATCTTCTCATACATGTAATGTCCCCTCCTGATAACCAGCCATGATGTCCTTATTGTGGTCAGGTTATCTTCTCATACATGTAGTGTCCTCCTGATAACCAGCCATGATGTCCTTATTGTGGTCGGGTTATCTTCTCATACATGTAATGTCCCCTCCTGATAACCAGCCATGATGTCCTTATTGTGGTCAGGTTATCTTCTCATACATGTAGTGTCCTCCTGATAACCAGCCATGATGTCCTTATTGTGGTCGGGATAGCTTCTCATACATGTAGTGTCCTCCTGATAACCAGCCATGATGTTCTTATTGTGGTCAGGTTATCTTCTCATACATGTAGTGTCCTCCTGATAACCAGCCATGATGTCCTTATTGTGGTCGGGTTATCTTCTCATACATGTAGTGTCCTCCTGATAACCAGCCATGATGTCCTTATTGTGGTCGGGTTATCTTCTCATACATGTAGTGTCTTCCTGATAACCAGCCATGATGTCCTTATTGTGGTCGGGTTATCTTCTCATACATGTAATGTCCCCTCCTGATAACCAGCCATGATGTCCTTATTGTGGTCAGGTTATCTTCTCATACATGTAGTGTCCTCCTGATAACCAGCCATGATGTCCTTATTGTGGTCGGGTTATCTTCTCATACTTGTAGTGTCCTTCTGATAACCAGCCATGATGTCCTTATTGTGGTTGGGTTATCTTCTCATACATGTAGTGTCTTCCTGATAACCAGCCATGATGTCCTTATTGTGGTCGGGTTATCTTCTCATACTTGTAGTGTCCTTCTGATAACCAGCCATGATGTCCTTATTGTGGTCAGGTTATCTTCTCATACATGTAGTGTCCTCCTGATAACCAGCCATGATGTTCTTATTGTGGTCAGGTTATCTTCTCATACATGTAGTGTCCTCCTGATAACCAGCCATGATGTCCTTATTGTGGTCAGGTTATCTTCTCATACATGTAGTGTCCTTCTGATAACCAGCCATGATGTCCTTATTGTGGTTGGGTTATCTTCTCATACATGTAGTCCCCTCCTGATAACCAGCCATGATGTCCTTATTGTGGTCGGGATAGCTTCTCATACATGTAGTGTCCTCCTGATAACCAGCCATGATGATGATGATTTGCTCAGATGTTTCGCTTTTAATTGTCTTCAAATTTATAACCTAAAAAACCCTAATTTAATTTTCTACAACTTTTAACGAATAAAACTAACATTGTTACATCACGTCATAAAGGGTTTCAGAAAAAATAATTTCCCTTTAAATCCCATCCAAGATGGCGGTAGACTAGACTGGTATATATTATATATACATCCACTTCACCAATGCAAACCATTACTTTCATTGCTTTTTCGCTTTTGCACAATGATGATTTAATGAGTTAGGATAATGCAGATCTTTACCTGCAACCCCTTGACAAGCTCAGCTCTGCTACCTCTGTGTACACACGTATACTATGTATACACAGACAGTCCTCTATATCCTTTGCACTTCCAGGCTGCGGCTTTTAGAAGGAACATTATTCCCACCGCTATTCCCTTGTGCTCGGCTCCTTCTGTATGTTCTGGCCTGTGGCAGGGATGACAGATTCTCCCCAGATCTTGTGGTTAGTCAGGGGGCATCTGGGGGCGCTGACCTCACCCCGTGTAATAGGGAATGTAACACAACATCTCTATCGGCTCCTTCCAGGGATAAAATGTCTTTATATGGGAATTTTCCTAGCAGACATTGGAACAAATACCTTGTTGTAATGTTGGAGGTTTCCTCGAGGTGGTGGCGGGCATATTCATTGCTCCTGTGGGCATTCAGGAAGACATCCGTGCCAGCTCCAGTGTTATTGTGGAGGGGGGGTATACTGCGCAAATTCACTAACCCCCTCACCCACACAAACCACGACACGTTGCAATACAATCCTGCAATTCTTTTGGCACCCATTCCTACCATAGGTCATGGTTCCTTGTTGGGTGCTGAATGCTCTTCATAGGTATATGTGGCATCTATAGGGGATAATGGAGTTGCAGTGCGGTCGGTTGTTGCATGCAAAGCTCCATTATTTACTATGGGAGGACCATAAACTAGATTATATGGCAATGACACATCCAATGGACAAATAAATGATTAAAAAATACATTTTACCTCCCTATTGTAATCCTAAATTGGTGGATCACAGGGAATAGATGGCCATATGACCTTGTCCCTAGTCCTGGTATTGGTTACATCTATTGCACCCCTATCAATGGGATGCAAGTGGTATGACCCTTGGGCTGATGAGAAAGTGGAATGGTCTCTTTACCTTTAGAGCAATCTGTATGGCACATTCAGTGTGTAAGGTCCTGGCAGGGTACTAGATATGTCTTTATAATAATGTCTCCTTATAGAGTTGTATAACCACAATGGTGCCTATGGAGTTCAGGGCATGGATTATATAGTGATCATCTTTGTGGCTCCGGGGGCATGGATTATATAAAGAGTGATCCCTCTTTGTGGCTCTGGGTGATTGGAGCCATTCCTATGGCACTATTGATGGAAGGTCCTGGCAGGGTACTAGATACATGTCTATAGAAATGAATTCCGTCCACTGACCATACCAGTTACATTGCGTGTCAGTATCATTTATGTATTTTGTATATTGATGCATTGATTTTTGTTTTCCTCCCTATTGGCTGTCTGCACTGACCTCCATATCATGACTCTCCGCCATCATCTAACCATTCTGTTTCCTTTCTCCATTTGTTCTGTGTTGTTCCTGTTTTTTTTTTGTTTCTTCTTCTCTTCTCGGGGATTCTCCTGCTCCGATCATTTCCCCTCCTTTTCTCATCCATGATCCTGACCCCTTCATCAAAATCTCCCAGAATACAACAGCAAACTCCGGAATATCCGCAAAAGTATGAACACCCCTCATACACCCACGCTTCAGCGCCAGCGCTCCTTCACTTTCTCTGGTTTGTTCTGTCCGCTCTCTCCTTTTCCATTACGCATGGTGTGTTCTAGTACCAAGGTTCCTCCAGGTGGAGAGGTTTGTGTGTTGCTACAGCAGCAGGGCCAGATTAGTATCCGAGCACCAGGTGCAGGGCCCCCCTAAGTTCTAAGGGCCCCTAATCATGTGAGGTACAGGTAAGGTCAATGACACCAAGACCAAGAGTGCTAGGGCTCAACCAGTCTGCTAAATTGGTAAGGACAGGCCATCTTACCTTTTGCTTGGGGGCCCCTAAACTGACAAAGTCCAAAAGGCAAGATGTCCAGATGTCTCTGTCACATTTGATATGGAAGGTCCTGGCAGGGTACTAGATAAATGTCTTTAAAAAGCAATGTGCCATTTTGGGTTGTATAACCTTTATGGTGCCTATGGAGTTCTGGACATGTGTCTATAACCCAATGAAAAAGTGGAATGTCCCTCTCTCTATAGGAAGCATCTCAGTGTGAAAGGTCCTGGCAGGGTACTAATCCCAGGTAAGGTCAATAACTAGGGCTTAGAGCTTATACCTTTAGTAGGCATTGACAATCAGCCAGCAAGGTCAGTTTACTAAACTGGTAGGGACTGGGCGCCATACCTGTACCCTGGGTGACCTTAATCTGGCCCTGTCCACCAGGCTGTATGTGCTCCACACGCTTCAGAATAATGCGCAGTCAATGGTCCAGCCAGTGACTAATATGGTGGATGAGATGGACTTGGGGGGACTCTGATGTGTTCTCTTTGCTTATTTCTGAAGGCATGGGGCGTGTGGGGTGTGAACTGATGCTTCTAACCATGAAGTTTATGAGCTGGCAGATCGCACGGGGCGGGGTGCTTGTCTTTCATGCATTTTCTATTATGTGGCTCTGTTTACAACATCTGTGTTGGAATTCACTGCTTTGTGATTGAACGAATGCGCCAAAACCTTCAAAGCAAAGTCTTCTAATGTTACGAAATGTGTTGGGGAGACGTCTTATGTAAAACGGCCTCCTTAGAATGGATCCTAGTGACCTGGGATAGGATCCTATTCCTATAGCCATGGAAAGGTAAGATGGTAGAATCCGCCTCCGCTACAATGTATCACACATGGACTTATCGGATTCCGCCATATATTATACACACTGGCCATCTGATTTGAGAGGACCACCCCTAGACGATCACTTCTCAGTGGAATTTTGGGTGGTCGTCTCAAAGAATTTTAACTATATAGGAATGTACCATAGAGCAAATGTGTGATAAGCAGGGGTTAATTCACCTGTTTAGGACCATCATCTACTAAGCTGTGCTTTGAACCCCCTACAAAGAGTGTCTCTCCCTCTGGAGGACCCGGCACATCCAAGCATTACATGGTCAACCTAGCGATTTCAATAGGAACATGTAATACTTAATATTTCCTGTGGGGGCACTGCAGGAAAACAGAACAGCTGATTCCTGAACTTCTACAGTCCATTTATCATCAGGAGATTTTCCAAAATGAACAACCCATTTAAGGAAATATTCCCAGAATGCCTTTAGTATGTGTAAACCTGCGCCCTGTTTATAGGGCCCCCCCTCTGGTGAGTGTACTGTATTACACCCTCTGCAGCTGTAATAGATGTTTTCTATTATTTATCACTGTAACCTTGTAGCTTTAGTTTGGGGGGTCCAGACCCTACACAGCTTTGGCGCTCTGTCAAGGAGCCCATCTTGATGCCATATGTGACTAATAAACCATCACACATATACAACCTTGTTTCAGATATTTAGAAGATGCATCTGCAGCGCATCCTCCACGTACGGGCAAGAATTATCTGCTTGTTTCTAGACTGGGGTCAGCTGAGGCAAAGGCATAGAAGACTGACAGCTATTATATAGGACCTTAGAGCCTCCTATTAGGTTACTTGCAGTACCCCTACTTGCCAGTCATGGTAGTGGCGCTGTTTATGGTCAGTCTGTAAGTTGCCTGCCTTTGTAGAAGACATGTATTGGCTCAAGACCTCACATCCCATATAAGTAGTGTACAATGATATCATTGCTGTAGGATCTGCTGCGGGGATCACAGGTTGTAAGAAGTCACATTCCCCGCAGCAGACCCTCCTCGCTGTGTACAAGTTTTCGTTTCACCCTTGGCTGGGGAACAATACTTATTTTGATCTTGGAGAAGTGGAGAATTTGCACTTGGCTTTGCGAAGACTCATGTTAAGACAGAGAACTCTTCGCGGGGTTGGGCCGGTCAAGACTTGCAGATCATTAAAAATGTTCAAGGCTTCCGCCCCCATTAGGAAGGGGTGAGATTGGGAAATGATACTATACACAGGTGATCCTGTGCCCAAAATATGCCCATCGCCCTCCATTTCTCACCCACTGAGCCCTTTAAAGGAATTCCAGATTGCAACATCTTTGTAGGACAGTTATCCTGATCCTCCTGGTTCACGAATAGAATGACAGAGCTACAGTAAAGACTGATGAGAACACAAGCTTTCCTGCCCTGTCTTAGCAATACATGTATGCTACCCAGATGGAATAACTATTAAATCCTAGAGTGTTTGTTACAATGTATCAGTGCAGACAATCCTCTGGTAAGTCCTGAACAAGGCCTAGCTGCACTGAAACATTGTAACAATCTGCTACAGTTTAGCAGGACAGCGCCAGTAAATGGAAGAAGGACAGTGTCAGTAAATGGAAGCGTTCATTGTATACCCATCCTGACCCTCGTCCTGTTCATGTAAGCGAGTTTGTTACAATGTATCATTCTGGACAATCCTCTGTGAGCTTTACAAAGCAGCAGGAACTTCAGGTTAACAGTTTTACCTGCTGTGAAACATTGTAACAAACTGCAACAGTTTGAGCAGGACAATGTCAGTAAATGGAGGGGGCAACACAGCGGCTCAGTGGTTAGCACTGCAGCCTTGCAGCGCTGGAGTCCTGGGTTCGAATCCCATCAGGAACAACATCCGCAAGGAGTTTGTATGTTCTCCCCGTGTTTGCGTCTATTTCTTCCCATTCTACAAAGACAGACTGATAGGAAAATAAATGTACATTGTGATCCCTATATGGGGCGCACAATCTACAAAAAATAAAAAGTCAGTAAATGGAAGCGTTCAGAGACTAAAAACTAATTCTGACCCTATCCCTGAGGGTTTGTTACAGTGTATCAGCCTGGCCATTCCTTTGCTGCTGTTGTTTTGCTTAGCTCATGATCTTCCTCCTGCCTTGAACACTGATACATTGTAACAAACCACAGTCTTTAAGTCTCGATGGAAACAAGAATGTTTCTGGTCACTGACAGCAGGCAATGTCAGCAATGGTGAGGAATTGAGACGCAAATTCTATTAAAGGCGAATTCTGAGATTCCAGGGCCATGGAGGGTTAACTGCTGTAATAACTTTCCGCTATCTCCCATCCGCTCGCTGACATTTTCGTGCCTCAGCCCCACAATCTTCCATCTCCACTTATCTTGCAATCTCCCCTTTTCCTGCCAGCGTCCCCCCTCTCCCCCAGGAGCAGGGCCCCATCACTATGGCATTAAGGAACACCCCCGGATGACATTCTCTCCCATTCATTCCAAGGGCTCTGGAAATGCCACATTATTATTCAGCAGCCTTGGCCCTCGGGGTCCATGTAATCGTCCTCTGCTCCCGATGAGTTGCCCATAGCCCGGCCCACGATAGATCAAGTAATGATAGGAAAACATGGAGCAAACGAGGGACCAGGGACAAGTTGGACATATCCACCAGGGCTCACTAGAGATTGGGTTAAGTAGTGCAGTCTATTGGAAAGACTCTTTATTCATTGCATTTTATTATATGAGGCAAGGAACAGGATAGACCTGAAATACTCTGTGCTGCTGCTGCTGCTGCTATCAGCCCATCTTGGAATGCACACTGTGAGTCTCTATGGCCTGTCCAATATATAATGCTACGAGTACAAAACGTGTTCTAAATGTTTGCATCTATCTAACCCATATGGCAGGATTACATGGTGGGTGGGTGGGCGGGTCTGGTGCCTTGGATCATTGTACTCGGGAGGTCTCAGTTTATGCCCAGTGCTAGCCATTTCTCATAGCCACTGGCTTATATGGGTCCTGTGGGGTCATTAAGAAAGATAACGATGGGGCCCCCTATGATGATGGCTAGTGCTGCTCAGGATAGAAGGGCCGGGCCATATTTGCCCCCCACTCTCTTCTAATCATGATCACTGCACCAATGTGGCCGGGAGTCCTTCACTAAAGCAGAGGATGGGGCTAACCTAAGCGGGGGCCCCTCCATCCAAAGGCCCCTAAGTGGGTGCCTGGGCTTCTTCTACAGTATATACACCCTTGTGTAGGAGAACCTTGGCCAGCAGAGGCGAGGAGCATCCCGTGCCCACCGCCACCGCTGATACTTTGTTATTATGTTTTTAGTCCTTTATTATGTTTTGCTAGGAAACCGCTGGGAAACTTTTTCGGAAAGCGCAGTTTGTTTTTTTTTCCTTGTGAGCTGAAACGATAACACTGATTTCATTGTGAGCCGATTTGATATTATTGGAAAGGAATGCGGCCCCTCCCCATAGTGGTCTCCTCCGAGAGCGAGCCGCTTGTGGGTGCAGTTACTTATTGTTTCTAAAACTTCTTCACAAGTTTGTGTTTCCGACAGAACTTTTCCCGGTAGAAACCACAATGGGTGATGACCAGACACCTGATCCAACAAGAATGTGGTCAGAGAAGGTCCATGGGGCCAAAATACATTGCAGAATGTAGATTGTCCAGAGGGTTAGAAGACCTGCACAAGGATCTGATCATAAAAGATCCAGGGGCAGAAGACACTTACAAGAATGTGGTCATAGAAGGGCAAGGTGGGGGTGCGGAAAACACAAACGCCCCAACATGTTTCTGGTTATGTGTGTGAACTGCCATCTAAAGGGGTTGTCCACGTTGACCTGCTTCTCACAGGTGGTCCCACTGCTAGGACCTCCAACAGTCCGATGCTTAACCTGGTCAGTGGCTGTCCATGTCAATGTGCCGGGTCCTCCAATCTGTGCAGTACCTGTACACTCCGGGGGGCCTGCAATAGGGGCCCCTCTATTATCTTCATAGTAAGGAGGAGTCCATGACGGATAATACCTTTCAGGCTCGGCCAGATCTGCCATCCCATGGACCCCACCAGATCTGCCATCCCATGGACCCCACCAGATCTGCCATACCATGGACCCCACCAGATCTGCCATACTATGGACCCCACCAGATCTGCCATACCATGGACCCCACCAGATCTGCCATACCATGGACCCCACCAGATCTGCCATACCATGGACCCCACCAGTGCCCAATGACTTCTGACGGGATCTGTCGGGTTCTGTCATTGCTGTTCTACCTTCAGGGTTCTCGGCCTCTGCGCTACCCCCTCCCTTGTAATCTGTATAATGTATAATCTTGGCAGAATTAGGATTTTCTTGCATGTAGAGAGAACCTAACCCTCACAAATGTGAGACCGAACTCCACGATTTGGGGCAGTGGTGACTCTTTTGCATTTTGTAGGTGTGCAGACCCGCGACAAGACCCCGGACGAGATTGTATGCGTAACCCGCAGGAGGACGACCAGCGAGGGGCAATATGAAGAAAACACAGCCGACCCCATCTCTCCCACCAGTCCCACCAAGGTGCGCTCCCCTGTACGATGCGTCTCCCCAGAAGTCTTCAACACCATCGCAGCCAATCCAGGAGGGCGACCAAAGGAGGTATTGCTACTGATTGTATCTGATCCAGGGAAAGCTGGGTATTGTCATCACTAATATAGTGGGGCCATTTTGGCCTGGTTATGCAATGTGGTGACCCCAAGTCCTTTTATTTCACGACTAGGAATATTTGCCATTTACTTCTCCAGGAAAGCTGTGTGACAACTCTTATGGGAGCTCTTGGGGCAGCCATATTGGTCATCACCCAGCTTTCTAGAAGTAGGATATATCTAAGAAAAAATGTTATTGTATTTTAATCATTTGGCTCAAGGACGGACATGATGGGGGATTTGGGGGTAATTTTAAAACTTCTTTTGAAAAGCAGAAATTATGTAAATTTGTTTCTGTTTTTTTGGGATTTACTTAATTTTCTGGTATTTTCAGCCTCATCTACACAGCTACAAGGAAGCCTTTGAAGAGATGGATATCCCACCCCCAGCCATAAGCCCAACAGGCACAGGTATGTCAGCGTATAGTCACCTGCATAGACTATATACCTATATACAGTGTGTCGGAGTGGAGCTCGCCCTCCAATCAAATGCGTTTGTCAGGTCACTCTGGGTAGAACGGATACATTGTATCATATTACATCCAATTCCTGACAGGGCGGAGCTTTAGTGTTCTGTACGTTCAGGAGATCCGCCCCCCTGAGACCCCGCTCTAGTCATCCCTTCTGCTGGTAGTGTTCCTTTAAGACGTCGTCTTTCCAAAATTCGATCTGTTCATCTTTCTTCTTCATCCAATTCCCTCATTAGATTTTCATTTCCTTCTGATTCCAGACCGTCTTTATTGCTTCTCCAGGGCCAAGAATATGTTCTTGATTGTAGTTTGATGGCTCAGCAGCGGCAGATTGTATCATCATCCTCATCATCCTCAGTGATGATATATCCACATGACAATATAATGGCTCCGCCCTCCAACATAACACGTTTCTTACCTCCGTTCTAAAACTTGGTTTAAAGGGGAATCCCGCCATAAAACCTCATATTCATTGTAGAGGTCAGGGGTCAGCCACCTTTTTGGCTCTATCGCTTTTGGAGACTACAACTCCCAGCAAGCTCCATTCACTTCTATCAGAGAACAGACAAGAGCATGTACATGCTGGGAGTTGTAGTTTTGCAACAGCTGGAGTGCTGAGGGTTAATGATTCCTGGTCTAGATCAGAGCAGTGAGAATTGTTTGCTTGCATTTAGTGAAGAGTTCTGACATTTCCTTATATAGAATGGCGCCACCTGGTGTTCAGAGTGTATAGTCATGTGCATGGCCACCTATTGAGCTGAGTGCTGGTGGACGCACATGCTCAGCCACTCTCTCCAATAGGAATATCTCCCTGCCCTGATTGTAGGGGTGGAGCAGAGACAAGACTCCTTCTATGGGGGAGTAAGGGGCTATCATGGCAGAGGGGGAAGGAGATGGACCGTGCCATGCAGTGATAAGGGGGAATCATGGAATCGAAAATGACTGTCTAACAACATTTTAGGACATTTGATGTGCAAATAATTCATGGGATCAACCATTTAGCTAAGCGATAACTGAATTTATAATCCTCCATGTAAATGTGCATTAGATGTAGCAGAGCTGGATGTGTTCCATGTGACCTGCAGGCTTTCCAAGGCTCCTTGTTGTACAGGTTGCTCTTACTTTGTTGTACTTTCTGATGACTGATACAACCCACAGTCCACTGCTCCGAGGTGTAAGGGCACGTTCACATCTGCGTCCTTTTGTCCGTTCTTCTAGTCCAGGGGTAGGGAACCTTCGGCTCTCCAGCTGCTGTGAAACTACAACTCCCAACATGTTCCATTCACTTCCATGGGAGTTCCAAGAACAGCAGAGCAGTATGCATGCTGGGAGTTGTAGTTCTGCAACAGCTGGAGAGCCGAAGGTTCCCTACCCCTGTTCTAGTCCATTGCAGCAGGAGAAGAACATAAAAATGGTCCATCATGTAGGAAGTTTTTGGCACAACTGTGACTCAGATGCAGATGTGAACATAGTCTAAGCCAATCCGATTCCTCCTCACCATAGAGAAGCTGCAGCTGCTTCTCCCTCCTGTCTTACCCCAGACTGACTTTTTAGTAACAGAGCTCTTGCAGGTTGGGGAACAGAAGCAAATAGCCAGAAGGTGAGGGGGATGACACGTCCCCTCCTAAACTATGCTATAAGTATCAAATAGGGAATTATGAAAAAAGCAACAATGTATCAATAAATGTCCTTTAAATACAGATTTGGAATCCGATTTCCATATGCTGTGGTCTGCTGCTCTCTGTTATCAGCCATTGTAGGATGGGGAGAGGCTTCTATCATAGTCCAGAAAGTTTCCAGGTCATTGCAAGCACTAATAGGGATATGCCGCCATATTGCAGGGTGCACATCCCAGGGGAGGATTCTACAAGTATAATGGCTGCATATTACTGCCCCATTGAATGGGAAGAACTCTCCCTAGACTGACCAGTAGGGGGCCACACTGAGCAGTGGTAAAGTTTTTGTAACATTGACGTTCTCCATAAAGAAAGGCGCCCTTCATGTGTCAGAGTGACCGCCATAAATCTGCGCAGACATGTAATACAGATGAGAGCACTGTACACGAGAGCCCGTCGTACGCTGAGAGGGCGAGAAGAGGGCGAGTTCTCTCCGAATCTCCCTGAGTGGGGACTGGAAACATTCCTGAGGCTGAATAACAGTGTCATTGTGTCAGGAAACAGCAGAATGTTTGGACTCAGCCCCTTCTTCCATGTAACATCCATCTTCATAATCGCTCGGCGTTCTCTTCTCTACAATTGGCCTATTAAGGGCAGCGGGGCGATGGCGAATCCTCCAGAACAAGTGTTCTCTGTCACACGAGTGCTCTCCGTACCCTGCACTCTATGTATATAGCCGTATACACACCCCTGTATACACATAGTGGGGCCCAGTCTGTGGCCTGTAGCAGAGCTGACACTTGACACATTGATAACAGTCCGCTAAGCCCAAGACACATCAACAATGAAACGCGTTGTCACAGACCGGGACACAACCTGGAAAAGATAGGACTCCAGTCATTTCACATATGTGCTGGGTCCTATAGATCTGTGGGGGAAGGGACGTGACTGACAACCATTGGGAACATGACGGTATCCAAGGAGGCTGACATTTTTTTTACTCTATGCTTTTTTCTTTCAGTTTAGACATAAATGTGAATTTACTTCTCATCCATTTTTGATAGTCAGACCACTAAGATTTAGCAGCTAGAGAGACGGGGGAGAGCTGCTGCTGAGGCCAGTTACCTTACAGGCAGGCAGGACTGAGCAGGTGAAGAGGGGAGGGGCTAATGCCAGACAGCACTGAGGAGATGAAGAGGGGAGGGGCTAATGCCAGACAGCACTGAGGAGATGAAGAGGGGAGGGGCTAATGCCAGACAGCACTGAGGAGATGAAGAGGGGAGGGGCTAATGCCAGACAGCACTGAGGAGATGAAGAGGGGAGGGGCTAATGCCAGACAGCACTGAGGAGATGAAGAGGGGAGGGGCTAATGCCAGACAGCACTGAGGAGATGAAGAGGGGAGGGGCTAAAGTCAGACAGGTCTGAGCAGGTGAAGAGGGGAGGGGCTAATGCCAGACAGCACTGAGCAGGTGAAGAGGGGAGGGGCTAATGCCAGACAGCACTGAGCAGGTGAAGAGGGGAGGGGCTAATGCCAGACAGGTCTGAGCAGGTGAAGAGGGGAGGGGCTAAAGTCAGACAGGTCTGAGCAGGTGAAGAGGGGAGGGGCTAATGCCAGACAGCACTGAGGAGATGAAGAGGGGAGGGGCTAATGCCAGACAGCACTGAGGAGATGAAGAGGGGAGGGGCTAATGCCAGACAGCACTGAGGAGATGAAGAGGGGAGGGGCTAATGCCAGACAGCACTGAGGAGATGAAGAGGGGAGGGGCTAATGCCAGACAGCACTGAGGAGATGAAGAGGGGAGGGGCTAATGCCAGACAGCACTGAGCAGGTGAAGAGGGGAGGGGCTAATGCCAGACAGGTCTGAGCTGGTGAAGAGGGGAGGGGCTAATGCCAGACAGGACTGAGCAGGTGAAGAGGGGAGGGGCTAAAGTCAGACAGCACTGAGGAGATGAAGAGGGGAGGGGCTAATGCCAGACAGGACTGAGCAGGTGAAGAGGGGAGGGGCTAAAGTCAGACAGCACTGAGGAGATGAAGAGGGGAGGGGCTAATGCCAGACAGGACTGAGCAGGTGAAGAGGGGAGGGGCTAATGCCAGACAGCACTGAGGAGATGAAGAGGGGAGGGGCTAATGCCAGACAGGACTGAGCAGGTGAAGAGGGGAGGGGCTAATGCCAGACAGCACTGAGGAGATGAAGAGGGGAGGGGCTAAAGTCAGACAGCACTGAGGAGATGAAGAGGGGAGGGGCTAATGCCAGACAGGACTGAGCAGGTGAAGAGGGGAGGGGTTAAAGTTAGACAGGACTGAGCAGGTGAAGAGGGGAGGGGCTAAGGTCAGACAGCACTGAGCAGGTGAAGAAGGGAGGGGCTAAAGCCAGACAGCACTGAGCAGGTGAAGAGGGGAGGGGCTAAATCTAGACAGGACTGAGCTGGTGAAGAGGGGAGGGGCTAATGCCAGACAGGACTGAGCTGGTGAAGAGGGGAGGGGCTAATGCCAGACAGGACTGAGCTGGTGAAGAGGGGAGGGGCTAATGCCAGACAGGACTGAGCAGGTGAAGAGGGGAGGGGCTAAAGCCAGACAGGTCTGAACAGGTGAAGAGGGGAGGGGCTAAATCCAGACAGGACTGAGCAGGTGAAGAGGGGAGGGGCTAAAGTCAGACATGAAGAGGGGAGGGGCTGATCTCTCGGTAACAGATTGCAGGTTATCAGATTATAGGGGGAATGTCTGTGGAGATTTTTTCTCTATTTACAAACCTTTCTGATGTCTTTCTGTATTTTCTCCCACCAGTGGCTCGTTCTCCACCAGGTTTGGCCAAGACTCCTCTGTCAGCTCTTGGGTTAAAGCCTCACAACCCAGCGGACATCTTGCTGCAGCAGTCTGGAGGTGAGTCTATAGATACAGATAATTCTGCAGGCTTTAGAGCTGAAATCTCCCAGCATTCCTTGCGTGTTCAGAGCCTTCACAGACCAGGATCTGGTGATTTGCAGCAATAATGGGGTTCGGGAGATGGCGTCCTCTAGTCCTGGGTTATTAGGATCTCCATGAGCTCCAGTGGTGGGTTCCCTTTAAGGGTCCCGGCTGTATCCTATCCAGACTTCTATGACCCGGAGCAGCCGTCCTGTGTAAGTCCATTGTCGCACCCGATGAACGCCGGCTGCGTGCCATGGAAAGTCTGATCGTGAATCCCACAGATTGTCCATTTACTGCTTTTACTGTAGTGAAGACGACCATCTGTCCATCCAGGAACCCTGGAGAATCTCACAGGAGACAGACTCCCGGTGCAGGCTCTGACCCCACAATCCCCTCTGTTTTGTGGACGCTCAGGCCCGGGCGTCCCTCAGAACCTTATACGCCCCCTCGATGTCAGTGGTCTCTAACCTGCGGCTCTGTAACCCTCTACACCTCCTGAATCTCACAGTCACATGCTGGGAGTTGTGGTTCTCCAGGGTCTTATCCAGTCCTGTTCCATATAGATAGTAGATTTTCATTTAAAATAGAGGTCAGTACCTCTGCACCACCATGGGTTAAAATTTCTGCAGAAAATCCAGATCATGAAACCCTTCCTGATATTTGGAGTAAATGTGACTATTACCTAAGAGCGAGTCGCCGACCGGGTGACCCTTTGACTATTGGCGTGGGCGGTCAGGGGGCGGTTTTCTTATCTTTGCCTTTTCCCTTCTCTCGTCCGTTCTATTAATATTACGCTTCATCCTCTCAGAGATGGAGACCTTCATTAATGGGTACGAGGAAGGTAAGTGCCCGGACCCTCTGGATTAACCCCCGAGAGGCTGCCATGGTCCATCCATAACGCGTTCCATTGCTTGGTGGTTTCGGTTGTTACATTGTTTCTTTTGCCGTGTTTTCTGCATGTTTCTTACTAAACGTGTCAGCTCCGTGACGAGGGACAGCGAATGTAGACCCAGCGAGCGAGGGCGAGCAACAATAAACCAAATCATTCCCTCTTATAGGTCTGGTCCAGTTTCTTGTAGGGAGGCTCAATCCTATTGTACAACCTTCCTATATCCCTTGTGTTTTAATTCAAGATCTTTGCTTGCTGCCTGTGAATGGAAGGATTTGTAATTGACGTGACCTATAGGAGTCCTACTAATACAGCTGAGGGGTTGTTACAATAGATCGCCCCAAAACTCCTCCGGATGAATAACAAAGCGCTCTCCATTACTCGGGGATCATCTCTTAGACTCTGTTCACACTGGCAAAAAAGTCAGTTCTAACAAACCTCTGTTGGGCAGAATTGCAGAGTCAACTCGGATATTCCTTCCATTAATGCGGTGACTGGCATCTGGTGGCATAATAGCACATATATCCTGTTTCCCCGAAAATAAGACAGTGTCTTATATTAAATTATCTTCCGAAATATATGACCTGTCTTATTTTCGGGGGATGTTTTGTGCAGCGGCTACAGCGGGGGACAATCGTCAGTCATGCCGGCACTTCCATAGCGGAGCGCCAGCATGATTGCCAGTTGTAGGTGGGCCAGGAGGTGAAGGGGGTTGTCTTATTTTCGGAAAAACAGGGGTAGATCACAAAATATCTTCATATACTGTAGTACCAAAATAATCCTGCCATAGCTCACATAATACCGCCATATGGTACCAATAATACTGTTATATACTTATCTCCCACAACATACAATCATAGAGTAGCAAATAATACTGGTACGTATACATCACAAAATACCGCCATATGGTATCAGGATAATATGCAGGATCTGCCCACCCTAAGGAGCCCCCTAAGGATATCGGACTGACCACCCACTTTGCCCCTTAACTTGGTCATCGTGAACAGAGCCTGACCCGATACACTGTAACAAATCTTCAGCTGTGCGTCACATTAGAACAGCAGGTGATTTTTTTTGCTTGTGTGTTACTGCATTGGAATTGCTGTGACAATAAAGTTGCAAAACTCCCGGTGACATTTCCTTCCCCACGTCCTGGTGTGAACCTCGGCCCGGGCGCGGGTGGTCTCCGCTGTCACGGTCGCCATTGTTCTCGAATAAGTAGATTTCAATCCGTCGAATATTTCAGGAATAAGTAAATAAGACCCCGGCTTAGATAATGGGATTCTCCAAGTCTCCGCACCTGAACTTTATTCATATTTAAATCCATATTGGATCATTGACCCCGGGGCCCCACAGACGCCGCAGACGGGGGGCGAGCCCTGATGTCACCCATTGTGTATCTGCTGGCTGCACCATGGTAGTTGCTGAGCCCCTGCCTGAATGTAGAATCAGCTGATGGGGGGGAGGGGGCCCGGTGATGTCAGAATATTTAACCCCCCACCATAAAGAGAAGCCCCTCATTCCCATGACCCCACAAAAGAGCAGGATTTGGGGTCTTCACCTTCACTGTATTCTGCATTACTAATCCAGATTAGGAGACTCCTATCCGGGTTCAGACCCTAATTACAAGACCCCCGATCACTTCCGTCATGTTGTTAGAGACGTCTGCCCCTGGAAAAGCTGGGTGGCAATCAATATACTCCCCATGATAGCGGCCAGCTTCTCCACTATCCTGAATGGTAAATCTACAGTGATGCTGTATGGCTGTATAACGGAGCAGATTTGCAGTTCAGGAGCCTGGAAAAGCTGGGTGACCATATTGTAAAGACAGATTATAATGCTGAGCGATGGGATTTTATTAGTTTTACATTGGACTGCAGGAAATCACAAAGCAGATAAAGATGTAACAGGCCCAGCTCTGCTACATCTAGGGCTGTGCTACCCAACCATTTCAAGTGAAGAAGCCGAGAGCCCCCAAAGTAGGGGTCAAATGTCCATAAATGAGGCTTTACTGGGAGTTGTCACCGGCCATGAGATCAGACGTGATGGGCAGAATAGCGCAGCGTGCAGTAAAGTAACGAACACTATAGTGTTGCCCCAACATACAGCTGAATGGCCCCCTTAGTGCACCCGCACCTAGCAGAATGGCGCCCTGAATGCCCCCACACAGAAATGGCCAGGGAGAGAGCTTACTTAAAGGCAATGTGTCTCCAAATAATAATAGGTCATATCCTGGTGACACATTCCCTTTAACGTAAGGATGGTGTACAACCGCAGGCGTTCACCCCTATAGGGTTGGGGGGACTGTGGGGGGCACCTCTTGGACTATAAGTACCACATATATAAACCACTGACTCTTCTTCTGTTATTAAAATTTGTGGGAAAGTTTGAAACCAGACAAGGCAGCCACCTAGCTTTCCTGGACTCCAGAATGCCAAATCTGCTTAGTTAGTTAGTTAGTTAGTTAGTTAGTTAATCTGCTTAGTTAGTTATACCCAGTGCATCAGCATTGCTGTATAACCAGGCAGAATTGGCAGCAAGTGCACCAGGAGACCGGGCTGGTGCAATGTTAATGGTCACCCAACTTTGCCAGAAGCAGAAATAACGGCTACACAGAATAGGGAATGAGTTCTAGTTACAATGCGAGACTGATCCACCAGCTGGGGGCGCCATCGCTGACTGCAGTCCTGACTGGGATAAACTAGGCCACAGTGAAAGCGGCCGCTGGAGCGTGAATGGGACCGACACGGGGATGAAAGGAGAATTAAGTATTCATGAAGTAATCTCCGGGATCCCTCATGTCCTTTGTGTGAGAAAATCCTCCGCAAGAGAAGCCAAAATCAATTAACCTATTGTTAACTCCTTGGGAAATGTCATAGGAGCCGCCGCCGGCCCGGGCGCTGCCATGCAGGGCTCTGTATACTGCCAATTACTAATCCGATTGTCTATAGGGGGTATACGGCGTAGGGGTGACCGCGAGCTGCATGGTATATAACACTGGGAGATACATCAGCGATCGTCTCTGCTATCGCTCCATAGACCCGGGAGAAGTCTAATAATGTGCAAAGCTGTAAGGAGAGGAAAGTCCACAACTAAAGGCATCGCCTCCCTTGCACAGGCAGAGGTGTAACACTTCTTCATTTTCGGCTGGCCTAATACTCATGTCTGGCGACCGATGAGGTCACATGACCATTAACATTCTGTTGCACGCTGCTTGCTGGATTTTTGCTTGTTGGTTGCTTGAAGGGTCTTCCTCTTCTTTTTGGGGTCAGGACTAATATGATGTCCCATCTTTTGTCTCTGTAGAGCCCAGGAGTTACGTGGAATCCGTGGCCCGGACAGCTGCCCCCCAATCACCCAGCGCACCCCAGGCTTACAATGTAGACACCCTGACGAGGAACGGAGGATACCCCATCCCCTTCACAACTCCAAGCCCGATCTCCACTAGCAGCCCTATACACAGCACTGACGGGTGAGGAGACCTTTCCATACATGTAGCATGCTCGGCTTTTTCTGTGACTTCCATCATTATGTATACATAGGGGGTTGGGGGAGCCCAGTTCTCTGCACAGGGGCTTGTCCTAAACGGGGATCCTGATATTCTGCAGATAACAAATATTCCAACCCCGGATAAGGCTCCTCCTATTTAACAGGAGCAGGGCCGCTTCACAGCAGTGGTTCTGGTACTGGGAAGCGTCTGGATCAGCTGATTAGTTCGGGGTCCGGGTGTTGGAGCCCACAGATACTATCCTGGGGGATGGAGACTGCATATGCTGACCAGCTTCACCAGCTGTGCAGAACCTTCTAGGCATTGCATGTTCTGCTAAGAATTCTGGGAAAGCAATATGCAAATATGTTTTCCTTAATGCAAAAAGGAAAACCGTTCCGGTGGCGCCATCTTTTGGAAGGTTTCTCTTAGTTTTGGAGATATTCCAGTTGGCTTCAATACCAGGTCATGTCACTAGGCTTCTTACAGGCCATTCACTGATCTATAGGACTCGGTACCTTCCGCAAGGTGGTGCTAGAGGACTTATTTGCATATTCCTTCCCACTGACATATTTGCACAGTGCACCACTCACTTTTTTCCATCTTGTTCCCCTTAGGGTGTCTGTAAGAAGCTGCCCATCAGCAGAAGGCAGTGTCCGCATCCCCAGTCCTGCCCAGCCGTCTGTAGATTCCAGTTTCAGGTCCACCAGTTTGTCCCAACCCTCACCCCAGAGCAGTTATCAGAACACATCTCCCACCCCACCTACTATGACACCCCTCGCTGGAACCCCCCTCAGTTCATATGAAGGCTACTCCTATAGCCCTAACAATGCCATCACACAGACAGATGGATATTCTGGATTGCCAATGGCTGGGCATGTGATTCACGGAAGCCCTCAACCTCTACACAGAACGGTGGGCACTAACACAGTGGGCACAAACACCCCCCCAAGCCCAGGCTTTGTAAGGAGAGTGGTGACTCCAACGATGTCCAATGCTCCTGGAAGTCCAAGTTTGAGTAGACATCCTATGGCAGTACACAGTGCCATCGCAGCAGCCCCAGGTAGCCCAAGCTTGGCTCGACACCAGGCTGCCATGACAGGGAGCGCCCCGGTGACACCTGGAAGCCCCAGCATGGAGCGACACATCATGTATGGTTTCCCCACACCCGAGGAACGACGACCAACACTGTCACGACAGAGCAGTGCGTCAGGATACCAGGCTCCATCCACCCCTAGCTTCCCAGTGTCTCCAGCCTACTACC
This sequence comes from Leptodactylus fuscus, assembly GCF_031893055.1. Lineage (NCBI taxonomy): Eukaryota > Metazoa > Chordata > Amphibia > Anura > Leptodactylidae > Leptodactylus > Leptodactylus fuscus. The sequence goes on from NC_134272.1 coordinate 90,720,151, forward strand.
AAGGCATTGGCAGCCCGTCATCATCTTCACCAGACTCTACTCTGTACCGGCAAGGAAGCCCCGTGCCACAACCGTCACTGCCGGAAAAACGGAGGATGTCATCAGGGGATCGGTCCAACAGCTTGCCGAATTACTCCACATTGAACGGGAAGACGTCTTCACCCATGTCTAGTGGGATGTCCAGCCCCAGTGGTGGCAGTACCATGGCATTTACACACACGTTACCCGATTTCTCCAAGTTCTCAATGCCAGGTAACCATAAATATTCAATAATATCTGTCCCCATTTATAAAGCTTATGTGAATTACAAGAAAAGAGCTTGTGATGGGAGAAAATGGGCAATGACCAAGGGCTGACAAATATTTCTTATATTTTTTCAGATGGAAGTCCAGAAACTCGAGCAAATGTCAAATTTGTCCAAGACACGTCCAAGTATTGGTACAAGCCTGACATCTCCAGAGATCAAGGTAAGTGTAACCGATAGGTGATCTTCCATGAGCAGACGGGTGTGTAACAATGACCCTGCACATAGATCTCCTCCTATTCATGAATTACCTTCTTCTCTGTCATCCAGCAATCACTTTACTGAAAGACCGAGAACCGGGCGCCTTCATCATCCGGGACAGCCACTCATTTAGAGGTGCCTATGGACTCGCCATGAAGGTTGCCACCCCTCCCCCCACCCCTGCCCAGCCAAACAAGAAAGGTGACTGTCCCTCCTGCACCGCTATATTCTCTCCTATAAGACATCACCATGTATCATACTAAGCGAATGTTCTTCTCCCCCAGGAGATGCCACAAATGAGCTGGTGAGACATTTCCTGATAGAGACCAGCCCCAGAGGAGTTAAATTAAAGGGATGTCCAAATGAGCCGTATTTTGGTAAGAACTTGCATAGAAACTCTGAGATACAAGATACTACCCCACTGGTCACTTATATGTGAATTATACCCCAGAGCTGCGCTCACTATTCTGCTGGTACAGTCACTGTGTACATACATTACATTACTTATCCTGTATTATACTCCAGAGCTGCGCTCACTATTCTGCTGGTACAGTCACTGTGTACATACATTACGTTACTTATCCTGTATTATACCCCAGAGCTGCGCTCACTATTCTGCTGGAACAGTCACTGTGTACATACATTACATTACTTATCCTGTATTATACTCCAGAGCTGCGCTCACTATTCTGCTGGTGTAGTCACTGTGTACATACATTACATTACTTATCCTGTATTATACTCCAGAGCTGCGCTCACTATTCTGCTGGTACAGTCACCGTGTACATACATTACATTACTTATCCTGTATTATACTCCAGAGCTGCGCTCACTATTCTGCTGGTACAGTCACTGTGTACATACATTACATTACTTATCCTGTATTATACTCCACAGCTGCGCTCACTATTCTGCTGGTGCAGTCACCGTGTACATACATTACATTACTTATCCTGTATTATACTCCAGAGCTGCGCTCACTATTCTGCTGGAACAGTCACCGTGTACATACATTACATTACTTATCCTGTATTATACTCCAGAGCTGCGCTCACTATTCTGCTGGTGCAGTCGCTGTGTACATACATTACATTACTTATCCTGTATTATACTCCAGAGCTGCGCTCACTATTCTGCTGGTGTAGTCACTGTGTACATACATTACATTACTTATCCTGTATTATACTCCACAGCTGCGCTCACTATTCTGCTGGTACAGTCACTGTGTACATACATTACATTACTTATCCTGTATTATACTCCACAGCTGCGCTCACTATTCTGCTGGTACAGTCACTGTGTACATACATTACATTACTTATCCTGTATTATACTCCAGAGCTGCGCTCACTGTTCTGCTGGTACAGTCACTGTGTACATACATTACATTACTTATCCTGTATTATACTGCAGAGCTGCACTCACTATTCTGCTGGTACAGTCACTGTGTACATACATTACATTACTTATCCTGTATTATACTCCAGAGCTGCGCTCACTATTCTGCTGGTGCAGTCACTGTGTACATACATTACATTACTTATCCTGTATTATACTCCAGAGCTGCGCTCACTATTCTGCTGGTGCAGTCACTGTGTACATACATTACATTACTTATCCTGTATTATACTCCAGAGCTGCGCTCACTATTCTGCTGGTACAGTCACTGTGCACATACATTACATTACTTATCCTGTATGATACTGCAGAGCTGCGCTCACTATTCTGCTGGTACAGTCACTGTGTACATACATTACATTACTTATCCTGTATTATACTCCAGAGCTGCGCTCACTGTTCTGCTGGTACAGTCACTGTGTACATACATTACATTACTTATCCTGTATTATACTCCACAGCTGCGCTCACTATTCTGCTGGTACAGTCACTGTGTACATACATTACATTACTTATCCTGTATTATACTCCAGAGCTGCGCTCACTGTTCTGCTGGTACAGTCACTGTGTACATACATTACATTACTTATCCTGTATTATACTGCAGAGCTGCGCTCACTATTCTGCTGGTACAGTCACTGTGTACATACATTACATTATTTATCCTGTATTATACTCCAGAGCTGCGCTCACTATTCTGCTGGTACAGTCACTGTGTACATACATTACATTACTTATCCTGTATTATACTCCAGAGCTGCGCTCACTATTCTGCTGGTGCAGTCACTGTGTACATACATTACATTACTTATCCTGTATTATACTCCAGAGCTGCGCTCACTATTCTGCTGGTACAGTCACTGTGTACATACATTACATTATTTATCCTGTATTATACTCCAGAGCTGCGCTCACTATTCTGCTGGTACAGTCACTGTGTACATACATTACATTACTTATCCTGTATTATACTCCAGAGCTGCGCTCACTATTCTGCTGGTGCAGTCACTGTGTACATACATTACATTACTTATCCTGTATTATACTCCAGAGCTGCGCTCACTATTCTGCTGGTACAGTCACTGTGTACATACATTACATTACTTATCCTGTATTATACTCCAGAGCTGCACTCACTATTCTGCTGGTACAGTCACTGTGTACATACATTACATTACTTATCCTGTATTATACTCCAGAGCTGCATTCACTATTCTTCTGGTACAGTCACTGTGTACATACATTACATTACTTATCCTGGATTATACTCCAGAGCTGCGCTCACTATTCTGCTGGTGCAGTCACTGTGTACATACATTACATTACTTATCCTGTATTATACTCCAGAGCTGCACTCACTATTCTGCTGGTGCAGTCACTGTGTACATACATTACATTACTTATCCTGTATTATACTCCAGAGCTGCGCTCACTATTCTGCTGGTACAGTCACTGTGTACATACATTACATTACTTATCCTGTATTATACTCCAGAGCTGCGCTCACTATTCTGCTGGTACAGTCACTGTGTACATACTTTACATTACTTATCCTGTATTATACTCCAGAGCTGCATTCACTATTCTTCTGGTACAGTCGCTGTGTACATACATTACATTACTTATCCTGGATTATACTCCAGAGCTGCGCTCACTATTCTGCAGAATAAACTTTGCAGAGCCGTTAGCGTGTATTTCTCTACATTCTCTGCTGACTATTTCCACTAACAACTAAACAGAATTGTGACTGCAGCTCTGGAGTATAATACATGCTGTAATAATATACTGTACAGTGATACATCTGCAGAATGACTTTATACTGCACCATTGTTTCTTCATATCCTACTGTGAACTTTATCCCGCTGGTAACCTTGTCCTCTGTCTTTCAGGCTGCCTTTCCGCACTGGTGTATCAGCACTCTATCACGCCCCTGGCATTGCCCTGCAAACTGGTCATACCCAGCCGAGGTAAGGAGCAGGAGCAGAGCAGCGATTACATGACTGTCCTAGGAACATCCTACTAATATTATAAATGTGCATGTTTGTTAGTCAATAATGCAAAAATTTGAATGAAATTGGGCACATAGATAGATTGTAACCTCGATTAACACATCAACCCGAAGAAGAAGTCGCAGGCAGAGTCCAGTCTTCTATAGAAAAATCTGTGTCTATGGGAAAGTGTGATGATAATATTTATACGGCTGTTACAATGTAGCGTCCGAACACTGCAGCAGCCAGGACACTGTAACACTACATGTGCTCATACCCTACAGCCTGCAGTGCGACATTGTAGTGACTATGGTCATGGTATATACACACAGGTTTATCACTTCCTCTACACTCCTATGTCTGGGGCGTATATGTTATATAGATTAGATACGCCATGTCCGATGGGTGACAGATGTCTATAAGGGGGCGCAGCGCCACTGAATTTTTTCCCATAACAGTCCTATTTATGTTTGTTCCTGTATTCTCCATTTAGATCCCTCAGATGAAACCAGAGAAACTGCGACACCGACCAACACGACCAGCGACCTGCTGAAACAAGGAGCCGGTGAGCGAACTACAGCCCGGGCCAGGTTTTACATTCATAAAGAATTGCAGTATAAGACTAGGTTCACATGCAGAGGAGACTGAGCTGGTCTTACTCCTAAGATTCCTCTCCAAATTCTATCCTGTGTCACCAGTAATGGGTTTATTCAACATCCATCACTGCCATTGAAAACAATGGAGGAGACTCAGCCCTGGACCCCCGGGATTGTCCTGTAATCTGTAATATGGGGCTGAAGGGAGTGAGAATAATCCTAAACCATTACTAAGACCTATCTCTTCCTGCAGCTTGTAACGTGTTGTTTGTGAATTCGATCGACATGGAATCACTGACAGGACCGCAGGCCATTGCCAAGACCATTGCAGAGACGCTGTCCGCCGACCCCCAACCCAATGCAACTATTGTTCACTTTAAAGTCTCCGCTCAAGGCATCACCTTGACCGACAATCAGAGAAAGTAAGAAAATCATATTTATACATTGACTGACCGCCGAGGATATTTACTAGCATAGAAATTATATGAGGAAGTTTATTACAAGAATATAACTACTATAATACTACTCCTATGTACAAGAATATAACTACTATAATACTGCTCCTATGTACAAGAATATAACTACTATAATACTGCTCCTATGTACAAGAATATAACTACTATAATACTACCTCCTATGTACAAGAATATAACTACTATAATACTACTCCTATGTACAAGAATATAACTACTATAATACTACTCCTATGTATAAGAATATAACTACTATAATACTGCTCCTATGTACAAGAATATAACTACTATAATACTACCTCCTATGTACAAGAATATAACTACTATAATACTACTCCTATGTACAAGAATATAACTACTATAATACTACCTCCTATGTACAAGAATATAACTACTATAATACTACTCCTATGTACAAGAATATAACTACTATAATACTACTCCTATGTACAAGAATATAACTACTATAATACTACTCCTATGTACAAGAATATAACTACTATAATACTACTCCTATGTACAAGAATATAACTACTATAATACTGCTCCTATGTACAAGAATATAACTACTATAATACTACTCCTATGTACAAGAATATACTACTATAATACTACTCCTATGTACAAGAATATAACTACTATAATACTACCTCCTATGTACAAGAATATAACTACTATAATACTACCTCCTATGTACAAGAATATAACTACTATAATACTGCTCCTATGTACAAGAATATAACTACTATAATACTGCTCCTATGTACAAGAATATAACTACTATAATACTACCTCCTATGTACAAGAATATAACTACTATAATACTACTCCTATGTACAAGAATATAACTACTATAATACTACCTCCTATGTACAAGAATATAACTACTATAATACTACTCCTATGTACAAGAATATAACTACTATAATACTGCTCCTATGTACAAGAATATAACTACTATAATACTACCTCCTATGTACAAGAATATAACTACTATAATACTACTCCTATGTACAAGAATATAACTACTATAATACTACCTCCTATGTACAAGAATATAACTACTATAATACTACCTCCTATGTACAAGAATATAACTACTATAATACTACTCCTATGTACAAGAATATAACTACTATAATACTACTCCTATGTACAAGAATATAACTACTATAATACTACCTCCTATGTACAAGAATATAACTACTATAATACTACCTCCTATGTACAAGAATATAACTGCTATAATACTACTCCTATGTACAAGAATATAACTGCTATAATACTACTCCTATGTACAAGAATATAACTACTATAATACTACTCCTATGTACAAGAATATAACTACTATAATACTACTCCTATGTACAAGAATATAACTACTATAATACTACCTCCTATGTACAAGAATATAACTACTATAATACTGCTCCTATGTACAAGAATATAACTACTATAATACTGCTCCTATGTACAAGAATATAACTACTATAATACTGCTCCTATGTACAAGAATATAACTACTATAATACTACTCCTATGTACAAGAATATAACTACTATAATACTACCTCCTATGTACAAGAATATAACTACTATAATACTACTCCTATGTACAAGAATATAACTACTATAATACTGCTCCTATGTACAAGAATATAACTACTATAATACTACTCCTATGTACAAGAATATAACTACTATAATACTACCTCCTATGTACAAGACTATAACTACTATAATACTACCTCCTATGTACAAGAATATAACTACTATAATACTACTCCTATGTACAAGAATATAACTACTATAATACTGCTCCTATGTACAAGAATATAACTACTATAATACTACCTCCTATGTACAAGAATATAACTACTATAATACTACTCCTATGTACATGTATATAGATGTCACTATTCTATTTGGGACGCTCTATTGTTACATTATACGGTTATTTTACTTCTGTATTTCTTCTTTTTCAGGCTGTTTTTCAGAAGACATTATCCCCTAAATACAGTAACATTTTGTGATGTGGATCCCCAGGAGAGAAAGTGAGTATTTGGAGTCTCCTCCTTATGATGTTTTGTGAGTCTTAGCAGAATTTTTGGGATGATGAATATCCCTTTCTCCTTTGTCCTCCCTCTCCCATATGTAATAAATATTCAGAGTCTCGGTATTATAGATCTCGCCCCCCATTGTCTTCCTGTGCCCACTTATTGCTTCTCATTACTGACTTGTGAATTTTTCCTCCTCCAGGTGGATGAAGACAGATGGGACCCCGGCTAAGTAAGTCTCCCCTTTCCCGTATCTGACGCTCTTCCTCAACTCTAGAACTGAACAAATCTCTGCTGAATCTGTCTTGCTAGAACAAGACTGACTGCATCTCATAAAAGTATCAGATAACTTAAAGGGACTCTATCAGCAAAATTATGCTAATAAAGCCCCACATATGCGTGAATAGCCTTTAAAAAGGCTATTCAGCCACCGTAACTGTTATATTCACCCCCGGTCCCGTTTTTAAATAAAAGCACCCCTCTGCACCACCTATAGCTACCAACCTGACGGTCAGCTGGTCCCACTAAAATTGGACAGTCCAGCCACATGGGGTTGTGATATTAATTGCTGCAGCCTCTTAACTACTTGCCTAGCACAGCGCCATACACTATGTAGTGGTTGTACTTAGTATTGCAGCTTCATGTGTATGGGACTGAGCTCCAGCATGGTCATGTGACTAATGGACGTGTGGGAAGAAGTAGTGGAGGTCAATATCTTAGTCCTGGACAATCCCTTTAATAAACAAAGCCCTGATCTTAGATAGTTACAGGCGTAGTCTTCATTGCTTCTTCTATTATTTGCTTCAGTCGCTCAGACCCGATACAATTTTTTTGTTTCCGTCCTTGCAGATTATTTGGCTTTGTGGCCAGGAAACAAGGAAGCACGACCGACAATGTCTGCCACCTGTTTGCCGAGCTGGATCCCAACCAACCGGCCTCTGCCATTGTCAACTTCGTCTCCCGCGTGATCGGCTTACAAAAAAGATGAATCCTCCCGCCCTGCGTCCCCTGTCCGTGAACCAGCCTGCTATTGGAATATAGACTCTTAAGAGGGCAAGAGAGCAAGTGCGTTATGGGAAAAGGGAAGTGATGTGGGTTCCTTTACTCCGAGGGGAGGATAAGCAACAAACCAAAAAAAAAAGCTGAAACCGTTATCAAAAGAACAATTGACGCAAATGAGGAATTGGCGGTGAAACCGCTTTCCACGAACAACAGTAGTCGCCAGCGTGACGGCTGAGATGTCATCGGCTCATGGGTCAGCTCAACAACAGCTTTATAACATAGAGGTGTACAATCCATACTGCAGATACTAAACCATATATACCGCTGTATAAGTGCATATATAAACCCTATGTAGCGTACACAGAATGTATAACGAATCTATGATAATGAGGCGCTATTGTGTAGAAATACTTTGATGTACGGAGGCGACGGCGGCGGCGACATTTACTGGCTGTTTTAAAACAACCTAAATGAACAAATATCAATGGTGGACGTATGGAAACCGTGCGCTAAATCCTATGGGAATTTCCATTGACGCGCCTGACACCTAGTGGTGGAAATGAAGGTTGCAGCTGTCATTGGCAATGGATCTGTTTCTTATAGACAGTAAATGGTTAAGCCGCGTACCTGTATGCTACTATATAGCCACCGTATGGGCAGGAGGCCACAACCCCTAGCCAAAGGGCTGTAACATCTGATAATTCAAGTGAGATTCAAAGCTCAATTATTCCACAGAACATCGGAGAATCCCGAGACTCACGAGAAATCATAAGGAGAGCGACACTCTGATGTCATCAATTCTCTAGTGACAGGCTGCATTCTAAGTGACATCATCAGTATGGGGCGAATGGATAGGCTACGTTCAGTGATGTCATCACTCACTAAATTCTTGGTGATGTCATCGCTTCTCCAGTAAATGGATAAGATGTCACGAGTTTCTAGTGAATCGATGGGATACATTCAGTGATGTCATCGCTGCTCTAGTAAATGGATAGGCTGCATGCTCAGCGATGTCATCACTAACTAGGTAACAGACTGAATTCTGATGATGTCATCACTTCTAGCAATGGATAGGCTGCATTCTAGGTGACATCATCACTATGTGGTGAATGGATAGGTTGCAATCTAAAGTGATGTCATGGCGGTCAGTGCATTCTCATTGATGAATGCGGATTCTGCAGCCGTGCTCCATTAGTCGGGGTCACCTCTCGTCCTCGCCATCCTAGTGGTCGCTCGCCGTATTCTCCTACGTTATCCTCCATGCATTTATATATCTATATACGATCTGGAGCCTTAATCTCCATCCATTATTACTGTGCAATAAGCTATAGGACGTCCCAGACTACTACATATACTGCCATGATCTAGACTTCCTACCTGCCTAGGTCCTTACCCCACCACTAGTGGGCACCACTGCCTGCTATACTACTGAACGCTCAGCCCCGGGGCCTTGTGTCCGCTCCTTGGTCACGACGCACATGGGTTATATTAACCGTATACTAGATCATGAAACAATTCCAGAATACATGGAAGCAAAACCACAGCTGTGTTAAAGGGCTATGGCTGGAGCCAGTTCATTTAAAGGGACAGTGCACAGAAATGGCAGCCCGCTGTGGCGTAACCTTTTCGGATAGAGAAGAGGATTTAAAGAACTGGCTTCATCATAATACCGTATACTTGCTTTTCGTGTCATAGGCACATACAATAACTGGTAGAGGACCCGTAACAGGTCCAGATGCTTTAATAAGGAGGGGAGATGAATGGGGTTGGGGGTCCCATCACTCAGGTAATAGAGGAGGGATTCAGTCCCACTTCCTCATTACCTCCATATGTCCGATTAGGACGACCATTAGGGGTGTTGCCCCTTTAAGACCCCAGCATTATGCAATACATTGCTATCCCTTGTCCCTTTCCTGCCGCGGGCTCAGATCTACTAAACTGCAATTGATTTGTTAATAAAGTTTCTTTTACTTTGCACCTTTATAGTCAGATCGGTGGGTTACGGACCCCGAGCATTGGGGCCCCTCATAGTAATGCAGCATGTCGGGCATCAGTGCACGGGGCGCAAAAATCAGACTATCCCACAATCCTTGGAAAATCTGCAGAATTCGCTGCTCTTAAGTCAGATGTTTATTTTTCTAGATAGATATTATATAATAGAAGTCTATAGAGCGGCGTCCATAGTGCAATATACGGTGGCGATATCATCCAGAATAGGTTTTATTTTGCACTTTAGTAGATCTGCCCCCTGCGTGACAGCCCTAGAACACCGACCCCATAAGGATTCGTTACGTTACAGTATTATTCGGTTGTTTCTAGACCCATTACTGCAGTATTCGCTTCTCCCTATGGCTGGTCCTACAAGGTCCAGCACGTTCCCAGACCCCCAAAATCAAGACACATGGGACCCGTGTCCATACAGACCCCGCAATACAATGGGTCTAGGCCACGGCCGTGTGTCCCCAGTGTTATGGACTGACCCCGTCACGGGTCCGCTGACCACCCTGGGCTGACGTCTCCTAAATTTTCAGTATTTTCCGCTTTGTGTGTAGAAAGTCTTTGTACGTGAGAGGGATTGGGGGTAAGGCTGTATTGGGGGAGGCGTGCGAGTGTGTATTTTATTTTTGGGGTCCGTCTACAAGAACATGTGGTTCTTGATGGTGTGATATGAAGATGGCACCCATGTTAACCCTGTAACCCTCTTACCATCCCCGGCTTGGTAGGACTAATCCCATTCAGTGCCTTACAGGTGTAACCGCCGGGCTTAGGGGTGACAGTGGGGGAGGGGAGGCAGGGGGTCCTACAAAGTGCCTGGCAAACACCCTATGTGCCACCCCTCTGGCTGCGGGGGCCAGCGCCGGTCTCTGCCGCAGGGTGTTGAGTGTGAAAGACTTCATGCAGTGTTTAGAAGGTGGCTGGTTCATGTGTTACTATGGAGAAGAGAACCTGTATTATGTAGCGAGCTTCGCTTTCGGATTCTGTATTGCAGATAATGGCGATGATACAGAAGTGTTACAATGTATCCTTACAGGGTATGGGGCAGAACATGGCCGCGTCACAATAAGCGTCTGCAATGGGCAAAAATTATATAAAAATGATTTTTTTTTTGCCTATTTCTGGCCACCAGGGGGCACCGAAGGAAGTTTTTAATTTTAAAGGGAATGTGTCATTTTTAATTTTTTTTTATTAAAACCAGATTCTGAAATCTGTCACTTTTTTTTTCTGCCCATTCTATTCACTGTCCATGACTATGGGGCATCTTGCCTGAGCTTCTCCTCTGCTCTGTTAACGGCATTTAGTGATCTGCTTTACAGCAGTCCCACTGAGGTCTATGGAGAGTGCAGGGAGGGGGATAAGCTGTGACATCATCATCGTCAGTAGTGATGTAATGATGGCTCAGTGGTGTTCTCTTCTATTGCAATCCAATCTGTCATGTGAAATGAAGTGAATGCTCTACACAATTTGCAAATTCCAGCCTATTATTAAGCCTAGTGGTCAGAGTGAAAATTGATTTAGCACTTTTTTCTTTACTTTACAATAACAGGCCACTTTGTGGTGACACATTCCCTTGGCGTCGTCCTTCAGAAGGCTTCAATGCACCGGATTACATTGGGTAGGTTGAAGTCTTGTGACGGTGGTGCCATCTGGGCCGGAGCCCGTACCCTTCACCTATAAAGGTCCTATGTGATCCATCATTCCCATTCAATGACCATTGAGGATTAGATAACACAAGTGGTTGTTCTCCTCTTAGGTATAAAGCAATGATAGGATAGTGAATACTTGGCTTGAGGACATCTACGCCAAGATGGACGGACGGGACTGACTGGCTGCTTGAGCATTGAAGGCGCTTTAAGAGTCTAGATTCCCCGAGGCCTCCGTGTGTCTCGTGGTAGGGTTCCCATTCTTTACCAGCCAGGATATTTACGGTCCTGGGATTCTACTATTGCTGCCTTTTTGTCTATCAGTCATCGTCATCATCCCAACCAAGGGTTCACCTGAGTCCTTCAATGCCCATGAATGCAAACCTGCGGACCTAGCTTTATTTTCTATGAATGACTAGCATATAGAATCACGTGTACTACATATATGATGTTTAAGTGACAGCACTTCTCTTATTCACGCATGTGATCTCACACACATGGACAGAGTATTTGTTTTGTTTGTTTTTCTACGGGAGGGGGAGGGGGCAGTTGGAGTCACACAACCACGCATGCCACCAATGAATGTGGCCCCCACTGGAGGGATCTTATGTTGGTGAGGTCTCCTTGCAGTGATGGCTCGGCCATGTAGCCTTTCAGGGTGTATTGCTTGCTCTACACTGGACACACAAAGCCTTCGATGTATGAACTAATAACCAAAGACACATTGTTACCGAGAAGATATGTTGCCTGATCTTGCCTTAACAGAGCACTTTTTCTGGAGATGTGGTATCTAATGGCCACCTGGTCTTCACCCCTCAACCAGTCGTGGTCTTCTCAGTATTGCAGAGCATTTCACAATGCCTTAACCCCAACCGGATTAACGAAAATATCGAATGAACTGAACCGTAGATTAACCGAGAGACGTCTACGTCATGGGGATACAAAAGCAGACCATTGGGGATTTGTATCCAACTCTTCTGGCCTAAGATCAAACTGGAGCTACCAAAAATAGAGCGCCACCGATACCAAGGGCACTCTAGCAGACACGTTGTGTTGTTCAGCCCCAGTCTAGCCATTCTCAAGGGGGTTGGACATTGTAAAAAGTGACTCTGCTTGCTTGGCTTTTGGATCTCCACCAGTGTTATCCATCTACTGGCATGTCAGAAGATGCAACTAAGTAGAGTTTCCCTTAAAAAGAGTTACCCATGTCTCATTATAAGAATTTGGTCCATATTAGAAGGGCCTGTTTGGTGTCCTGACTCATGGACCTCCCCTGACGTTCTCTATCGGCATGGTGGAATTCCACTTCAGTTATGATCTGATAGAAAGTCACCTGAGTTCCATTTTCCAAAATTTGGAACATATTTGAAGTCCATTATCATCTTGGGGAGAATTTTACAAAAATTTACCCCAGTGGATTGCTTAGGAATTTTTTGAATGAAAGATTGACTTTAAATCTGGCCCTGGATGTGACCACACGATGGGACTAGCTCCTGGAGGAACGCGTCCTGGAGGTTGGTCCAAAAAATTGTGTGCGCTCAACATCAACTTCTCCAGTTTCCTTGATGTCTCAGGGATTACAACTGAGATTTTGTAGAATGTTTCACACAGTATCTGTCGCAATAAACCCTCAGCGATGTTGAGGGTCACCAAATAGGGTGGAGACGGGCTACGTTGTATCATGTAAAGATAAAAAAAAATCGCCAAAAATAACTGTACAGAATAACCCAAGTAGTATTCCACATCTCACTTTTTCACTAAAATATGCTGCAAATATCATTGAAACCTTCTTCTCTCTTCAAGTCCTTCTATGCTACTTCATTACTGTCCGGTCATGAATGCTTCGGTTGAAGGAGGAGTAAAAATGGCTCCTCGTCTCCTCCACCAATTGACGTAACCTCCACTATGCTTTGCCAAGACCTTTGTTGCCACTGCAAAAGGGACCCCAGCTCAGCTGGACAAGAACCGGCTTCCATCTCGGCCGGAAGCGGGATTCTCCAGGGTCTCTTAACATGCTTACTTTATATATTTTGCGTCACAATCTATCAACAAAGCGATCAGTAACCAAAACCATGAAAGAAAAAAAAATTAAAAAAAGAAACTGAAAAAAATTTAAAATAAAAAAATGCTAAAAAAAGGAAGAGAAAACCCCCTCTCTGTATTTATATAGATGGAAATATACTTTATATTTTGTATCCATGTGCTGTTAATGTTATCACTTGTATAAATATATGTGCCTTTTTTTTTTTTTTTGCTTACGTTGAATAGAATATAGACCTTATGCTTTCACTTTTCTGTTTGTACAGATGTCTGTAATTCTTTCCAAATTATTGTATGGCTTTGTCAGTGATAACATCATATAAAATATACTTTTGCTTGAAAGGTCAGAGTCTGTCTTTAATTTTTCACTGATGAAGATTATTTCTAAATTGCATTCAAGATCATAGAAAGACCTTACCTGTCCACTCACTATATCTGCTCAATGTACAAGAATATACAGTAACTACTATAATACTGCCCCCTATGTACAGGAATATAACTGATATAATACTACCTCCTATGTACAAGAATATAACTACTATAATACTACCTCCTATGTACAAGAATATAACTACTATAATACTACTCCTATGTACAAAAATATAACTACTATAATACTACCTCCTATGTACAAGAATATAACTACTATAATACTACTCCTATGTACAAGAATATAACTACTATAATACTACTCCTCTGTACAAGAATATAACTACTATAATACTACCTCCTATGTAGAAGAATATAACTACTATAATACTACCTCCTATGTAGAAGAATATAACTACTATAATACTACCTCCTATGTACAAGAATATAACTACTATAATACTACCTCCTATGTACAAGAATATAACTACTATAATACTACCTCCTATGTACAAGAATATAACTACTATAATACTACTCCTATGTACAAGAATATAACTACTATAATATTACTCCTATGTACAAGAATATAACTACTATAATACCGCTCCTATGTACAAGAATATAACTACTATAATACCGCTCCTATGTACAAGAATATAACTACTATAATACCACTCCTATGTACAAGAATATAACTACTATAATACTACTCCTATGTACAAGTATGCTGTTACAGCAGGGGTATTGCTGAAGTAATGATTCTTGTTCATATTGTATCATTCATTCTTGGTTGTTTGACTTTCATACAGTGTTTTTACATATATTGTGCAATGCTGGTGCATAGACATTGATATTGTGTGCAGGGCTCTTTAAGTAGTTTTCTCCCATAATTCTCTGTTTCTGTTACTCCTCCCTTCTTGTTGCATCTTCTTCCTGGATATGTGTTATTCAGTCTGTAACCACTGAGCAACCATCTTGTAGAACTGAGAAAGGAATTGTGTTTTGACCGTATGGCATATCATCTCTCAAGGTAAAGACAAATAAACTACCTGAAGCAACTCCATTGCATCTCTCCACATGCAACCTGGGAACGCAGGGAATGAAATGTCAGCGCGTTCTGCTATCTGCCATTAGCTTACATACGGGAATTACAATCTCACATCTTCAGAGATTTCTCTAACATGCATCTGTGGCAGAATAACAAGAATATAACTACTATAATACTACTCCTATGTACAAGAATATAACTACTATAATACTGCTCCTATGTACAAGAATATAACTACAATAATACTACTCCTATGTACAAGAATATAACTACTATAATACTGCTCCTATGTACAAGAATATAACTACTATAATACTACTCCTATGTACAAGAATATAACTACTATAATACTACTCCTATGTACAAGAATATAACTACTATAATACTACCTCCTATGTACAAGAATATAACTACTATAATACTACTCCTATGTACAAGAATATAACTACTATAATACTACCTCCTATGTACAAGAATATAACTACTATAATACTACTCCTATGTACAAGAATATAACTACTATAATACTGCTCCTATGTACAAGAATATAACTACTATAATACTACTCCTATGTACAAGAATATAACTACTATAATACTACTCCTATGTACAAGAATATAACTACTATAATACTACCTCCTATGTACAAGAATATAACTACTATAATACTACTCCTATGTACAAGAATATAACTACTATAATACTACTTCTATGTACAAGAATATAACTACTATAATACTACCTCCTATGTACAAGAATATAACTACTATAATACTACTTCTATGTACAAGAATATAACTACTATAATACTACTCCTATGTACAAGAATATAACTACTATAATACTACTCCTATGTACAAGAATATAACTACTATAATACTACTCCTATGTACAAGAATATAACTACTATAATACTACTCCTATGTACAAGAATATAACTACTATAATACTACTCCTATGTATAAGAATATAACTACTATAATACTGCTCCTATGTACAAGAATATAACTACTATAATACTACTCCTATGTACAAGAATATAACTACTATAATACTGCTCCTATGTACAAGAATATAACTACTATAATCAGTTACTTGTTACAGCAGTGATACATTCTCTAGTCTCTCCACACACATTAGATCTGTATTCAGTCTCTATATACATTGTTGCTTGTGCTCGTATGTAATGATTATATTATAAGGACATTTTTCCTGGATCTTCCCGGTTACAAGTGTCCGTTTCCAGGTAAGTGATACAATAGGAGACTTTACTTGCACTTGTCCCCGGCTGGCATTACAGTACTAGCGTAGATATGACATATAAGTCACTTCAACTTTCTGGCTTGAATTACAATAAATTTGTTGTACCAAGATGTCCCCCACCCTCGTGTAGATCTGATGGAATCGGAAACTTTAAAATACGTTCATGTGAATGTGACCGCCGGTGTCGTACTTGCAGGACTTTGTGTCTGTGCAGAAAAAAAAGACAGTTTCCAGGCAGAGAGGCTGCATACGGACACCGGCGGTCACATTTATATGAATGGGTTTTAAAACTGACCGCCGGGAAGTCGTCCCCAATTTAGCTTCTCTGGGGATTAGGACAGAAATACGGCAGATGGATAGGGGCGCAAGTCTGTACACCCCCTAAGCCTACACAAAGACGAGAGCACTCTAATACAGTAAGTTATTCAGATTAGAACACTAAGTAATAATGACACAAAGCAGAGAAGTCTGATCACACTATAAGAGCACTCTAATAAACCTTACACCAATCAGAGGTCAGTCTAAAGATCATTATAAATTCAGAGAACATTCTAATGGCTCGGCTATAGCAAACAGCAGTCTAATGGTCATTACACAATGGAGAGAGTATTCTAATGACTGTGCTAACCTAGGAGAGCCGTCTAGTAACACTGAAGCACTCTAATAAACCTTACACAATGCAGAGATCACTCTAGTTGCTGCTACACTAGAGCACTCTAATGATGTCTATAACATCCAGGGAACAGTCTAGAAGAGCGCTCTAGTGATAATTACATTAAGAAGACATTCTAATGATCACACATATAAGCAACTAGCATCTGCCTACGACTTCGTCTGCGGGTTTGCGGTGGCGCTGAGCCGGTAATATGCATGCGCCCTTGGCTTGGACTCGCCGTGCGCCGCCATGTCCACCCCTGCATGTCCCCTCCACATGCGCTGCTCGCCTGGTTCCGTGGCCTCTGTATCTACCGGCTGTTTCCCGCACTCATGCCGCTTCCCGCCCCGGCACCCCCTGGGACCTCTTTTGGCCCCATGGCCCTGGCCACCCTCTCCCTTGCGGCAAGCCATGTGCCCCCATTCCATCCCTGGGTGCTGTGGTGGCACTGTCCCTGTCCCCCTCCCATGGGCCCCGGGTCTACTTCCCCAGCCCCCCCTTTCCCGTGTCCCCCACCGTACCGGCAACCCCAACATCCCACCCCTCTCCCGTCTCAAAGGCCCCTAACTCCCCTGCCGTCACATCCACTCTCCTGCTGGCAAATCACATTGCAGACTGACCAGAGCAGACATAGGCGACATCCCCGACGGGCAGGGAGACTTCAGAGTCTGCAGCCACTGCAGGACAGCAGGTCAAATCAGCGTTCCAGACCACGGTGCAGGCGACCCCCTGTCCACCCGAGCAGAGCACTCCCGCGGTCCCGTGGTGAGCCCACACAGGAGGGGCAGCCTATGAACTTCTCGCTGCCCCAGAGTACGGCCACTTGTTCCCGACGCTGCGGACCTGTGAAAGACGCCATGTTTTTCTGCACACCGGCCGATAGTTCTGCCCACATAGAGAAGTGGCAGCCAACCAGGTGAGTGACTGAAAGGGCAGGGATGACGTCATCCCAGGTCCTACAGCGTCCCAGGTCCTGCAGCAAATTCCAAATTGAAAATCTCCGTCACTTTAGTGACAGAACATTACAATGCACAGAGCTCACGACTCCTACACAATACAAGGAGCAGTCTAGTGACTACTGCAATTCCTACATTTTCTAGAGAACGCTCTAAAGTCTTCGACATACCCTGAGATCTGACAATTATACTCATCGGTTTATTGAGCTCAGATAGAAGTGACTGATCTACATGTATCACTATCTAGAGCATAACAGTGCACGAAAGAGTGGGCAAAATATGCAGAAATTCAAAGCGGTTGTATTCTAAATGGACACCACAAGGGGGCAGTGTAACACTGCAGGATCTTTGTAGAACAACTCTATAATAAAACAATGTAACCGCCTGATTGTGTCCTGTCTGGATGTGCACAAGCTATAGCGTCTTACAGTAGAATAGTAGCAAGTGACTGTTCATAGCAGGATATGTAACACAGGCTCATTCACAATCTATTGTGTCCCGTTATCAGATATTGGGGAATGGGATGAGTCGCCCTGAAACCTCCCTGTGCCCCATGGTCACTACTACGGAGCGGAGAACCTCTGGAGACCTTTGTATCCATGTGTCTGTAACGTCGCTGTATTTCGGGGTTCCCAGGATGGAACAATGATACATGGTAATAAAAGTGCATTTCTATTGTCCTGCATTCTCCTCTCCATTCCTGCACTGAGCTACTTGTATTGTCACCCTACGTTCTAGGACAATAATAGCATAATGTTCTATCACATAGCTATACACTGAACTCAGTAATAACACAATCTTCATTTGGCTCCTGAGCTCCCCCTAGTGGTAACTGCAGGCAGGCAGTATTTCAGTATATTGTTCTTCAGGTCTGCAGTGGGCTTGGAGCTTCGACCTCTATAGAAGGTCATCCTAGTCTTTGTATTTTAGGACATAAGCGAATACTTGTCAGTGGAGTGCTGAGGGTTTGTTGCTTTGGATGCACCTGTTCACACTTTCCAGGAATCGGTTTATTTTGGGCCTTTCTCTGGTTGCAGTGACTTTGTGTGTTATATATAGGTGTATATCCATCATGCCATTGGCATAGCCTTTGCCCCTTCCACCTGTGCCACCATTATTCAGGGCCTCGGTGTTGATATGTCCTTCACAGCTCAGCCCCGGACACGAGCTGGCAGATCAGTAAATCCATAACTCTTCTTATTTTCCTGGAAAAAAACCTTGAGGGATGTGAGCAGATAAAGCCTGACAGCGGGGCCAAGGAAGACCTGACAAATCCATCATAGGGGGTCAAGACACCGCAGGATTTCGATCTATTTTCTGGAAAGCTAAGTGATAGACAAAGTGGATGCCATATCAGGACTGGTTACATTGCACGCAACTGGCGCTCATCGGGTTTCAATTGTCAAGATTGGTTACAATAGCAGCAGACCCTCAGCAGCGAGAAGGATTAGGTCTGTGCAGGTTTTTTTGGATTTAGGGCAAGGCTGACCTAATTTTTTATAGGCTGTGGATTCACAATCTTCAGTGAATGACCGGTCCTAAGGAACCCAGTATATAGCTAGTCCTGCTCTCAGCAGAGAAGAGAAGACAATTGTATTCAGACTAGACAATGCTACAATGTATCAGTCTAGAATCCAGGCTGCTGAGCTCACAGAGCATTGTCTAGACTGCATGCAACTGTATTCTCTTCTCAGTTTAGAGCAGGACTATCTATGCACATGACCTGTATCCAATCTAGACAATGCTCTGTGAGCTGCACTCCGGACTGATACATGGCAGCAAACAAGAAGAGAGATCTGTGCAGCAGCTGCCGATGTGTTTAGCTCACCGTACATTGTCTAGATTGGATACAATTCCCCATCTTGTATGTTGCTAGGCTCTCCATCATTCTCCTTCCTGATTTAGTGCTGTGCCCTCTTCTAAGTTTCCTCTACCCCTTGAACTGGAGTTCCCCTTTAAGCTTAGGACTTTCCCTAGAGTGGTTTCTTTCAGATAAAACCTACCGCCATACATCACACTGATCTGTTTCACTATGTAAGATGCAGACCCAGTCTAATGGGTTTGATCCGGTGGGTTTTGGGCCGGGTTCTGCAGCAGCTGAGGAGGGAATGCTGAGCGAGGGTTATTATAGACTCCTATGAAGTAATACACAAGTCTCCGGCTGCCAAGTCTGGAGCCATCTCTGCAGCACTGGAGCTCGTGCTGTGTGTCCGGCCTCATTATTTCATGTTTCATACAGATATTTTGGCTTCTAGAACTTTCCTCCCACTCTGTACCTGCTGTAAGGGAGGACCTGGCGGGGATTAGTCTGTGCCCACAGCAGATAAGATCCTGAAACTATCTGCCTGTGCTATATATAATACATGGGAATGGAAGAAATGATGGTTAAAACATACCACACTGAGAGCACATATACAGTGTTGGCCAAAAGTATTGGCCCCCCTGCAGTTCTGTCAGGTAATCCTCGCTGTCCCCCAGATAATGATTACAAGCATGAACTCTTTGGTAATATCTTCATTTATTTTGCTTGCAATGAAAAAACACAAAAGAGAATGAAAAAAAAGTCACATCATTGATCATTTTACACAAAACTCCAGAACTGGTGCGGACAGAAGTATTGGCGCCCTCAGCCTAATACTCAGTAGCACAACCTTTAGACACAATAACTGCGCACAACCGCTCCCGCTAACCAGCAATGAGTTTCTTACAAGGCTCTGCTGGAATCTTAGACCCTTCTTCTTTGGCTCCTGCTCGCGGACCCCCCTGAGATGTGAAGGGGGCGTTCTCCAAACTGCCCCCAAGAGATCTCTCCCCCTCCCCCACAGGTGTTCTATGGGATTCAGGGCTGGACTCATTGCTGCCACTTTACAAGTCTCCAGGGCTTTCTCTCACCACCATTTTCTAGTGCTGACCTGAAGTGTGTTTTGGGTCCTTGTCCTGCTGGAAGAGCCCTGACCTCTGAGGGAGACCCGGCTTTCTCACACTGGGCCCTACATGATGCTGCACAATGTGTTGGTCGTCTTCAGACTTCATAATGCCATGTACACGGTCAAGCAGTCCAGTGCCAGAGGCAGCAAAGCAACCCCAAACCATCAGGGACCTCCGCCATGTCTGACTGTAGGGGGCGTCTTCTTCTCTTTGAAGGCCTCTTTTTCCTGTAATCTCTATGTTGAGGCCTTTTCCTACTTATGTCTCCTCTGACCAGAGAACATTCTTCCAGAACGGTTTTGGCTTTCTCAGGTAAGTTTTGGCAAACTCCAGCCTGGCTTCTGTCTGTGGGTAAGAAGTGGGGTCTTCCTGGGTCTCCTACCATACAGTCCCTTCTCATTCAGACGCTGACACTGGATAGTACGGGGTGACACTGTTGTACCCTCGGACTGCAGGGCAGCTTGGACTTGTTTGGATGTTAGTCGAGGTTCTTTATCCACCATCCGCACAATCTTGCGGTGAAATCTCTGGTCAATGTTTCTTTTGCGTCCACATCTAGGGAGGTTAGCCACAGTGCCATGGGCTTTACACTTCTCGATGACACTGCGCACGGTAGACACAGGAACATTCAGGGCTTTGGAGATGGACTTGTAGGCTTGAGATTGCTCATGCTTCCTCACAATTTTGCTTCTCAAGTCCTCAGACAGTTCTTTGGTCTTCTTTCTTTTCTCCATGCTCAATGTGGTCACACAAGGACACAGGACAGAGGTGGAGTCAACTTTAATCCATTTCAGCTGGCTGCAAGTGTGATTTAATTATTGCCACCACCTGTTAGGTGCCTCAGGTAAGTAACAGGTGCTGTTAATTACACAAATTAGAGAAGCATCACAGGATTTCTCAAACAGTGTCAATACTTTTGTCCACCCCCTTTTTTATGTTTGGTGTGGCATTATATCCAATTTGGCTTTTTGACAATTCTTTTTGTGGTTTTCCATTGAAGACAAATTAAATGAAGATAATAATACCAAAGAATTTGTGATTGCAATCATTTTCTGGAAGAAACAGAGTATTATCTGACAGAATTGCAGGGGTGCCAATACTTTTGGCCAACACTGTATATTATATACTAGCCTCTGCCCGTGTCTTCGTAAGCTGGTTGATCGTGTTGATGATCCGCCTAGATTCAGCAAATTGCTGCCATCGATGGTTCGCCTGCTCTGGCATTTCGGCAGCTCTTAAGCTGTCCTTGCGCTGTGCCTGTGATTGCTCCGGCATGTCAGCAGCTTGCTGGGACGCCATATAATGAGCATTTTGTTGGTGACAATAATCCCAGTCAGCTCCGCTTCAGGAGAACTCTGTGACTTCTGGCTCACTTCATAGCTCTCATTGTTTTAGAATTTTGTGACAAATTAGATTTTCTTTTTCCCCATGTGTTTAAAAGTAGCAAACTGACAATTTGGAATAAAGGGGTTTTCCCATCCAGTGTGTCAGCACTGCATGGAGCAGATCAGATAATACGCAAATGATTGTACACAATGGACTCAGTGTCATCTGTGTGTTTACATAGAGAGATAACAGACCTGGCTTTATCAGAACCTGACATAAGCTGCTGCAAGAGCAGTGTAATATAGTATGTGACCATAAATTCATAACAGTTGTGAAGCCATGTCATTTACTGGGATAAAAAGTAGTCAATGTTTTAATCGAGGTTACAAACTATCTATGTGACAAATGTTATCCAAATCCTTTCAGCCATTTTTGCGTGATCAAGTAGCAAACACACAAACTTTCACATTTATAATATTAGTAGGATAACCATATAGTCTCTGTATATAGTGCTCACACAGACAGTGCAGAGTCATTCACCACACATAGTACATGTACAGTAAAGCTATACATGGTCTAGTTGGTTACTGCATACTACTAACCATTTTGCAATTTCTTGACTGATGCCAAGTTGCAGTAGGCTGCGTGTACAGGCAATACATAAATCTATATGAAATGAGTTCCCCCTAGTGGTGACTGTATAATCTGTATGTAGTGAGCTCCCCCTAGTGGTGACTGTATAATCTGTATGTAGTGAGCTCCCCCTCGTGGTGACTGTATATTCTGTATGTCGTGAGCTCCTCCTAGTGGTGACTGTATAATCTGTATGTCGTGAGCTCCTCCTAGTGGTGACTGTATAATACGTATCCTAGTGGTGACTGTATAATCTGTATATAGTGAACTCTCTCTAGTGGTGACTGTATAATCTGTATGTATTGAGCTCCCTCTAGGGGTGACTGTATAATCTGTATGTAGCGAGCTCCTCCTAGTGGTGACTGTATAATTTGTATGTAGTGAGCTCCCCCTAGTGGTGACTGTATTATCTGTATGTAGTGAGCTCCTCCTAGTGGGGACTGTATAATCTGTATGTATTGAGCTCCCTCTAGGGGTGACTGTATAATCTGTATGTAGTGAGCTCCCTCTAGCGGTGACTGTATAATCTGTATGTAGTGAGCTCCCTCTAGCGGTGGCTGTATAATCTGTATGTAGTGAGCTCCCCTAGTGGTGACTGTATAATCTGTATGTAGTGAGCTCCCTCTAGAGGTGGCTGTATAATCTGTATGTAGTGAGCTCCCTCTAGCGGTGACTGTATAATCTGTATGTAGTGAGCACCCTCTAGCGGTGACTGTATAATCTGTATGTAGTGAGCTCCCCTAGTGGTGACTGTATAATCTGTATGTAGTGAGCTCCCCTAGTGGTGACTGTATAATCTGTATGTAGTGAGCTCCCTCTAGCGGTGACTGTATAATCTGTATGTAGTGAGCTCCCTCTAGCGGTGACTGTATAATCTGTATGTAGTGAGCTCCCTCTAGTGGTGACTGTATAATCTGTATGTAGTGAGCTCCCTCTAGTGGTGACTGTATAATCTGTATGTAGTGAGCTCCCCTAGTGGTGACTGTATAATCTGTATGTAGTGAGCTCCCTCTAGCGGTGACTGTATAATCTGTATGTAGTGAGCTCCTCCTAGTGGTGACTGTATAATCTGTATGTAGTGAGCTCCCTCTAGTGGTGACTGTATAATCTGTATGTAGTGAGCTCCCCTAGCGGTGACTGTATAATCTGTATGTAGTGAGCTCCCTCTAGCGGTGACTGTATAATCTGTATGTAGTGAGCTCCCTCTAGTGGTGACTGTATAATCTGTATGTAGTGAGCTCCCTCTAGTGGTGACTGTATAATCTGTATGTAGTGAGCTCCCCTAGTGGTGACTGTATAATCTGTATGTAGTGAGCTCCCCTAGTGGTGACTGTATAATCTGTATGTAGTGAGCTCCCTCTAGCGGTGACTGTATAATCTGTATATAGTGAGCACCCTCTAGTGGTGACTGTATAATCTGTATGTAGTGAGCTCCCCTAGTGGTGACTGTATAATCTGTATGTAGTGAGCACCCTCTAGCGGTGACTGTATAATCTGTATGTAGTGAGCTCCTCCTAGTGGTCACTGTATAATCTGTATGTAGTGAGCTCCCCCTAGTGGTGACTGTATAATCTGTATGTAGTGAGCTCCCCCTAGTGGTGGTTGTATAATCTGAATACAATGAGCTCCCTCTAGTGGTGACTGTATAATCTGAATACAGTGAGCTTCACTTAAGCCTGAATATAAATTATTAATATTATATTAAGTACCCAAACAGCAGGAGAAGACCAATGCTGCACCCCCAACTACACCGGCCCGCGCAGTGGCACTCACTTCCTCTGCGTCAGGTCTGAAACTTGTCATGTTACATAAAGCAAAGTATTGCAAGCTTACTCCATATGACTGTTAGTTGGGCCATATAATGGATTAAATTTAGAACCAAATGTATCAGCGTCAGTCACCGCGATGCAGTCCAGCAGGTTTATAGTGCCAGGCACAACTTTCATCACCATCTCCTGTTTAAAGACTGGCATGAGAGGAATGACCTTGGCAGGGGTCGCCGAGCTCTGGAGGGACTATAATGAGATAGGAAGCCCCTAATAAATGGCAGACATAGACATGAGATGGCGGGCTGTAGACACGGCTCTGTGCCAGGATATCAGGAGCTCAGTCCTTGGTCAGACTTGATCTTATAGAGAGACACATACACCTGTCCCATCAGGGCGCTGGCAGTGCCACCCTAACCCTCCAGCCCCAAGGACCACATCGTATATATGGTCTCCGTCCATCCGACAAACCATGTGGAGTATTCATCTGCAGCAATCACTATAATACCGCCTCATAGATAGCGGAGTAGGGAAGCGCAAATTGGCCTATAACAAGCTGGATTCATTACGAGTTTTCCAAAAATTCCAGGTTCAACCTGAGATTTTTGGGGTTCAGCAGACATGAATCATTATTATACTCTGTGTATTCATACAAGCACACCTCTGCTAGACCATATAGGTCATTAGAGAGAAGGGGCCCAAACTGTCCTGATTGGGAAATAAGAGGGAGGGGGTACTCATTTTAATCTGGGGGGCCTTCTCTTATCCTGGAGCCTCCCCAGATTTCTAAAATCTGCATAGTAAAAGGAGGTTTCCGGATTTGTATGTATAAAGTCTAATCATTGTATAAACAGAAGCCTCGAACTAACTAATTGACCTTATGTTATAAATCCTCAATATTCAATAATTTCTAGATCTCTGTTTGCTGTCAGTGAATAAGAAAAACCAGTAAGACAAAGAAATCCTGACCAAGACCAGTCCTGCTCCCAGATGAGAAGTGGAGACAATTGGATCCAGTCTAGACAATGCTCTGTGAGCTAAAGAGTCTGGACCTGTGCTGTGATTGCAGGTATCGAGGGTTACTCAGATATTCGGCCCAGAGCTCAATGATCTTCAGCTTTTTACTACTGTAGGTTGTGTGGCAAAATATATATCGCCCACATTTCTAGGAATTTTAAATAGGCATTACTGAAACTGGGTTTGGATCCAGCATTTAATGGTAGGCGTCCACCTTGAAAAGAGATTGCGAGCATGCTGGCACAACAGCAAACATAAGAATGATGCCAAGTTCATCAGTCATCTTCAAGTTCACACATATCAAGGGCAGCATGAGCCAAATGTCAAGAAACACTAAGATATGAGATACAGAAGATGCCAATGCTACATCTTGTAAAAGAACATAACTTCCATAATACTGCCCCTATGTACAAGAATATAACTACTATAATACTACTCCTAAGTACAAGAATATAACTACTATAATACTACTCCTATGTACAAGAATATAACTACTATAATACTACTCCTATGTACAAGAATATAACTACTATAATACTACTCCTATGTACAAGAATATAACTACTATAATACTACTCCTATGTACAAGAATATAACTACTATAATACTACTCCTATGTACAAGAATATAACTACTATAATACTACCTCCTATGTACAAGAATATAACTACTATAATACTACCTCCTATGTACAAGAATATAACTACTATAATACTGCTCCTATGTACAAGAATATAACTACTATAATACTACCTCCTATGTACAAGAATATAACTACTATAATACTACTCCTATGTACAAGAATATAACTACTATAATACTGCTCCTATGTACAAGAATATAACTACTATAATACTACCTCCTATGTACAAGAATATAACTACTATAATACTACTCCTATGTACAAGAATATAACTACTATAATACTGCTCCTATGTACAAGAATATAACTACTATAATACTGCTCCTATGTACAAGAATATAACTACTATAATACTGCCCCCTATGTACAAGAATATAACTACTATAATACTGCTCCTATGTACAAGAATATAACTACTATAATACTACCTCCTATGTACAAGAATATAACTACTATAATACTACTCCTATGTACAAGAATATAACTACTATAATACTACCTCCTATGTACAAGAATATAACTACTATAATACTACTCCTATGTACAAGAATATAACTACTATAATACTACCTCCTATGTACAAGAATATAACTACTATAATACTGCTCCTATGTACAAGAATATAACTACTATAATACTACCTCCTATGTACAAGAATATAACTACTATAATACTACTCCTATGTACAAGAATATAACTACTATAATACTACCTCCTATGTACAAGAATATAACTACTATAATACTACCTCCTATGTACAAGAATATAACTACTATAATACTGCTCCTATGTACAAGAATATAACTACTATAATACTACTCCTATGTACAAGAATATAACTACTATAATACTGCTCCTATGTACAAGAATATAACTACTATAATACTACTCCTATGTACAAGAATATAACTACTATAATACTACTCCTATGTACAAGAATATAACTACTATAATACTGCTCCTATGTACAAGAATATAACTACTATAATACTACTCCTATGTACAAGAATATAACTACTATAATACTACTCCTATGTACAAGAATATAACTACTATAATACTACTCCTATGTACAAGAATATAACTACTATAATACTACTCCTATGTACAAGAATATAACTACTATAATACTACCTCCTATGTACAAGAATATAACTACTATAATACTACTCCTATGTACAAGAATATAACTACTATAATACTACTCCTATGTACAAGAATATAACTACTATAATACTGCTCCTATGTACAAGAATATAACTACTATAATACTACTCCTATGTACAAGAATATAACTACTATAATACTACTCCTATGTACAAGAATATAACTACTATAATACTACCTCCTATGTACAAGAATATAACTACTATAATACTGCTCCTATGTACAAGAATATAACTGCTATAATACTGGGATAGTTATCATACAGTATCTTACTGGAATTGCTCTTCATACTTTTCCTATGAGAAGATCCTGAGGGTTATCCAGGGATCAGGGATTTGGAATGATTCATACTTCTCCATTCAGCACCACATTTTTTCCATAATTGCCCCTAATTAGCCATGTGCCAGATGGGAAGTGGTCTTTGGTCATCCTCCCGCTACCACCATGGACCAGGGCCTAACTCAATACAGGTCAAGATGCATCTTTGAATTTTGGTTGCAGGTATCTCAGTGACCTCACCGCCGGATACAACCTCCAATTTTATTATAGGGGTTGTTTTTTTTTTCGGAAAGTTGGTTTAGCGACCAATGGAAATCTGAGTTTTCTGAGTCAGGAGAGACTTCTTCAGTCCACTGTAAATATCAGAGCGGGGGATCTGGTCTGCCAAATGGTGAACCACTAATTAAAACTGGAAGGAGAGCCCGTCAATTATGGCCACATGAGCAGACTCCAGAAGACGGCAGGATGGACGCGGCACGGTCGTTAGTGAGAAGATTGATTTACGCTTAGGAGCAGCTTTACTGCACGGGATCGGTGCCAGACTGGTGAATTCCTCATAAACCCTCATCACTGTTCCTACCCTATGATTATGCTAACACAGTGCAGCCGATCAAAGGGTCAAGCTGCTTGGAAGTTCACAGCAAGATCGCCTTGGAGTTCAGGTAGATTGTGTCCACCATTCTGGAAACCAGATCAACAAACATGGCCAGAACTAGCACGTGTAACTGTGAAGGCCCATCAGCAAGGCCCATTATTGGCCTTCCTACTGTTTTATGTTCTTTGCAACAAAGGCCAAAACAAGATGTTCCATTGCTTGCTTCCCACTTCTACCCCTTTCCCATCCCTTGTAGTAGCGAAAGGTGCCAAGATCCCCATACCGTATCCTCTACCAAGTTTGCTGATGTTGTATGGTGTAAGGTCCATCCAAGACCCAAGACCTCCATGTCACAAAAAAGACCAGAGCTACCTACCTGTCCTAACCCTTTCCTATCTTAAGGATGACTCAGTCTCCTTTACTCCATACTTGTTTGTAAATATTACTGTGTAGGGGTGAGCTTAAGAGGGATGTGATCAAAAGTATCCGGACACCCGGCTGTAAATGACTTACAAGTTGGTGTCGCCCTCCATGGGTAATGCTGGATGCAATATGGTGTTGGCCCACCCTTAGCCTTGATGACGGCTTCCACTCTCACAGGCAGACGCTCAATCAGGTGCTGGAAGGTTTCTTGGGGAATGGCCGCCCATTCTTCACGGAGTGCTGCACCGAGGAGAGGTATCGATGTAGGTCGCTGAGGCCTGGCACCAAGTCGGCGTTCCAAAACGTCCCAAAGGTGTTCTATAGAATTCAAGTCAGGACTGTGTGCAGGCCAGTCCATTACAGAGATGTTATTGTGGTGTAACCACTCCGCCATAGGCTGTGCAGTATGAACAGGCGCTCCATCGTGTTGTAAGATGCAATCGCCAGCCCTGAATTGCTCTTCAACAGTGGGAAGCAAGAAGGTGTTTAATACATCAATGTAGGCCTGAGCTGTGATAGTGCCACGCAAAACAACAAGGGGTGCAAGCCCCCTCCATGAAAAACACCACCACACCATAACACCACCGCCTCCGAATTTTACTGTTGGCACTACACACACTGGCAGAAGACGTTCACCGGGCATTTGCCATACCCACACCCTGCCATCGGATCGCCACATTGTGTACTGTGATTCGTCACTCCACACAACGTTTCTCCACTGTTCCATCGTCCAATGTTTACGCTCCTTACACCAAGCAAGGCGTCGTTTGGCATTGACCTGCGTGATGTGTGGCACCCAATCATCTGACCACGTTCGAAGTCCGTGAGCTCCGCGGAGCGCCCCATTCTGCTCTCTCACAATGTCTAATGTCTACTGAGGTCACTGATATGGAGGACCTGGCAGCACAATGCACCTAATATGAAAAACAGATGTTTTTGGGGGTGTCTGGATACTTTTGATCACATAGTGTAGGTGCCCAGAAGCCCCCTGCCAGCACTTTTTCCTCTAAGTTGTGTTGAAGGACAACCCCACCACTCAGAAGATGTCTCAGCGTATGAAAACACCTTTAAAAGGTACATTCCCATCTCAAGGATCCTATCTATACTGCTAGCTTAGGTAAATTCTAGAGTTTTCCTAAATACAATGCTGCTTTGTTTGCCTGCTCTGAGAAATAATTCCCCCTTTTGTTTGCGCATTGCTTCCATGGAGCCAGACTTGTCTGATAAGATAGGACAAATGATGTGAGTCATTGCTCTCTGGGTTCTGCTAATTGTAGTTTGCTGATAAAGGCTCAGTATAATACAGTATGTATTATCTCTCTATGTAAACACAAAGATAACGCCGAGTTGGTCCTCTAACAGCATGGTAAGTGTTCTATACAAACCAGTGTAATGTAATATATATTTACTGTGCACATTATTTGATCTACATTTATAATAAGCCTCTAGAAATCATAACGAATAATCTCTCATGGTAACGGCAAAGTCTATATTGTGATACTTCATAGTGTCCTGTTCCAACAAAAAAACCTTTTATTGAGATGAATGTCAGAACAGAATGGTACGACGCGTTTTGGGCTGTAAATAAGCCCTTTATCAAGTGCAAAATAACAGAATGGAGCAATAGAAGCACAGATATTGTATG
The DNA here is from genome assembly GCF_031893055.1 of Leptodactylus fuscus. Lineage (NCBI taxonomy): Eukaryota > Metazoa > Chordata > Amphibia > Anura > Leptodactylidae > Leptodactylus > Leptodactylus fuscus. The sequence goes on from NC_134272.1 coordinate 90,750,566, forward strand.
GGGCATCCAGGACCCTGTATACTCTAGACCAGTCCCGTTTCTGTTTGTTTTGCAGCCCTAGTCATTAATTAGCTTGTACAGCTGCATTCTGTAATTTTGCACTTAGGGCTTGTTAAAGGGCTTGTTTACAGCCCGAAACGCGTCGTTGTAACATTCATCTCAATAAAAGGGTTGTTTTTTGTTGGAACCCTTGGCCTGTGTCTTGACTTCATCAGCAAAGAGCGTGGGTTCCCTGTCACGGATCTCCTGTCCTTACTGCCATCCACTCTACTCTAAAATGGAAGGGCTTAGATCTTGTTGCCATACAGTCCCAGTAGGATGATACAAAGGCTGTACATGTAAAAAAAAAAAGCTGTCCCGTCCGCAGCTGCTGTGAGGCCCTGAGCTTATAGCCAGAATATTTGGATATTACTGCAGTGAGATTAAGATATGAGGGGAAGGGGATGATAGGACAGGCCATTTATTAATCAATCCCAAATAGCAAGCACCATGTTCTGCAACTTCTCAGTATGTGCACCACATTCTCTGCCGTGTAGGGAGGGGTTGGTATCTCAGGCCCTTGTATTCACCCGCGGCTCCTCTCCTGGCACATCACGGGCCCATAGCTCTGTATGTGCAAAGTCTGGAAATTAAGCCAGAAAGGAAAAGGGTGTTTGGTATCACAGATAGTTCAGAGAGGAAACCTCAGTATCTATGTCACAGTATCAAACTGCTAACACGCAAGACGTATCAGCTGACTGACAGACGGGTGCAGGTGGGAACCATTGATGAACTGCCCGAAGCATCAACTCCATCCCAGGCAAGGACCGTGACTCACCAGATCAAGGAAAGGAAAGAAAAAGATATATTACTTATCCTGTATTATACTCCAGAGCTGCGCTCACTATTCTGCTGGTGCAGTCACTGTGTACATACATTACATTACTTATCCTGTATTATACTCCAGAGCTGCGCTCACTATTCTGCTGGTACAGTCACTGTGTACATACATTACATTACTTATCCTGTATTATACTCCAGAGCTGCGCTCACTATTCTGCTGGTGCAGTCACTGTGTACATACATTACATTACTTATCCTGTATTATACTCCAGAGCAGCGCTCACTATTCTGCTGGTACAGTCACTGTGTACATACATTACATTACTTATCCTGTATTATACCCCAGAGCTGCGCTCACTATTCTGCTGGTACAATCACTGTGTACATACATTACATTACTTATCCTGTATTATACTCCAGAGCTGCGCTCACTATTCTGCTGGTGCAGTCACTGTGTACATACATTACATTACTTATCCTGTATTATACTCCAGAGCTGCGCTCACTATTCTGCTGGTGCAGTCACTGTGTACATACATTACATTACTTATCCTGTATTATACTCCAGAGCTGCGCTCACTATTCTGCTGGTACAGTCACTGTGTACATACATTACATTACTTATCCTGTATTATACTCCAGAGCTGCGCTCACTATTCTGCTGGTGCAGTCAATGTGTACATACATTACATTACTTATCCTGTATTATACTCCAGAGCTGCGCTCACTATTCTGCTGGTACAGTCACTGTGTACATACATTACATTACTTATCCTGTATTATACTCCAGAGCTGCGCTCACTATTCTGCTGGTGCAGTCAATGTGTACATACATTACATTACTTATCCTGTATTATACTCCAGAGCTGCGCTCACTATTCTGCTGGTACAGTCACTGTGTACATACATTACATTACTTATCCTGTATTATACTCCAGAGCTGCGCTCACTATTCTGCTGGTACTGTCACTGTGTACATACATTACATTACTTATCCTGTATTATACTGCAGAGCTGCGCTCACTATTCTGCTGGTACAGTCACTGTGTACATACATTATATTACTTATCCTGTATTATACTCCAGAGCTGCGCTCACTATTCTGCTGGTGCAGTCACTGTGTACATACATTACATTACTTATCCTGTATTATATTCCAGAGCTGCGCTCACTATTCTGCTGGTACAGTCACTGTGTACATACATTACATTACTTATCCTGTATTATACTCCAGAGCTGCGCTCACTATTCTGCTGGTACAGTCACTGTGTACATACATTACATTACTTATCCTGTATTATATTCCAGAGCTGCGCTCACTATTCTGCTGGTACAGTCACTGTGTACATACATTACATTACTTATCCTGTATTATACTCCAGAGCTGCGCTCACTATTCTGCTGGTACAGTCACTGTGTACATACATTACATTACTTATCCTGTATTATACTCCAGAGCTGCGCTCACTATTCTGCTGGTGCAGTCACTGTGTACATACATTACATTACTTATCCTGTATTATATTCCAGAGCTGCGCTCACTATTCTGCTGGTGCAGTCACTGTGTACAGACATTACATTACTTATCCTGTATTATACACCAGAGCTGCGCTCACTATTCTGCTGGTAGTGACTGTGTACATACATTACATTACTTATCCTGTATTATACTCCAGAGCTGCGCTCACTATTCTGCTGGTACAGTCACTGTGTACATACATTACATTACTTATCCTGTATTATACTCCAGAGCTGCGCTCACTATTCTGCTGGTACAGTCACTGTGTACATACATTACATTACTTATCCTGTATTATACTCCAGAGCTGCGCTCACTACTCTGCTGGTACAGTCACTGTGTACATACATTACTTGTACCTTTAGATAATATATTACTTATATTTGGAGATTTTTGGTATTATTCAGGTTTTTCACATTTGCTTTTTGCAGTTAATTTAAATTTCTGGACAGAGATTAAATATCTTCCTCAGATCCCTCCTTCTTCCTTCTCCTTCTTCTTCTTCCTTCACCCTCACGCTCATCCCTCCTTATATAGCAGCAGGGTGTTCTGGCCCCTCATCACCAGGGCCCGGCTCTGACTGCCGCCCTTGCCCTCCCTATGACTATCACGCCCTTGGCTCTCCGCGTTGCTCTCTCTGTGTGAACATGTCACATTCCTCCTTTCTTTCTTGATCAAAGTCCTGCAGACAGCTGCCCGGAGCCAACCTGCTTAACATCCGCACCCCTGCCCTATGTCAGCGCCCCGCAGAGAGGGGGCCGCCCTAGTACATGGTTTCCATTGCCGGCACCTTGTTTGCAACTGGCTGTGCTGATGTTTTGCCGCTTTTTGATTTTGTCTCCAGCAGACGTTATTCTCTGTGTTCAGCCTCAGTGTTATAACCAGCACGACGCCGTCTGTTATGTATGGATAGGGCAGACAAACCGTGTTGGCCAAAACTATTGGCCCCCCTGCAATTCTGTCAGATAATCCTCGGTGTCCCCCAGATAATGATTACAAGCACAAACTCTTTGGTAATATCTTCATTTATTTTGCTTGCAATGAAAAAACACAAAAGAGAATGAAAAAAAAGTCACATCATTGATCATTTTACACAAAACTCCAGAACTGGTGCGGACAGAAGTATTGGCGCCCTCAGCCTAATACTTGGTAGCACAACCTTTAGACACAATAACTGCGCAAAACCGCTTCCGCTAACCAGCAATGAGTTTCTTACAAGGCTCTGCTGGAATCTTAGACCCTTCTTCTTTGGCTCCTGCTCGCGGTCCCCCCTGAGATGTGAAGGGGGCCTTCTCCAAACTCCAAGAGATCTCTCCCCCTCCCCCACAGGTGTTCTATGGGATTCAGGGCTGGACTCATTGCTGCCACTTTACAAGTCTCCAGGGCTTTCTCTCACCACCATTTTCTAGTGCTGACCTGAAGTGTGTTTTGGGTCCTTGTCCTGCTGGAAGAGCCCTGACCTCTGAGGGAGACCCCGCTTTCTCACACTGGGCCCTACATGATGCTGCACAATGTGTTGGTCGTCTTCAGACTTCATAATGCCATGCACACGGTCAAGCAGTCCAGTGCCAGAGGCAGCAAAGCAACCCCAAACCATCAGGGACCTCCTCCATGTCTGACTGTAGGGGGCGTCTTCTTCTCTTTGAAGGCCTCTTTTTCCTGTAATCTCTATGTTGAGGCCTTTTCCTACTTTTGTCTCCTCTGACCAGAGAACATTCTTCCAGAACGGTTTTGGCTTTCTCAGGTAAGTTTTGGCAAACTCAAGCCTGGCTTATGTCTGTGGGTAAGAAGTGGGGTCTTCCTGGGTCTCCTACCATACAGTCCCTTCTCATTCAGACGCTGACACTGGATAGTACGGGGTGACACTGTTGTCCCCTCGGACTGCAGGGCAGCTTGGACTTGTTTGGATGTTAGTCGAGGATCTTTATCCACCATCCGCACAATCTTGCAGTGAAATCTCTGGTCAATGTTTCTTTTGCGTCCACATCTCGGGAGGTTAGCCACAGGGCCATGGACTTTACACTTCTTGATGACACTGCGCACGGTAGACACAGGAACATTCAGGGCTTTGGAGATGGACTTGTAGCCTTGAGATTGCTCAGGCTTCCTCACAATTTTGCTTCTCAAGTCCTCAGACAGTTCTTTGGTCTTCTTTCTTTTCTCCATGCTCAATGTGGTCACACAAGGACACAGGACAGAGGTGGAGTCAACTTTAATCCATTTCAACTGGCTGCAAGTGTGATTTAGTTATTGCCACCACCTGTTAGGTGCCTCAGGTAAGTAACAGGTGCTGATAATTACACAAATTAGAGAAGCATCACATGATTTTTCAAACAGTGCCAATACTTTTTCCCACCCCCTTTTTTATGTTTGCTGTGGAATTATATCCAATTTGGCTTTTTGACAATTCTTTTTGTGGTTTTCCATTGAAGACAAATTAAATGAAGATTATATTACCAAAGAGTTTGTGATTGCAATCATTATCTGGAAGACCATGAGTATTATCTGACAGAATTGCAGGGGTGCCAATACTTTTGCCCAACACTTGAACCATCGATGAAATGTATCAATTTCTATCTGTATCTGGGTGACAACCAATCACCTAACTTTTCAGGTTACTGAATAACAAATGGGTTAATCCTGCTGCATACCAATGTGACTTATATGAGGAGGCAATTAAATATTTTAAGATTTCTGTAGCTCCTGTGAAATCTGCATTGCATGAATTGTTTTAATTATCTGTTTTTGGGAAAGCTGGGTGTCAATCGTTATTGGCCACCATAATATCTTATTCTCATTGAATGCAACATAAGTAGATTCCCAAACGGCCTGTTCTAGGGGGATGACAAACAAGGCACTTGCCCGGGACCTCCACTTATTGCGGGCAGACATTCCAAGGCATGAACTGAACGGCCATATTTTACGGGGTTTCGTTCCTGGTACCGCAGCTCCACTGCTGCTACTTTTGTGTCGGCTTTACCTCTGTCATCTGCTTCCTGCAATTCACCTCACTGATATAATGGCTGAGATTCGCTGGGGACAGTTCACACAACGTGATATATTAGGTGACAAATTCGTCCCAGCTTCACAGTCCAGATGTGAGGATCAGCAGGCGCTTTATTGTCACCTGGGGGATTGTCAGAAATGCACCTGCTGGACGGGGAAGGAAGGAAGAGTGAGAATCATCTTATAAGTATTAACACATGGGGTGGGATCGTGAGAGCTTCACTGACAATTACACATACAGAGCTCACTGCAACACATAAGGCCCATCTAATGTTGTGAGACGGATTGCTGGAATATAAGAACCTAGTACAAGTAGAAATAGGAACCCCTTTAACATCAGGACCAGGAAACCAGTTTAGGGGTAAGTGGGTGACCAAAGAGAAGGAGACGTAGACAGGGATCTAATCTTTGCAACAATGTTACTGCACCAAGTCAAGAAAAAAAACAACAATAAAACTGTTATGTGTCAAACTATGTGCAGGACCTGTAGAAGGAGCTGTGGTCACATGACCATCTGTGCAGGTCCTACAGCTAATGAGTGGAGCCTTAGAGTTTCAGCTCCTGTGTAAATGTATGGGGTCTGTATTTAGGGATCTGTATTCATTTAGGGGTAGTGATCTCAGGTTATTTTTTTAGAGTCGTCCCTTATTTTGGAGTCTGATGGGTGTCAGTATTTATTCTGCTATAGATTTTTTTTTTTTGGGGGGGGCGTATGATTTGGGTCTGTATCTGCTTTAGGGGTCTGTCTTCACGTAGAGAGCCTTTAGTTACTATTAGGTCTAATTTGGGGTATGGGGTATTTATTTGGGGATCTGTAGGTATTTTCTGGGTAGATGTTTCTTTTAGGATCTGCTTTTATGATAGGTTCTGTAGCAGAGATGAATGAACAAGCTCAGACTGAACCAGATTTAACTCAAAATTTCCAAAAGTTTTGGGCTTGACCGTAAAACACTATTATAACTTGGGGTCTCTTCAGATGCTGGAGTATAACAAGCAGAAGAACCTTGCTTCATCCTTCTGGGCCTATGACGGCTCACCAGAGCCCTCTCCCAACTTCTGGCTGATGTCACATACCCCGGGTAACTGTTGGAGACTGCAAATGGGCCTCAGCGGTCATGTGGAGTGGGCTAACGTGGGTCACAAATTTGGCCCGAAACAAAGCAAAGTAGGCGTCATAACTGTAGGGTCTGTGTTGATTTAAGCAATGGAGACCCAATGAAGCCCACAATGATGCCCAGTCCCACTCCCCACTTACTTGACATGACTGGAGCAACATCCATGCAGAGACAGAAGGCCTGGGAATCTGGTGTCTTCCATGGGGTATTGAGAGATATAAGGGTGCACACAACCGGGTCCTCCGAGTCATGCATGCAATTGGCTCTCGCTACCTATCATTCCCTGTGTTATTTGTACAATTACATAGACGTTTTCATTGTCTCCTCTTCTTCTAACCCTTCTCTCTTATATAACAGGAGGGGTTACGAGCCCTAAAACCCCCCACCAATATTATCTCCCGGTTGGAGATTTTCCTACAAATATTCTCCAACTCAATGTTGTTTTGCAATTTTCTAATCAAGTCTTATCAGGGAAATCTGGGTCGGAGTCTGAACACGCCCGGGTGTAGAGCCGCCCCGCACTCAGGTGTTTCAGATCATCTTCGAAACTATAACTTAGCTCAGGCGTAACCTCAAGACAGACAGCGATTCCTGCAGCGATAGCGCCGGAGATATTACTACAAATGAATTAGTGCTGGATGGAATTCCAGAGATGATGGATATACAGAAGAGAGAGAAATAATGAAATCCGCCCCTGACATTACAGAGAAATGAACTGAAACCAGAAAAACAAACCAATGTAATCTCCGATCTGAGCAACATTTATCTACGGTCTAATCCATCTGTATACAGAAGACAGGAAAAGATAGACGAATATTACAGTAATATTTCAGAATCTTAAAAGAGTTGTCCAGGGAGACATTTTACGCGTCCTCCAGGGGCTTTACAGCACCAGGTCTAGGGGTCCCGGGCTGGATCCGATCCCAGGTCATGTGATTCAAGCCAGCACCTGGTCTCAAAGCCGCTCCGCCTTCCCCTACTATCTCATGTTCATAGTAACTTAGATCCATGTGCTGTTGGGGGCAAGAGGAGGAGAAGGAGCCACTTGGTGACCAGATGTTGGATCCAATCTAATGTTACTGAGCAGTCACTATAGGATGGATGGAATGCTAGCAAATCCCATCCACAATTGCAGAAAAATATGCGCAGCATGGTAATTATATCTACAGAAAAGATGGAAGCAGAAAGTACACAGTAGAAACCTCTGCAGACGTTCTACGGAAAGTGATACGGAAAAAACTGGGATGCATTTTCGCTGTGGTCCACCATGTGGGGCCTTAGCTTTAAAGATGTCCAGGGTCCAAGAAAAAGGGGCAATAGTGGGGGAATAAAAATTCAAAAATAGCGCCATACTACTATGAAATCATTTTAAAACGGAATCTGTAATATATAAACTAATAGTAATAGTATAACACTGAGCCCTATGTACAAGAATATAACTACTATAATACTACCTCCTATGTACAAGAATATAACTACTATAATACTGCTCCTATGTACAAGAATATAACTACTATAATACTAACTCCTATGTACAAGAATATAACTACTATAATACTACCTCCTATGTACAAGAATATAACTACTATAATACTACCTCCTATGTACAAGAATATAACTACTATAATACTACTTCTATATACAATAATATAACTACTATAATACTACTCCTATGTACAAGAATATAACTACTATAATACTACTCCTATGTACAAGAATATAACTACTATAATACTACTCCTATGTACAAGAATATAACTACTATAATACTCCTCCTATGTACAAGAATATAACTACTATAATACTGCTCCTATGTACAAGAATATAACTACTATAATACTTCTCCTATGTACAAGAATATAACTACTATAATACTGCTCCTATGTACAAGAATATAACTACTATAATACTACCTCCTATGTACAAGAATATAACTACTATAATACTACCTCCTATGTACAAGAATATAACTACTATAATACTACTCCTATGTACAAGAATATAACTACTATAATACTGCTCCTATGTACAAGAATATAACTACTATAATACTACTCCTATGTACAAGAATATAACTACTATAATACTGCTCCTATGTACAAGAATATAACTACTATAATACCGCTCCTATGTACAAGAATATAACTACTATAATACTACCTCCTATGTACAAGAATATAACTACTATAATACTACCTCCTATGTACAAGAATATAACTACTATAATACTACTCCTATGTACAAGAATATAACTACTATAATACTACTCCTATGTACAAGAATATAACTACTATAATACTGCCCCATGTACAAGAATATAACTACTATAATACTACTCCTATGTACAAGAATATAACTACTATAATACTACTCCTATGTACAAGAATATAACTACTATAATACCACTCCTATGTACAAGAATATAACTACTATAATACTACTATGTACAAGAATATAACTACTATAATACTGCTCCTATGTACAAGAATATAACTACTATAATACTACTCCTATGTACAAGAATATAACTACTATAATACCGCTCCTATGTACAAGAATATAACTACTATAATACTACTCCTATGTACAAGAATATAACTACTATAATACTACTCCTATGTACAAGAATATAACTACTATAATACTGCTCCTATGTACAAGAATATAACTACTATAATACCGCCCCCTATGTACAAGAATATAACTACTATAATACTACCTCCTATGTACAAGAATATAACTACTATAATACTGCTCCTATGCACAAGAATATAACTACTATAATACTACTCCTATGTACAAGAATATAACTACTATAATACTACTCCTATGTACAAGAATATAACTACTATAATACAGCTCCTATGTACAAGGATATAACTACTATAATACTACTCCTATGTACAAGAATATAACTACTATAATACTGCTCCTATGTACAAGAATATAACTACTATAATACTGCTCCTATATACAAGAATATAACTACTATAATACTACTCCTATGTACAAGAATATAACTACTATAATACTACTCCTATGTACAAGAATATAACTGCTATAATACTGCTCCTATGTACAAGAATATAACTACTATAATACTACTCCTATGTACAAGAATATAACTGCTATAATACCAGTGCCTATATACCTGTACAAGTTGTAGCTATATACTGTAGGTGTAGTTGATTCTTACATTCACAAACATCTGGGTGGTTTTCTGTTATTGATGTGATTTTTGGGTTTTGGCCACTCCAATATATTTTTTGTTGTAGACTTGATTATTTTGGTTCCTCTTGTGCCAGAACCTACAACCTTCGGCTACACATGAGAGGGACTGAACGGTCTTACAGCTTATTACACATAGGGCGGTAGAGTTCATCAGTAAATAATTCCTGTCAGAGAGAAATTAATATAAAGACGACCATCTGCTCTCTGTCCGGGAGATGAGAGGAGTCTGCACTTATAGTTTTATAACTCATCCTGACTTCGGAGGAGAGAATCATTAGGTTGAGGATTTGGAAGCCACCCAGAATTGGGTGACTTCCAAAAACAACAGCTCATACTGAAGGGTGCGTGTATTGTGTATTGTGTAGTTACTGAAAAATCAACCCAATGGATTAGTGAACATAACGCACATATACAGAAACACTGATGTACAGATCTCTCCTGGTCTTACTCACAAGACACGACTTGTCAATTCTCCATTTCTTCAGACATCTTAGACCATAATTCAGATACGGGGGGAGGTAGTCACGAGTCCTTCTCCCCCTCTTACGTATGCCACCTTGCACCCAGGAATCTGCACAAGGCAATATCCGGACCCTGATACTTTTTACCCACAGGGCTCTGTTGTCTTAGTCCAGGCAACCGAAATTGACTTTAAGACGCATGGATTCAAAAAACATCCTTGGATTTAACTTATCCAGCCCACCATCTCTCCTCTGTAGGTATTTTATCCCTGTCTTTACTGGATTCAACCTGTTCCCCCACAAAAATTGGCCTAAGAAACTGGTTTATGGTAAACACGTACACTAATGGACTCAGTGGGCAACCTTGTTCCACCCCGGCCTCAGCCCTGAAAGTGTCCTCCTGCCAACCACTGACCAGAGGAAAGCTCTCCGCCTCACGGTACAAAGTTCTCAGCCAATCTACAAATTGTCTCGGAATATTGTATTTCGTCAACGTGGCCCATACATACTCATGGTCTACTCTGTCAAAGTCCTTAGCCTGGTCAAGACTCACAACATATCTCCCACACCTCAGAGCTTCACATCTCTCTCAAACATCTCCCTTATCAAGATAGACAACTGCTCCAGAGATGTTCTGCCCTTTAACTGAGGGACAAACAGACGAACCTAGAAAACAGAATTTTTACGAGAATCTTCCTATCGACATTCAAGAGGGCAATCAGCCAGTTCTTGATGTCACCAGGCTCTTTACCTTTAGACATCAGGATCAGGGAGGACACTCTCATGGATGGAGGCATCAGGAGATTTTCTAGACTAGCTTTGTAGACATCCACAAGGACTGGAGACAAGAGGTCTCGGAATATCTTATAGAACTCAGCTGTAATCCCATCTGGACCTGGCGCCTTCGGTCAGATGTAACTTATCTATGACCTCTCTCATCTCCTCCACCATTAAAGCAGTAAAGTCCAAATCATTAGTATCAGGACCCGGAGTTGCCTCCAAGAATTGAGCCACCTTCACTCTATCCAAAACCTTCTTCTGAAACAAGTCAACATAGTAAGTTCTCACCACCCCCAGGATACCCTCCCGAGACTCATGTAAGACACCCTGGGAGTCAGCGAGACCTGTGACCGGTTTGTTTGCCACCCGCTCCCTGCAATTCTCAAAAGTATCAGGCACCCCTAAGGACCCGTAATCCCATTCAAGCAGAAGTACAAGGCCAGAGGATCCAAATATGGGACAGTTTTTCCCTTATCCCACTAACTTCTGTAAGGTTATCATAAGCCATGTCTATCCTGCTACTCCTTCCAGCAAAACAGTAGGTACATTTTAGGCTTCTGACCACCCTGTGTGAATACATCACTTACACTGGCCTGCAAAATCATGTTGTTAATGACTCTGGAGTCTCCGGCCACCGCTCTGCTGAAGGATATAGATGTGTCACTAATGCATCATCAGGATAATCCTTACTACTGACGTTGTGCCAGGCGTGTGGACAGTCCCTGTGCGGGTGACCCATCTGCCCGAATAGGTTACAGCGGATGTTTTGGCAGTTGGTGCTGACATGGCCGAGCTCCCCGCACAGGCTGCACTTGACCACCGTATACACACTAGCCACGTGGCCGGTCTTACCACACTTGAAACATTTCCTGGGTTGACCAGGATAGAAGCAGACGTCTTTTTCTCTGCCGTGAAGGAGTTTGGCAGATGTGACGTAACGTTATTATACTGGTGCAGTCTCACCAGAACCTTCCACCCTCCAGTCCAGATACCATCAGCATCTCTGTTCTTAGTGAGGTCAGACATGAGGTCGCAATGTCTCCTGAGCCACACCACAATATCCTGAGGAGGAACAGATTCGTTCCAGAAGATGATATTGACTGTGACTATATCTGGCCTGGAGATAGGGATAAAAGTAAATTTATTCCATTCCTCCGTGTCCCTGAGATGGGTGTAATTCGCCCAGAACCTGTCCAGACTAGCCATGAGCTTAAAGCTGATGTGAACCCCAATCCGGTGGCACAGGAGCTCCCTCACCACAAACCTCCTGTCTGGGAGATCCCCCTTGGCCCCTCGGTGCTTGAACCTCACAACGTTCCTCCTCTTGAACGCCTGGCCAGTGTAGTGAGTGCCAGAGGTGAAGGACAGAGCGCCTTGGCTCCAGGCGTTCCTTGGAGGTTCCTGACGGGGCGCACTACCAGGGTTATCAGGGCGAGGGTCTGCACTAGAGGGGTCTGTCGTACCTGACCTGCCTGATGTTAGAGGGAGATCACATCCATTATCCTGTATGACCTCATGCCCCCGTGCACCTCTATGACATCATCAGGAGGTTCTATCTCTCACATAGACTGGGTATTATCTCCAGACCCATCAGGTACATTCACAGTGTCCTCACTGCCCCCAGTGTGTTCTCACCAAGAGTCCTGCTGTGTCGCCGCATCACCCGCACACATGGAATCATTCCCACTGTCCTGCTGCTGCACAGTCTCTGCTGGGACTTGTGGTGCCTCTACTGTTACCTGTGCTCCTGCTGCTCAGGGACAGCTTGCATGCTGTAGGATTGGTCTGGTCACCTGCCAGGGCACATCCGGGGTGGTATATGAACCTGATAGGGCTTCAGATGAGCTGGACTCAGACCCAATGTTCTGCTGGTGCTGTGTAAGACGTTCCTGGTTTCTGTAGGACTCGGCCAGGGGCCTCATCCTCTCCATCAGTTTTACAACATCAGCCAGTTCTATACCGCAGCCTGCGGTCATATACAGTATTATACTAAGGGTTTGCGGTCTACAGAGTCAGTAGGGTACATTTATTAAGCTACTTGGTGGGTTTTTTTCTGGCGTGAATTGCGCCTTTTTGAGGTCTTTTTCTGCGTTACACGTCATGTAGGAACCATTTGTGCCTTTTTTTCCCAATGTTATGCTGCTTTCGCCACTTTTGCTTTTTGGAGAGAAGGGGTGTGGCCTAATCGGCGATCATTTTGTGACTTGGCGGTATTTATGACGTGCGCCTTTTTAAAAAGAAGCAAAAAAAAAGGCGCAAATGCCCTCCAGGCCATGGGTGGTGTAAAAGTACCGTCAGGTTAGAAAGTATGAAAAGGTGAATGTGCGATATCTAACACGTGCACAACATCTAACAAGGAGGTACTGACATAATAAATAACCGCCACAGTAATATTATTCTAATAAAGGAGCACTGGCGAGGAGTAGGGCCAAAAAAGAGGCAGATGATAAATAACCCCCCATGTCTATGCAGAATCTGTTTGTGAAATTTAGTTCCTCCATTTTGCTTACCAGTGCCGGTTCTCCGGGGCAGTCGCAGCTCTGGTGCCAGCGGCGTCTCTATCACCCATGGTTGTGGTTGCGGCCTACGTGGTGTTGCAGGCTCTGGTGCTAGCGGGGTCTCTATCACCTGTGGTTGTGGTCTACGTGATGTTGCAGGCTCTGGTGCTAGCGGGGTCTCTATCACCCATGGTTGTGGTTGCGGCCTACGTGGTGTTGCAGGCTGTGGTGCTAGCGGGGTCTCTATCACCCATGGTTGCGGCCTACGTGGTGTTGCAGGCTCTGGTGCTAGCAGCGTCTCTATCACCCATGGTTGTGGTTGCGGCCTACATGATGCTGCAAGCTCTGGTGCCAGCGGCGTCTCTATCACCTGTGGTTGTGGTTGCGGCCTACGTGGTGTTGCAGGCTCTGGTGCTAGCGGGGTCTCTATCACCCATGGTTGTGGTTGCGGCCTACGTGTTGCTGCAGGCTCTGGTGCTGGTGGGGTCTCTATCACCTGTGGTTGTAGTTGCGGCCTACGTGGTGTTGCAGGCTCTGGTGCTAGCGGGGTCTCTATCACCCATGGTTGTGGTTGCGGCCTACGTGTTGCTGCAGGCTCTGGTGCTGGTGGGGTCTCTATCACCCGTGGTTGTGGTTGCGGCCTACGTGATGTTGCAGGCTCTGGTGCTAGCGGCGTCTCTATCACCCGTGGTTGTGGTTGCGGCCTACGTGATGTTGCAGGCTCTGGTGCTAGTGGCGTCTCTATCACCCGTGGTTGTGGTTGCAGCCTACGTGGTGTTGCAGGCTCTGGTGCTAGCGGCATCTCTATCACCCATGGTCATGGTTGCGGTCTATATGGTGTAGCAGGCTCCAGCGGTAGCGGCGTCTCTATCACCCATGGTTGTGGTTGCAGCCTACATGGTGTTGCAGGGTCTGGTGCTAGTGGCGTCTCTATCACCCATGGTTGTGGTTGTGGCCTACGTTGTGTTGCAGGCTCTGGTGCTAGTGGCTTCTCTATCACCTATGGTTGAGGTTGCGGCCTACATGTTGTTGCAGGCTTCCCCATGGCTGGTTTCACAGCAGCTCCAGGTTTATGACCCGCTGTCTGTGCAGGAGCTGGATCGCACTTCCCAAGGTTTGGGTTAGAAACAGTCTTAGAATCCCCTGGAGATTTCCCTGCAGGTTTCACTTGAGTCACTTCCACAGCCTTGTCCTGCACACACCATATTGGAGACCACATCTTGCTGCTGCAGGTTCTCCTGCAATGTCTGTCTCTCCAATGATATCCTCCTGTGTCTGTGAGCCGTGCACCTGGTGTATGTGCCGGGCTCTGCCTCGCCTCCTGTGCACACACCTGGTGTAGGACTTGCTGTCCAGGACTCTGCATGGCGGGTCTGACCGGAGGTCTCACATCTCTGAGAATGACGTGCAGTAGTAACTTCTCTCTTTACAACACAAGCTTTCATTGCTCCATCATTCTTCCTTGGACTAGACCTGATCACTTTCTTCTTTTGTTCTGGCTTCACTTTAGGATTTGCAGTCACTTTAGTAAGAGCCTGGGAGTTTTCTCTCAGTGTAGGCCTGGGCCTGGTCTGGGGAACTTCCCCACCCAGAGTGTCCCCGCCCTGGGCTATCTCCAGCTATATCATACCTCACAATGTTCATCAAAGGACAGAAAGAGGGACAAAATGTGCACTATGTGCACATAGTGCGCCGGGGCAAATGTAGCTCCACCCACTTCCGAATTGGCTCCGCCCATTCCCATTAATTTCTTTTTGTGCGCCCACACAGGACAATGCAGTCACCCTAATATTATATGCCCCCCCCCCATTATAATAATCTCCTCAAACTTACCCCACAGTATAAAGCCTCTCTCCTCGTGCATCCACAGTTTAATGTCCCCCTCCAGCTGTCTACAGATTAAACTGGGGGCAACTAGAGGGGACATTATAGTAGTTATATTCTAGTACATAGGAGCAGCATAAGGGGGCATTCACACTACGGATACGCTGAGCTGATTCTGAACGTAAAACACATCCCATTCATCCCATTCATTTCTATGGGAGCCGGCATATGAGCGCTCCCCACTGAAATGAATGGGCTTCTTTTTCCCCTATATACGCGCGTATCACATTGAAAGGAATAGGG
This sequence comes from Leptodactylus fuscus, assembly GCF_031893055.1. Taxonomy (NCBI): domain Eukaryota; kingdom Metazoa; phylum Chordata; class Amphibia; order Anura; family Leptodactylidae; genus Leptodactylus; species Leptodactylus fuscus. The sequence continues at coordinate 90,766,125 of NC_134272.1, forward strand.
AAAAAAGCAGCCCATTCATTTCAATGGGGAGCGCTCGTATGCCGGCTCCCATAGAAATGAATGGGATCTGCTTTGTACGCGCTGATTCTGAACGTGTTTTATGTTCAGAATCAGCTCAGCGTTTACTCAGTGTGAATGCACCCTTATAGTAGTTTCAGGTATATTCAGGGCGGTATTATAGTAAATGTATTCGTACACTGGGTCATTCATTAGCCTTAAGCAGTAGAGAGAGTGTTTTTTTGCTGTGAGCTTTGTTCTGGTATATGATGGCGCCATTTTTCCACCACATTTCGTGTCTTTCGTAGACTTTCTGCTCCGTTGGTATTTCTATCAGGTTTGATTGGATTTGCTCTTTTATGTGATTTTTCTCTGGCCACATTTGTTTCATATTCGATCGTTTCATGGATCATTTAGGCTCGATCTCTTCGCTCATTTCACGGTCTTCTCGCTGACCAAGTGATTTACAGCAATTTTCAGTGAATATAAAATGTTTACACACTGACAGATTTCTCGAGTTTGTGGTTTCGGGGAAGTGACCTCGAGTCCAACCTCTCCTCCTGCAAAGAACATTCCCAGATTCTGCATTTCTGTTAGTTTGACTTCTTTTTTGTTTTTTAATCTTTTACATGTGTCCTATTTCTGTAGTAACAATGAATGATGACATGTATATATGGCTGACAGGCTGCAGATCAGAGTTGGTTACAATCAGGATTGGATATTGGCATAGTAAGCCTGTGCCTATAGGTGACCCTGGGGGTGGCTACATATAGGGAATTTATATTAATATATTATGTAATAAACATAATATTGCTATGCATTTATGCTAATTATACACTACCAATGCTGTGGGAATGAGAGGAGGACACTATAAAGAGATTGTCAACATTTTTGACCCCTCTGTTGACTGTTCACAAGCGATCCTAGGGGATATAGGTTACTTGGATTCTACATTTCCTTGCATGCATTAGTTTGGTGGGGGTCTCTATTACCCACTCATTTCTTATTATAAGAATCAATCACAGCAATTTCTTTTCCACCTTCCCCTCTCACAGCAACAGTAACCTCACCAACAGAAAGAATCTGCAGCCGCATCCCCCCTCACCCTCCCTTCTGTCTTCTATTTACTGTATTAGGCTTCATAGAATTTTGGGAGACAAGAAGGTTTTGCAGCATTTGCAGAATGTGAAAGTCAGGGATGGTGACATTTTAAGGAAATCTCGTACAGAAGGATAACGTAATAGGTGCTGAGGTCATATGATCCCTTGACTTGAGAATGGTCCTGCCCCAGGAATTCTTGATCTTTGGACTAAGGTTGAGCAAATTCATTTAGCACAAATCAAATTTGATTCAAAGTTTTGGATTTAGACAAAGCCAAATCTATTGGAATTTGTCCAGTGCAAAATGTTTAAAAGCTGCAGCAGCTTTTTTTCAAATCAGAAGACGACAGATAAGAAGGGTGGTGGCCTAGTGGGCATCCCATAATGCCTTGCAAGTAGCCCCCACTCCAGCGGCATCCAACTCTCTCCTGCAATGTCAGGAGCCCGGGATCACCGCTGAGGTTTAACGTTTCGACACTCAGACTCCACCTATTATATTCTGTCATGGGCACCTTTGGTCCTGTTTTAGCTCCTGGGTGGAGTCAATGGTCTCTCTGAGGGCTGTGATTGGGCCTCAGCTCTCACATGTGGGCACCGAGGTCATGACAATTGCACCAAAGTGAGATGATGTTGAGTTGCATAACTGCTGAGACCACACGACGGCAGAGATCACATGACTGCTGAGACCCAATTACAGATCACAGTTGTCTTCTGGGTCTGATGACATCACTTAGGAGGCTTCATGTGGATTTCCACTGCAAATTTCTATGAACGGCCACTTATTGGTTTGGGAGGCATTTTGGAACGAGATTTTTAAAGCATGTGCAGTCTATATACAGTAGGATAATGTCTAATGTGATGGGGCAGGGAAATATACCGTAAACACCTCCCTTTATGCACACGCATGTTCCATAAGAAGTCATATGGAAAACGTATTAAGAATCCACTTCAGATGTTTCCACTTGTTAATTGCTCTTTCTAATAGTTCAGCGCTTGTTGGCTCTCGACCACCTTACATATTTGAGTGAGAACAAGGTTTAATAAAGCTTCAGGCCCATGAAGCCGTTTCTGGCCCCTCGTCCCGGGCTCTGAGCACCAGATGTGTCCGCTGCTCGCACACAATAATAACTTATCCCCTCGCAGTGTATCTGACAAATAGCGCATTTAATAACATTGTGGCACGAGTGCTGACTGCAATGCCAACCTCAAATTACAAATGTGGACAAAGCGAAATAGCACATAATCAAACCACATGGTGCCGAGAGACGCCGCCAAGAGGAGACGCGCAGCGGGTGAACCATGACAGATCCCCCAAAATAAACCCTGTTTTCTTTGGTGTTTGCTTAGGACAAGTTTGCACTGTTTCATGTTCCCTGTGTCCTGGGGCTTTTAACATGAAATGAAACAATAAAGAACATTGGAAGATGCAAAAAACACCAACCAAACCTAAAAAATCGCCTCCATTTTTAACATGTTGGATGCTATTTCCTAAAGTTTTAATGTGTCACAATGCTGTCAGGTAAGTAACACCATATGGCAATGTAGCACTGCTATATATGTGTATGTTCACTACATTCATGCACACTGCTAAGAATCCCTGTATCCTTCCCATCATGGCTCTCAGCTGTTGCTTTAGGGTTGCCGTCCCTACTAGCCAAACTCCGGCTCAGCCAGTCAGACCTTTCAGGTGCAGAGACAATCCAAGGGTTTGCTCATTGTCCGTTCCAGAGCTGAGGTTGGGTATTTAAAGGGATTCTACCACTAAAACACTTTTTTTTCTAGTTACCACGTCGGAATAGCCTTTAAAAAGGCTATTCGTCTCTTACCTGTGGAAGTGCTCTCCGCCGCGCCGTTCGTTCAAAATACCGGTTTGTACCGGTATGCTATTTAGTTCTCTCGCAGCGATGGGGGCGTCCCCATTGCAGCTCGAAAACCGACCGCAGCGCCGCCTCTCTGGTCTTCGGTGTCCTCCCCTTGCCTCTTCAGCGTCTGTCGGACGCCTGCGCAGTATGCTCTCTGTTCGGCGAAGCTTGCCGAACGTAATGCGCATGCGCGAAAGTGCGGTGCCCGCACTATGGCTGGGACCGCAATTTCACGCATGCGCAGTACGTTCGGCAATCTTCGCCGAACAGAGCGTACTGCGCAGGCGTCCGACAGTACGCTGAAGAAGCAAGGGGAGGACACCGAAGACCAGAGAGGCGGCGCTGCGGTCGGTTTTCGATCTGCAATGGGGACGCCCCCATCGCTGCGAGAGAACTAATTAGCATACCGGTACAAACCGGTATTTTGAACGAACGGCACGGCGGAGAGCCCATCCAAAGGTAAGAGACGAATAGCCTTTTTAAAGGCTATTCCGACGTGGTAACTAGAAAAAAAAGTGTTTTAGTGGTAGAATCCCTTTAAGGCTAGGGATTTGGGCAATGACTCCCGTCGAGCGACCAAAGATCGCTGTCGCCCTGTGACTCTTTCACTAATGTTGCAACCACAACTTCTAGTAGCAAAAAGATGAAGAAATGCCTGCCTTTTTTGCAACTAGATGTCATGGTCGTGACACCCTTGGAGCCATGATGCAACTCCATTGTCACAGGGTGACAATAACCTTTGGTACTATGCCATGTATCCTTCACTTAGCACGGAGACATATCATGTGCTTGTGATTACATTAGTTTTCTGGCTCTGTGTTCTCAGACTTTATCTTGTTTTCTGCTGATTCCCTGGTTACTGACTTTGGCTTATTTTTCTGGATATTCCCTCTCTCGTTGATTTGGCTTTATCCAAGACCTCCTGGACATTGGTATCCTCTGGTGTCATTTTGGATATTCCAGTGTCTCCTGGTTTAAAAGCTTATGTTTTACTTTCTCCACCTGATATAGGTTTTCTGGTTTGGTTCTCACCTATTTTCTGGCTTCTTGCCTTGGTTTTGCAACCTGGATCCCGAAGCACCAAGTCCATCCCGCCTTGTATCAGGGTCCGGTAAGATCCATTAAGTGTTTTTTGTGTTGGATTTTTGTCCTATCCGTTACCTGCTCCGTTTTATCACCTAAACTTGGCAATTGCTCGAGTGGCCATAACACACACCCATCCTGCAAAGTTTGTATAGTGTTCAGGTGGCACAGCTATATATGTATATATAAGTTCAATACATACAAGCACACACATAGGCATACTCAGTACAAGCACTCCTATTGATATCTTTACTACATACCCATATACACTATATACAATAAATGCCTGCACAGATATGCACACTACATACATAGGCACATGCACACTCACACCCACGTATACGCATATGCACACTATAGGCATGCACAATCACACACACAATAAAACCTTTCAGCATGATTAACAAGAGCCCCCTCATCGGCCATGGAGTTGATCTTGGGCCCCTTTTCAGTGTGCCCCATAGCCGCTGCCTCAGCTGACTACATGTTCTCTGCACCCTTGAACTCTTATGAGTTACAATGGTTTATATGTGTTCAGTACATAAATCCCACCAGACGGCCGCATTTCTTCCTCTTCATTGTCTGGCTGCAGATGTCGACCTTTTTTGATATATGGATCTGTTTTGCTTGCAGTGGGTATAGCATAATGTTAGAATGCCAATGTTGTGGTTGGGCTCTAGAAAGTCATGGCAGGATGAATGTTAGATATTTGGTATGTGGTCAGGTGCAGGTCACCCCAGGGGCAGCTTCCTCACTTCACCCATTCTGTAAGCTGACCTGTATCATTTACTCACCAGGGATTGTGTTGTATCCATCTTTATACAAGGGCAAAGAATTCAGGGGCTGAGGCACAATACCCCAGGACCACCTGAGACAAATACCCCAGGACCACCTGAGACAAATACCCCAGGACCACCTGAAACAAATACCCCAGGACCACTGAAACAAATACCCCAGGACCACCTGAAACAAATACCCCAGGACCACCTGAGACAAATACCCCAGGACCACCTGAGACAAATACCCCAGGACAACTGAAACAAATACCCCAGGACTACCTGAAACAAATACCCCAGGACCACCTGAAACAAATACCCCAGGACCACTGAAACAAATACCCCAGGACCACTGAAACAAATACCCCAGGACCACCTGAAACAAATACCCTAGGACCACCTGAAACAAATATCCCAGGACCACCTGAAACAAATACCCCAGGACCACCTGAAACAAATACCCCAGGACCACCTGAAACAAATATCCCAGGACCACCTGAAACAAATACCCCAGGACCACCTGAAACAAATACCCCAGGACCACCTGAGACAAATACCCCAGGACCATCTGAAACAAATATCCCAGGACCACTGAAACAAAATGAAATTACTCAGGAGGTCAAAAGTGTCCTAAAGACACCTGGGAGAGAACACTGGACACGACAATGGAGCACTGAAGAGGTGCAGGATGCCGGGTAGGATTCTTTACTATGTTTTTGCACCCCCAGGCCTCCAATTATTATACTCTGTAGTCTACAGGGACCCTGGAATAAAATAGTGATCTGTAGGTGGTGAACCCCAAAAACCTTAGCTCTGGCCAAACCCAAGATTTTTGGAAAACTCATCAAACCCCAATTTGTTCATTATTAATTACTGCATGTTCAATAAGGCAAAAACTTAATAAAGAATGTCAAGTTTTTAGGGGAGATTTATTAACTTTGGCAATTCATGCCTAGACTACAGTATACACAAGCGTAGATTTCCGCTTTTTGCACCATTAATTTGCTAGTTCTCATTGTCTTTCTCCCACTTGCTTAACTTACCCACTTTTTCGAAGGTTGCAAGGTCAGTGAATATATATATATATATATATATATATATATATATATATATATATATATATATATTTTTACAAATGTTGCAAATTTTAGTGTAGATCTGGCTTCAACCAAAATTAGTGACTTTTTGTACAGGAGGAAATTGCCGCAACCTGCACGATAAATCCTCTCCCCAAATGTGTATATGCTAAAGCTAAGGTTATTCGGCGTCTTCGGCTGGACCCCGATGCATAACCAGAGATTGCGGGGTCGCCTTGTGACTCTCACTCATGTTAGGGAATGGAATTGCATTATACAGCAGGTTAAGGATATCTCATCCTATGGAAGAGTCAGGCAGTCGCTGGAGAACCTATACAGGACCACAATGTTATATAAGGACATGAGCTATACCCAGATCGTGTGGGACCCCTCCCCCATCTCTTTTTACCCACTGAGATGTCAAAAATCTCTGTTTTTCTGGGACTTTTCTCAAGTTGAAGCTTAACCAGTCCCATCATTTAGCTCTAAGTTTAGTTCCAGGAGCCTCAGTGACGCTCCTTGTGGTCTGTCAATGTTATTGTGCAACAGCAAAACCTCTGGGTATTCCCTAAAATGTCAGCTGTCCCTCAGGTCGAGTGTGCGACCTCTCGCCTAAATCCTGGTTGTCTGTAAATGAAGAGGAGGAAGCCACATGTATCTACAGCTATAGGTTGTGCTGCAAGTTTGCGCTTAGTTGTACTGCCACATGGATGAAAATGCAACGGCACAAAGATGCACATGCTAAAACACACAAGGATGCTGCACTAACACAGCCAGACACAGATGCAGATGTTTGCTCAGATTTGAGACAACCAGCTTGTTGGTTACAAGGATCTTACAAGAGGCAACCAGCTTGGTGGTCATGGACAGTCTAAGAGAGGGAAGAGGCTTTGCAAATATTCTTCTGTATGGGCACAGATAGATGATAGATAGATAGATAGATAGATAGATAGATAGATAGGAGATAAATAGATAGATAGATAGGAGATAGATAGATAGATAGATAGGAGATAAATAGATAGATAGATAGATAGATAGATAGATAGATAGATAGATAGATAGATAGATAGATAGATGCTTGGAATAAACCTACACTTTTTCTAAATATTGGAGTGCTGCCATTTTTTCCATTTTCTATATAAAGTTGAAGATTAGCCACCTTCCAGTTTGGCTTTGCACCCGGTTTGTATGCTGTGCTGCTTCTACATTTTTTTCTACTAGATAGATAGATAGATAGATAGATAGATAGATAGGAGATAGATAGATAGATAGATAGATAGATAGATAGATAGAAGATAGATAGATAGATAGATAGATATGAGATAGATAGATAGATAGATAGATAGATAGATAGATAGATAGATAGATAGATAGGAGATAGATAGAAGATAGATAGATAGATAGATAGATAGATAGATAGATATGAGATAGATAGATAGATAGATAGATAGGAGATAGATAGATAGATAGATAGATAGATAGATAGATAGATAGATAGATAGAAGATAGATAGATAGATGATAGGTAGGTAGATAGATAGGAGATAGGTAGATAGATAGATAGATAGATAGATAGATAGATAGATAGATAGATAGATAGATAGGAGATAGATAGATAGGAGATAGATAGATAGATAGATAGATAGATAGATAGATAGATAGATAGATAGATATGAGATAGATAGATAGATAGATAGATAGATAGATAGATAGGAGATAGATAGATAGATAGATAGATAGATAGATAGAAGATAGATAGATAGATAGATAGATAGATAGATGATAGGTAGGTAGATAGATAGATAGATAGATAGATAGATAGATAGATAGATAGGAGATAGATAGATAGATAGATTCCTCGCTATGTTGTTTGCACAGTCACTCGCTGTCCTTTGGTGTCGCAGTAATGGATATAGTCGGCTCAGTTATTATAAGTAACATTGGCAGGACGGAGGAATCTTCTCATAAACTGTACAGAAGATCACCGCAAATGATGGGTCTCAGCATAAGGGGAATCCGTTTTGTTGGGAAGGAAACAGAAGTCGTGTGCTGGAATTTACGGGCATTTCAGCAATAATTTGTGTAATACACTAGAGGCTATATATACCACGCACAATCCAGTGATGTCACAAGTAGTGCTGTAGATAAGGGGTAAGTTGTATGTGTGGACACACACGTCTGTATCCCTGCTATCCTAGGCAGTAAAGGGTTAATGCCTATATACCTGTACCTGTAGGGTGGCAAAGAGGATCATGTCATTATATCTTTATGTCCACTACGGCAGCGAGGGGGTTAATTCCAGTATCTCTGGTGATCTAGTGCAGCAAATGTATTAATACAAGAATCCCTGATCCCTGCATATCTGGGCTCCGATAGACACAAACCTCTTTAGGGTCCTGAGTATTGTCCAAGATCATGCAGCTGTCATTGTATGGCTGCACAGTTCTCTTTATGGTCAGGCAGAGCAGCATAGGAGCACTCTGCCCTATCAGTGCTTTGCAGCTGCAAATACTATGACTCCCATAGCTATGCTATATCTATCCATACAGATACAGATAGTAGTGAACAAACATAGTCAGCCATCTCTGTGTAACATGTCAATCTAATGAGAGCAGTATATTCTGAGTGTTATGTGATGGCGGCTCTGGGGCTTAAATGATGGCAGCAGGATGAGCGACAATGTTCCTGTTATGTATTTCCATCTCCTGCATACTGGTAACATGGAAATCCATCATCTGCATTCCATACAAGTGATAAATGTGTTGTAATAAACAGAGATACAGACCCCACCTCCCCTAATCTGCAGTCTACCCCCCCCCCCCCCCCTCCTCTGGGAGATCTCTTATCCCTGTACTAATTCTTATTATAGAAGGAAATCTTTCCGAGACTCTTCCAGGTGGATATTCTGATGCAGAATCTAAATGTCACGTTATTTAATAGATTAGTACAAGTTCACACTAGGATTAAAATAGTGAACACTGTGTTACTGCAAGTAAATGGCATAACCGATAATTGTAAGCTTTAGTTATGTCTCATAGACCTTACAGAAGACAATGTATCTAAACTGCTGAATAATATACCATCTACAATAACACCAAGTGGACCTGTACTCCAGAGCTGTGCTCACTATTCTGCTGGTACAGTCACTGTGAAATACAGCGTCATACACTATGTATTACAGATATATAGTCCTAGGAGTCCTGACAGCGTCATACACTATGTATTACAGATATATAGTCCTAGGAGCCCTGACAGTGTCATACACTATGTATTACAGATATATAGTCCTAGGAGCCCTGACAGTGTCATACACTATGTATTATAGATATATATATATAGTCCTAGGAGCCCTGACAGTGTCATACACTATGTATTATAGATATATAGTCGTAGGAGCCCTGACAGTGTCATACACTATGTATTATAGATATATAGTCCTAGGAGTCCTGACAGTGTCATACACTATGTATTATAGATATATATAGTCCTAGGAGCCTTGACAGTGTCATACACTATGTATTATAGATATATATAGTCCTAGAAGTCCTGACAGTGTCATACACTATGTATTATAGATATATATAGTCCTAGGAGTCCTGACAGTGTCATACACTATGTATTATAGATATATATAGTCCTAGGAGCCTTGACAGTGTCATACACTATGTATTATAGATATATAGTCCTAGGAGCCTTGACAGTGTCATACACTATGTATTATAGATATATAGTCCTAGGAGCCCTGACAGTGTCATACACTATGTATTATAGATATATAGTCCTAGGAGTCCTGACAGTGTCATACACTATGTATTATAGATATATATAGTCCTAGGAGTCCTGACAGTGTCATACACTATGTATTATATATAGTCCTAGGAGCCTTGACAGTGTCATACACTATGTATTATAGATATATATAGTCCTAGGAGTCCTGACAGTGTCATACACTATGTATTATAGATATATATATAGTCCTAGGAGCCTTGACAGTGTCATACACTATGTATTATAGATACATAGTCCTAGGAGCCCTGACAGTGTCATACACTATGTATTATAGATATATAGTCCTAGGAGTCCTGACAGTGTCATACACTATGTATTATAGGTATATATAGTCCTAGGAGCCCTGACAGTGTCATACACTATGTATTATAGATATATAGTCCTAGGAGCCCTGACAGTGTCATACACTATGTATTACAGATATATAGTCCTAGGAGCCCTGACAGTGTCATACACTATGTATTATAGATATATATATAGTCCTAGGAGCCCTGACAGTGTCATACACTATGTATTATAGATATATAGTCCTAGGAGCCCTGACAGTGTCATACACTATGTATTATAGATATATATAGTCCTAGGAGTCCTGACAGTGTCATACACTATGTATTATAGATATATATAGTCCTAGGAGCCCTGACAGTGTCATACACTATGTATTATAGATATATATAGTCCTAGGAGTCCTGACAGTGTCATACACTATGTATTATAGATATATATAGTCCTAGGAGCCTTGACAGTGTCATACACTATGTATTATAGATATATATAGTCCTAGGAGTCCTGACAGTGTCATACACTATGTATTATAGATATATATAGTCCTAGGAGCCTTGACAGTGTCATACACTATGTATTATAGATATATAGTCCTAGGAGCCCTGACAGTGTCATACACTATGTATTATAGGTATATATAGTCCTAGGAGTCCTGACAGTGTCATACACTATGTATTATAGATATATATAGTCCTAGGATCCCTGACAGTGTCATACACTATGTATTATAGATATATATAGTCCTAGGAGTCCTGACAGTGTCATACACTATGTATTATAGATATATATAGTCCTAGGAGCCCTGACAGTGTCATACACTATGTATTATAGATATATATAGTCCTAGGAGTCCTGACAGTGTCATACACTATGTATTATAGATATATATAGTCCTATGAGCCCTGACAGTGTCATACACTATGTATTATAGATATATATAGTCCTAGGAGTCCTGACAGTGTCATACACTATGTATTATAGGTATATAGTCCTACGAGTCCTGACAGTGTCATACACTATGTATTATAGATATATATAGTCCTAGGAGCCCTGACAGTGTCATACACTATGTATTATAGATATATATAGTCCTAGGAGTCCTGACAGTGTCATACACTATGTATTATAGATATATATAGTCCTAGGAGCCCTGACAGTGTCATACACTATGTATTATAGATATATATAGTCCTAGGAGTCCTGACAGTGTCATAGACTATGTATTATAGATATATATAGTCCTAGGAGTCCTGACAGTGTCATACACTATGTATTATAGATATATATAGTCCTAGGAGCCCTGACAGTGTCATACACTATGTATTATAGGTATATAGTCCTAGGAGTCCTGACAGTGTCATACACTATGTATTATAGGTATATAGTCCTACGAGTCCTGACAGTGTCATACACTATGTATTATAGGTATATACTCCTAGGAGTCCTGACAGTGTCATACACTATGTATTATAGATATATATAGTCCTAGGAGTCCTGACAGTGTCATACACTATGTATTATAGGTATATAGTCCTACGAGTCCTGTTATACACTAGGTTTTAAGCCAATTTAAGGTGTGGTTTGTACTAAATTTAATCAATCTGTGATAAATCTTTGTCCTGATCTACCTGAACCCAAACCAGAATGGATCTTGAGAGGTTCAGGGTTCATCCATCTCTGGTTACATTGTATTTAGTGATTGGTTACATTGTACTTAGTGATTTCTCTATATTGTATCTTTTCCTCTGCAGGTGGATACAGTTGTGATTCGCTGTAGCGCTTGGGTCATGCTCTGATAATATTCTGACTATAACCGAGTGATGTGGAATATTTCTGGCCAGAGCCGTCCGCCCTCCAGTAACTAGTCTGACATAAATCCTAATAAGCACCGGCTATTAGAAATGGTGCCCGTCCTATAATAGTCAATCCCAGTGTTTTGTCTCCATCAGATCTCTCTCATGTGGTTGTGATCTACATCCCAGAATTCTCTGCGGAGCCTGAAATCTCTCATTACATGTAAGTCCTACTTCAGAATGGGGAGGAATTCAGCTCAGTCCATATATAAAGGTGTCACTTGTAGCATAGACCTTATGTTGTGGGATCAGCAGAGGTGTCAGTGTTACACGTCTGGGTCACACAAGCCACTTTGTCTTTTTTGGCACGTTGCTGTTGTTTTTGGCCGCACATTCGCTTCTACTGCACGTAAGACTATTCTCTTCACCATTAAAGTGGCTCCTCTTTTATGAAGATGGGGACAGGTAACATAAGAACCGCCATTTACAACGGGTAACGGTCAGAGCCCGCAACACTCCGCGAAAGGTTATAAAGCATACCCACAGCACTCACTGAGCATGCCCACTACACTCCCCCAATGGCCATGATCTCTATGGCGGAGTGCGGTGCTGTATGGACTGTAGATAGGGGATTGTTGGGGGAAGAGGGGGGAGGGGCTGCTTCCATTCCGTATTTTAATAGTTTAATCCTATGTTATCTGTATCCAGCTTCATAACAATGTTTCTACCTCTCATAGCAGCTGCCCCTGACGGTAACTGCCCCTGATGTGTTGTCCGATTGTTAGTGCGCAAAGAGAAAAGTGGTGACATGTAAAATAATAAGGCCCCACTGAAATATATGACCACGGGTTCCCTATAACCCCTAAGTACTACCCTGGTGTCTATCATACACCGCTACCATACACATATCATTATGATAGTGCTTTAGAGTTGAAGCCTATAGTTGGGCTACCCATCAGAAGTGGCCCCCCTCCCCGTGCCCCCTCCAGGGTATTAGATACAGTATACATAGTTCTGCTTTCCATCCTCGTACAGTAATCTCATAACTGCTCACTTTCCATCCAGCATTGTCTATAATGATAGGGTCAGAGGAGTAACACAAGGGACGTAAGAAAACCTCCTGGAGACGCTTCCAGCCCAATGATGGTTTAAGGAATTTTCCTTGAGGTTTGGGAGAGGGTCAGAGCGGCAGCGCCTGATGATATTGGATGTGACAGGTTGGTGAAGCAGCTGTTAGCGGCAGCAGAAGATCAGGGGCTTAGACGACAAAACAATTACAGCAAATAGAAGCCTGAAACGTGACGAGCAATGATTCATCAGCCGAAAAAATAGCCAAACCAGCCTGTGACTGTGCGCTGCAAGACACGTCTGAGGCCTGTGCTGAAAATGAGCTGGAGAAACCTGCAGAGGAGAAAACCAAGGTGCTAGTGAATAGAATGCAAGTGATATACATACAGTCAGCAGTACAGCGCTCACCATGTTACCTACCACCAGGTCAGAACACTCCTTCCTGAAAAACTCTGCACTGCTGGAGTCCTTGCTCCTTCCATTATGTCACTTAGTCTGTTATCTCCCATTGCATCAACAGCATGGGAATAGCCAAAATGAAAGCAGAGGAATAGCAGAAGTCTAGGCAATGGCCGAGACCAGGAGGTCACCGATAAAGCCAAATCTACAAGTAAGAAAACCCCAAATCATTAAACCAGAGGATCAGCAGAAACGGGAAATTACTGAGAACACAGAGCCTAGACAAAAGGTAATCACAGGTATCTGAGTAAGGAAAGGGTCAGGTTATAGCACCGCACCCCGGGCTGTGAGTGTACACTGACCTAGAGCCTGGACTGGCCCTGCATCTCTGCCTAGCTAAGGTGTGACTGGTAGACAGGGCAACCCTAAAGCAATGGTGGCAAATGCAAATGCTGAACAAGTCACCAGTGACTGCTTCCTGACAAAGACATTGGGGAATAGAGATTTAGATTCCTGGCGATAGTCCTCTCCAGATATACTCCACACTATGAGAGGGGGCAGGATCCCTGCTCGGTCTACCATGTAACTCTTAGGGTGCATTCACACTGAGTAAACGCTAGCTTATTTTGTAGAGTAAAATTATACTTGTAAATTTTGCTATCCCATTGACTTCAATGACATTTTACAGGCGTATTTTTACAGGCGTATTTTTTACAGGCGTATTTTTTACAGGCGTATTTTTACACTTGTAAAAAAATATCATTGAAGTCAATGGGATAGCAAAATTTACAAGTGCAATTTTACTCTACAAAATAAGCTAGCGTTTACTCAGTGTGAATGCACCCTTACTCTGTTACCTCCCATCAGATCAGAATCTTCCTCTTTTGAAACACTGTGGAGGACTCTGGTCTCTGCAGTATGTTATACACTTAGATATGCACAAAATCGTTTCACCAGCAGAATAGTGAGCGCAGCTCTGGAATATAATACAGGATAAGTAATGTAATGTATGTACCCAGTGACTGTACCAGCAGAATAGTGAGCGCAGCTCTGGAGTATAATACAGGATAAGTAATGTAATGTATGTGCACAGTGACTGTACCAGCAGAATAGTGGGCGCAGCTCTGGAGTGTAATACAGGATAAGTAATGTAATGTATGTACACAGTGACTGCACCAGCAGAATAGTGAGCGCAGCTCTGGAGTATAATACAGGATAAGTAATGTAATGTATGTACACAGTGACTGCACCAGCAGAATAGTGAGCGCAGCTCTGGAGTATAATACAGGATAAGTAATGTAATGTGTGTACACAGTGACTGCACCAGCAGAATAGTGAGTGCAGCTCTGGAGTATAATACAGGATAAGTAATGTAATGTATGTACACAGTGACTGCACCAGCAGAATAGTGAGCGCAGCTCTGGAGTATAATACAGGATAAGTAATGTAATGTATGTACACAGTGACTGCACCAGCAGAATAGTGAGCGCAGCTCTGGAGTATAATACAGGATAGGTAATGTAATGTATGTACACAGTGACTGTACCAGCAGAATAGTGAGCGCAGCTCTGGAGTATAATACAGGATAGGTAATGTAATGTATGTACACCGTGACTGCACCAGCAGAATAGTGAGCGCAGCTCTGGAGTATAATACAGGATAAGTAATGTAATGTATGTACACAGTGATTGTACCAGCAGAATAGTGAGCACAGCTCTGGAGTATAATACAGGATAAGTAATGTAATGTATGTACCCAGTGACTGTACCAGCAGAATAGTGAGCGCAGCTCTGGAGTATAATACAGGATAAGTAATGTAATGTATGTGCACAGTGACTGTACCAGCAGAATAGTGGGCGCAGCTCTGGAGTGTAATACAGGATAAGTAATGTAATGTGTGTACACAGTGACTGCACCAGCAGAATAGTGAGCGCAGCTCTGCAGTGTAATACAGGATAAGTAATGTAATGTATGTACCCAGTGACTGTACCAGCAGAATAGTGAGCGCAGCTCTGGAGTATAATACAGGATAAGTAATGTAATGTATGTGCACAGTGACTGTACCAGCAGAATAGTGGGCGCAGCTCTGGAGTGTAATACAGGATAAGTAATGTAATGTGTGTACACAGTGACTGCACCAGCAGAATAGTGAGTGCAGCTCTGGAGTATAATACAGGATAAGTAATGTAATGTATGTACACAGTGACTGCACCAGCAGAATAGTGAGCGCAGCTCTGGAGTATAATACAGGATAGGTAATGTAATGTATGTACACAGTGACTGTACCAGCAGAATAGTGAGCGCCGCTCTGGAGTATAATACAGGATAGGTAATGTAATGTATGTACACCGTGACTGCACCAGCAGAATAGTGAGCGCAGCTCTGGAGTATAATACAGGATAAGTAATGTAATGTATGTACACAGTGATTGTACCAGCAGAATAGTGAGCACAGCTCTGGAGTATAATACAGGATAAGTAATGTAATGTATGTACCCAGTGACTGTACCAGCAGAATAGTGAGCGCAGCTCTGGAGTATAATACAGGATAAGTAATGTAATGTATGTGCACAGTGACTGTACCAGCAGAATAGTGGGCGCAGCTCTGGAGTGTAATACAGGATAAGTAATGTAATGTGTGTACACAGTGACTGCACCAGCAGAATAGTGAGCGCAGCTCTGCAGTGTAATACAGGATAAGTAATGTAATGTATGTACACAGTGACTGTACCAGCAGAATAGTGAGCGCAGCTCTGGTGTATAATACAGGATAAGTAATGTAATGTATGTACCCAGTGACTGTACCAGCAGAATAGTGAGCGCAGCTCTGGAGTATAATACAGGATAAGTAATGTAATGTATGTGCACAGTGACTGTACCAGCAGAATAGTGGGCGCAGCTCTGGAGTGTAATACAGGATAAGTAATGTAATGTGTGTACACAGTGACTGCACCAGCAGAATAGTGAGTGCAGCTCTGGAGTATAATACAGGATAAGTAATGTAATGTATGTACACAGTGACTGCACCAGCAGAATAGTGAGCGCAGCTCTGGAGTATAATACAGGATAGGTAATGTAATGTATGTACACAGTGACTGTACCAGCAGAATAGTGAGCGCAGCTCTGGAGTATAATACAGGATAGGTAATGTAATGTATGTACACCGTGACTGCACCAGCAGAATAGTGAGCGCAGCTCTGGAGTATAATACAGGATAAGTAATGTAATGTATGTACACAGTGATTGTACCAGCAGAATAGTGAGCACAGCTCTGGAGTATAATACAGGATAAGTAATGTAATGTATGTACACAGTGACTGCACCAGCAGAATAGTGAGCGCAGCTCTGGAGTATAATACAGGATAAGTAATGTAATGTATGTACACAGTGATTGTACCAGCAGAATAGTGAGCGCAGCTCTGGAGTATAATACAGGATAAGTAATGTAATGTATGTACACAGTGACTGCACCAGCAGAATAGTGAGCGCAGCTCTGGAGTATATTACAGGATAAGTAATGTAATGCATGTACACAGTGACTGCACCAGCAGAATAGTGAGCGCAGCTCTGGAGTATAATACAGGATAAGTAATGTAATGTATGTGCACAGTGACTGTACCAGCAGAATAGTGGGCGCAGCTCTGGAGTATAATACAGGATAAGTAATGTAATGTGTGTACACAGTGACTGCACCAGCAGAATAGTGAGTGCAGCTCTGGAGTATAATACAGGATAAGTAATGTAATGTGTGTACACAGTGACTGTACCAGCAGAACAGTGAGCGCAGCTCTGGAGTATAATACAGGATAAGTAATGTAATGTATGTACACAGTGACTGCACCAGCAGAATAGTGAGCGCAGCTCTGGAGTATAATACAGGATAAGTAATGTAATGTATGTACACAGTGACTGCACCAGCAGAATAGTGAGCGCAGCTCTGGAGTATAATACAGGATAAGTAATGTAATGTATGTACACAGTGACTGCACCAGCAGAATAGTGAGCGCAGCTCTGGAGTATAATACAGGATAAGTAATGTAATGTATGTACACAGTGACTGTACCAGCAGAACAGTGAGCGCAGCTCTGGAGTATAATACAGGATAAGTAATGTATGTACACAGTGACTGCACCAGCAGAATAGTGAGCGCAGCTCTGGAGTATAATACAGGATAAGTAATGTAATGTATGTACACAGTGACTGCACCAGCAGAATAGTGAGCGCAGCTCTGGAGTATATTACAGGATAAGTAATGTAATGTATGTACACAGTGACTGTACCAGCAGAATAGTGAGCGCAGCTCTGGAGTATAATACAGGATAAGTAATGTAATGTATGTGCACAGTGACTGTACCAGCAGAATAGTGGGCGCAGCTCTGGAGTGTAATACAGGATAAGTAATGTAATGTGTGTACACAGTGACTGCACCAGCAGAATAGTGAGTGCAGCTCTGGTGTATAATACAGGATAAGTAATGTAATGTATGTACACAGTGACTGCACCAGCAGAATAGTGAGCGCAGCTCTGGAGTATAATACAGGATAGGTAATGTAATG
Source organism: Leptodactylus fuscus (assembly GCF_031893055.1). NCBI lineage: Eukaryota > Metazoa > Chordata > Amphibia > Anura > Leptodactylidae > Leptodactylus > Leptodactylus fuscus. Next base: position 90,783,907 of record NC_134272.1, read on the forward strand.
TATGTACACAGTGACTGTACCAGCAGAATAGTGAGCGCAGCTCTGGAGTATAATACAGGATAGGTAATGTAATGTATGTACACCGTGACTGCACCAGCAGAATAGTGAGCGCAGCTCTGGAGTATAATACAGGATAAGTAATGTAATGTATGTACACAGTGATTGTACCAGCAGAATAGTGAGCGCAGCTCTGGAGTATAATACAGGATAGGTAATGTAATGTATGTACACAGTGACTGTACCAGCAGAATAGTGAGCGCAGCTCTGGAGTATATTACAGGATAAGTAATGTAATGTATGTACACCGTGACTGCACCAGCAGAATAGTGAGCGCAGCTCTGGAGTATAATACAGGATAAGTAATGTAATGTATGTACACAGTGACTGCACCAGCAGAATAGTGAGCGCAGCTCTGGAGTATAATACAGGATAAGTAATGTAATGTATGTACACCGTGACTGCACCAGCAGAATAGTGAGCGCAGCTCTGGAGTATAATACAGGATAAGTAATGTAATGTATGTACACAGTGACTGCACCAGCAGAATAGTGAGCGCAGCTCTGGAGTATAATACAGGATAAGTAATGTAATGTATGTACACAGTGATTGCACCAGCAGAATAGTGAGCGCAGCTCTGGAGTATAATACAGGATAAGTAATGTAATGTATGTACACAGTGACTGTACCAGCAGAACAGTGAGCGCAGCTCTGGAGTATAATACAGGATAAGTAATGTAATGTATGTACACAGTGACTGCACCAGCAGAATAGTGAGCGCAGCTCTGGAGTATAATACAGGATAAGTAATGTAATGTATGTACACAGTGACTGCACCAGCAGAATAGTGAGCGCAGCTCTGGAGTATAATACAGGATAAGTAATGTAATGTATGTACACAGTGACCGCACCAGCAGAATAGTGAGCGCAGCTCTGGAGTATAATACAGGATAAGTAATGTAATGTATGTACACAGTGACTGCACCAGCAGAATAGTGAGCGCAGCTCTGGAGTATAATACAGGATAAGTAATGTAATGTATGTACACAGTGACTGCACCAGTAGAATAGTGAGCGCAGCTCTGGAGTATAATACAGGATAAGTAATGTAATGTATGTACACAGTGACTGTACCAGCAGAATAGTGAGCGCAGCTCTGGAGTATAATACAGGATAAGTAATGCAATGTATGTACACAGTGACTGTACCAGCAGAATAGTGAGCGCAGCTCTGGAGTATAATACAGGATGTTTTGTATGCCAGTTTTAATAATGGCTGCGGTTGGCACAAGGTGTGTCTGATGTATGAAGAGGTTCTGGCCTCTACTAGCAGATCTGTAATTTAATGTATGTATAATATTACTTATTTATTAATATATTATACATTATTTCTATATACATTGTAAATAGATAGAACTTATACATTAGCACCTAGTGTCTGTGTGTTTTCTACTACTTCAGTGTCTGGTGTGCTGCACATCCTACAAAATGTGTTTTTTTTTATATTTTTTCACATAGAAATCAATGAAGTTTACAATAGAATAAACAACTAATGAAAAAGATCTTCCTACTGACAAACTTCCTAAACTAGCGTGCAGTACAGGCAACATCCTCTAGAGGGCACTCTTACTCCATGGTGAGCTTTCCCCTTTCTGCTGTGTCATCAGTTTTCTCTGAATTGCTCTTCCAGGCCGCTGGTCACCGATCTCCTCCAAACCCTTCATCATTGTGAACAGTCATCGCCCCAAAGCAATACACATGAAGGATTTCCATACCTCTGTCCATGACGCCATCAAGTCCCATAAATGTATCTCCTTGTTATTACAGGTCCCTCATCGCACCATGCTTGGGGCCGCTCGGATTTTTTACTTTCCGTTATCTCCCATAGTGGTAGAAGAGACCCCTATATTACGTCATATTCATGTCCTATAGCGCTTCCATATATTGTCTGTACTCCAGAGCTGAAATCAAAGTGCTGCTGGTTTCTTCAGACTAGTTATTTCTATTCTGTGACTCCCCAATTGTCAAGACAACTACAACTCCCAACATACCAGGATTACCAGAAGCTGTTGGAGGCCCAGACCCCAGACCCCAGTCCCCAGACCCCAGACCCCGGCTCCCTCTGCTGGTTCTGTTAGCCGTATTAGAAGGAACCATCATCATTTGGTCATGGGGGGACTAGTTTTGACATCTCCTTTATCGCACTTTATCTGCATCGGTGGGGACGATGTCATCGATAAACGCAACACTGATAGAGTTAATGAAGTCATGACTTGCAGACTCGTACGGTACTGGGTGGATCAGGCGGCAGAGATGGGCCATATGTTCCTACTTTATTGGCTTGGAACGAGTACAGAACCCAGCGAGATACTCATCAGCAGCGTAAATAATCCATGTTTTCCCTCCTTGTGTCATTGTTTTCCCCACAGTCGCAGCAGTCTCCAACACCCATTTGATCAGAGCACCAGAAGGGGTAAAGAGACTGACTGCCTGCAACTTAAAGTGAGACTCCACACATTGTCTCACTTAGTAAAATGGAAGCACTGCAGTCATGTGACGTATTGTAGCCCTTATTTTTTGGTACAATATTCATGTTTCTGATGGTTTATGTAGGTTATAGATCAGTAACAAACGAAGGAAAAACTACTGCTAGATGTTAAAGCTGTGCTGCAGAAGCTGACGAAAAAAATCATATATTGCAAGTCTGATTGGAAGCAACACCCTATAGGCTCCATTACCATTGGATGAAACCGTGTTTTAAATGACAAGACCTGTTATTAACAAATAAATGTAATGCTGAGAGGTTATTCAGAAGTCTTCTTATATGCCACAGAGCCCTGAGCTCATTGTCTTCCTGGCTGAGATTGCATGCTGCAGCTGTACATCAAGTGACCGATAAGTTACTTTGAAGAATATATAAGGTTACACAGAATTCCACTTCTTTAAAACGTTGCTACTTCTTTTGCACAAGGTTCTTTGTCTGTCCATGATGCTGTCCACTCAGCAGAATTTATTTAACACATGCATGCTTCATATTTTATTGCAGTTTTGACGGGAAGCAACACCCCGTAGGCACCAATCCCTTTCCCTATTCTTAAAGGCCAGTTACTATAACATAAATGGATTGCTGGGAGGATATTCAGAAGACTTCATATATGCCACTGCGTCTGGTGTCTATTGTGCTCCTGGTTGGAATTTTTTTCTCTCCCCACTCTAGAAGGGTTCACAAGAAATGGAAGACTGTAACGTTAGATACTTAGTGTTGTGATCATAAGGTAATTCTGCCACAATAGCACTTTGTCTAACATCACGACTGGCTGAGGTTGTATCTATTCTGCCACCCCCTGCGGGTTACTGCTCCATTTCAGTTATTTCTTCCTATAAAGTAGGACTTGCTAGGGGAGCCATTTGTAGTATAAAATGCACAATGTAGACTTATTATACAAACCACACAAACTCAAAGTGTTACAAAATTATATTTGTTTACAAACAATGATACTTTGTGCCATACAGATATGTATATGTCATTGAGTACATCGGTGTCCTACAAAGTTTGACTAAACAGTAGTGTAAAGCAGGGTGGAGGGAAATGAATTTCAGGCTACGCTGGTCTCCAGTTTGACCATGAAGATGACGCGGAGTCATGTAACATTCTGAGAATGATCGTATAGGGGACCATAATATCTGTACATAGATTTATAAGCATTTTAGGGTGAAGATCCCTTTAATATGTGAATTTTGGCATTGCTGTGTACTGTATGTCTGTGTACTGTCATATTAACACTTCTCTGGCCCCGGGGGACTCCTGTACTGTAGTCTGTAGTCTAAGACCCTTTTGTCAGACTAATGAGATGATATAATTTGCCGTCTATATGCTGATGATGCAGTAATGTACCCTACGCCCCCTCCCCCATCCCAGCTCCCTCTTTCATCTTTAACGTTACACATTGACTTATATCCATTTATTTCTGGACATCGTCCAATAATCTGAAATGAAATCCAGCCGAGACATCATTAATCATGTGCTATAATCTTCTTTCTCTCCAGACTCCTCTCTAAGAACTGATCACTGAAGAATCGCAGGTTTAGAGCCAGAGAGCAAGTTCTTGCCTATATGGGGTTTATACATTTATTGTCCCTATCAATAGAAGTCTGTGATTCTACAGATTTATATATAGTTGGTAGAATAGGTACATATATGGCATAATAATGTAATGGGGAGGGGGGGCCTGTAGTGTTCAGGTAACTTCACCAACAAGCCCTGCAAATATACATAGAAAATATACATTACTTATCCTGTGTTATACTCCAGAGCTGCGCTCACTATTCTGCTGGTACTGTCACTGTGTACATACATTACATTACTTATCCTGTATTATACTCCAGAGCTGCGCTCACTATTCTGCTGGTGTAGTCACTGTGTACATACATTACATTACTTATCCTGTATTATACTCCAGAGCTGCGCTCACTATTCTGCTGGTGCAGTCACTGTGTACATACATTACATTACTTATCCTGTATTATACTCCAGAGCTGCGCTCACTATTCTGCTGGTACTGTCACTGTGTACATACATTACATTACTTATCCTGTATTATACTCCAGAGCTGCGCTCACTATTCTGCTGGTGCAGTCACTGTGTACATACATTACATTACTTATCCTGTATTATACTCCAGAGCTGCACTCACTATTCTGCTGGTACAGTCACTGTGTACATACATTACGTTACTTATCCTGTATTATACTCCAGAGCTGCGCTCACTATTCTGCTGGTGCAGTCACTGTGTACATACATTACATTACTTATCCTGTATTATACTCCAGAGCTGCGCTCACTATTCTGCTGGTGCAGTCACTGTGTACATACATTACATTACTTATCCTGTATTATACTCCAGAGCTGCACTCACTATTCTGCTGGTACAGTCACTGTGTACATACATTACATTACTTATCCTGTATTATACTCCAGAGCTGCACTCACTATTCTGCTGGTACAGTCACTGTGTACATACATTACATTACTTATCCTGTGTTATACTCCAGAGCTGCGCTCACTATTCTGCTGGTGCAGTCACTGTGTACATACATTACATTACTTATCCTGTATTATACTCCAGAGCTGCGCTCACTATTCTGCTGGTGCAGTCACTGTGTACATACATTACATTACTTATCCTGTATTATACTCCAGAGCTGCACTCACTATTCTGCTGGTGCAGTCACTGTGTACATACATTACATTACTTATCCTGTATTATACTCCAGAGCTGCGCTCACTATTCTGCTGGTGCAGTCACTGTGTACATACATTACATTACTTATCCTGTATTATACTCCAGAGCTGCACTCACTATTCTGCTGGTACAGTCACTGTGTACATACATTACGTTACTTATCCTGTATTATACTCCAGAGCTGCACTCACTATTCTGCTGGTGCAGTCACTGTGTACATACATTACATTACTTATCCTGTATTATACTCCAGAGCTGCGCTCACTATTCTGCTGGTGCAGTCACTGTGTACATACATTACATTACTTATCCTGTATTATACTCCAGAGCTGCACTCACTATTCTGCTGGTACAGTCACTGTGTACATACATTACATTACTTATCCTGTATTATACTCCAGAGCTGCGCTCACTATTCTGCTGGTGCAGTCACTGTGTACATACATTACATTACTTATCCTGTGTTATACTCCAGAGCTGCGCTCACTATTCTGCTGGTGCAGTCACTGTGTACATACATTACATTACTTATCCTGTATTATACTCCAGAGCTGCGCTCACTATTCTGCTGGTGCAGTCACTGTGTACATACATTACATTACTTATCCTGTGTTATACTCCAGAGCTGCGCTCACTATTCTGCTGGTACAGTCACTGTGTACATACATTACATTACTTATCCTGTATTATACTCCAGAGCTGCGCTCACTATTCTGCTGGTGCAGTCACTGTGTACATACATTACATTACTTATCCTGTATTATACTCCAGAGCTGCGCTCACTATTCTGCTGGTACAGTCACTGTGTACATACATTACATTACTTATCCTGTATTATACTCCAGAGCTGCGCTCACTATTCTGCTGGTACAGTCACTCTGTACATACATTACATTACTTATCCTGTATTATACTCCAGAGCTGCGCTCACTATTCTGCTGGTGCAGTCACTGTGTACATACATTACATTACTTATCCTGTATTATACTCCAGAGCTGCGCTCACTATTCTGCTGGTACAGTCACTCTGTACATACATTACATTACTTATCCTGTATTATACTCCAGAGCTGCGCTCACTATTCTGCTGGTGATATCCACTCTAGGAAGTATCATTGTTACACTACAGTCATGTGATGCAGGGAAACTATTATCCTCCTCTGCATTATAACAGTTTATTTTGTCTCGCTGACTGTTTCCACTATAGATCCGCATTGTTCGGTGTGTCTTGTTGTGTAACCTGTCATGCATCAAAATCAGTGGCTTATAATGTAGTACTAAGGAATTATGGTTTATGATATCTTACAGTATGTAGTCACTATGGACTGAGTATACAGTAGATTTGTAATACAGAGTGACTGCCTGTGCTGCTGTACATACCATGCCAAGGGCACATGGTCTATGGAGTTACCAGACATTCCCTATGCGTTTCCCTATATATCATTAATCATTATGTAGTAGTGGCCATCTTTCCTGACAAGGTTATTCTGTTTTATTAATATACTCATTGGCTTCAACCCTCGCAGAATGTAAAGAGTTAATCATCCAGTGATCTTTCCCCTTGGGCAAAGTTGTAACAAATTACTGACAATTAGCATATGGAAGGTCTATGCAGGTTTCTATTATCTCAAGTCATAGTGAATCAGGCCTGTGTGGACTTGTATGCTGTTCTCCTGGGTGTACCTGCACCTATATGGGAGCGGCCAGCACCCTCCGCAGGCTCCAAACATGCAGAAAACACACACCGTGCCGCTTCCATGGTATCTGCCTAGCACCATTGCCGGGGTCTCTATTTGTTACCTTGACATCGGCTATTCTGGCTGGTTGGTTGTATTGTAATTGTTTGCATTAAACATTGTATCAGGGAGATATGTGGCAGGCGGGAGTCATTGCAGAACACGTGCGGGTACAGGCCAGATGTGTCTTACTTCTCCTGTTGACAGCTGCATTTTTAATTTAATTTTTAAAAAGGGAAAATCTTCAGAATAATGAAATTTCCAACCATTTCTAACCCCGTGGAGCATAATCATCCATGTGCAAGGGAACATTTTAAGTGCAATTACTCTGAAATTATTTGCATTCACGTTCAACGTCATAGTTATCAGCCCACGTTTCCAAAAAATGTTGGAAAAAAGGGGCTACTGGACTGTAACATTGAAATGATCCATAATCCTCAATATGCTGCAGACAAACCTTGGAGCCTTGATACATTCCAGAGCATCTCCTTTGTGTTTCCTCATTGCTTCCATCTACTACCATCCTGATACAATGTTACAACTTGCAGTCAACACGAACCTCAGATTGATTCCCCTGATTATAATGTTGGAGACGCTTTAACAATGTATTTTATCATAGCTTGTTCTGCAAGATCCCAATTAGCTCTGACATGGCGGGCCACACATCTTACTGACACTGCACGGGTCGGATTATTAATAAAGTGTTGCAAAACTTGTAAAGTCTTGAAATTGTAACCGCAAAAGACGTCATCAATGAGGAGATTTAAATTTATCCTCGACTAATCTGTAAATTATTCCCTATTAGAACTGCAGTAAATGAGAATGATTTATTCTACAGTGCTCAAGGATCGCAAGCTGAACTATCAGTACTTATTACATAAGGGTCTATGGAAAGTCTATTAATAAGGGTCTATGGAGCACCATACAATCTCCAAAGAAGTGTATCTAAACCCCAAATGTATATCTTATAGTAAAGAAATAGAGACTTCTGAGAAACCTACAGAAACAAAAGTATTCAACACCAATTGTTTTTTTTCATCATTTTCTACAGTAATACTGCCCCCTATGTACAAGAATATAACTACTATAATACTGCTCGCATTGTACAAGAATATAACTACTATAATACTACCTCCTATGTACAAGAATATAACTACTATAATACTGCCCCCTATGAACAAGAATATAACTACTATAATACTACTCCTATGTACAAGAATATAACTACTATAATACTACCTCCTATGTACAAGAATATAACTACTATAATACTGCTCCTATGTACAAGAATATAACTACTATAATACTACTCCTATGTACAAGAATATAACTACTATAATACTACTCCTATGTACAAGAATATAACTACTATAATACTACTCCTATGTACAAGAATATAACTACTATAATACTACCTCCTATGTACAAGAATATAACTACTATAATACTACTCCTATGTACAAGAATATAACTACTATAATACTACTCCTATGTACAAGAATATAACTACTATAATACTACTCCTATGTACAAGAATATAACTACTATAATACTACTCCTATGTACAAGAATATAACTACTATAATACTACTCCTATGTACAAGAATATAACTACTATAATACTACTCCTATGTACAAGAATATAACTACTATAATACTACTCCTATGTACAAGAATATAACTACTATAATACTACCTCCTATGTACAAGAATATAACTACTATAATACTACTCCTATGTACAAGAATATAACTACTATAATACTACTCCTATGTACAAGAATATAACTACTATAATACTACTCCTATGTACAAGAATATAACTACTATAATACTACTCCTATGTACAAGAATATAACTACTATAATACTACCTCCTATGTACAAGAATATAACTACTATAATACTGCTTCTATGTACAAGAATATAACTACTATAATACTGCTCCTATATACAAGAATATAACTACTATAATACTACTCCTATGTACAAGAATATAACTACTATAATACTGCTCCTATGTACAAGAATATAACTACTATAATACTACCTCCTATGTACAAGAATATAACTACTATAATACTGCTCCTATGTACAAGAATATAACTACTATAATACTACTCCTATGTACAAGAATATAACTACTATAATACTACTCCTATGTACAAGAATATAACTACTATAATACTGCTCCTATGTACAAGAATATAACTACTATAATGCTACTCCTATGTACAAGAATATAACTACTATAATACTACCTCCTATATACAAGAATATAACTACTATAATACTGCCCCCTATGTACAAGAATATAACTACTATAATACTACTCCTATGTACAAGAATATAACTACTATAATACTACTCCTATGTACAAGAATATAACTACTATAATACTGCTCCTATGTACAAGAATATAACTACTATAATACTACTCCTATGTACAAGAATATAACTATTATAATACTACTCCTATGTACAAGAATATAACTACTATAATACTACCTCCTATGTACAAGAATATAACTACTATAATACTACTCCTATGTACAAGAATATAACTACTATAATACTACTCCTATGTACAAGAATATAACTACTATAATGCTACTCCTATGTACAAGAATATAACTACTATAATACTGCTCCTATGTACAAGAATATAACTACTATAATACTACTATGTACAAGAATATAACTACTATAATACTACTATGTACAAGAATATAACTACTATAATACTGCCCCCTATATATATAAGCATATAACTATTACAGTAATTTTTTTAGTATTTTTTACTAGATATTCCTATAGATTTTTGGTGTCTCTTTGTTTCCATCTTCTCGCCTGTTTCGGGGCCTCCTTATCACACCATTATTACACCTTGTCTTGTCCTCCTTCAGCGCTCTCATGTCATGCGGTATACATTTAGTATCTGCCCTTGGGTTGTGTTCACATTAATGATATTGGCTCTCTGGACCGCGGGGAAAAACAAATGACCTGATATAACAGAGTAAGCAGTGACCCAGAGCCGCGGTCCTCACCGAGCGCCCTGATCATATAGGTGCACAGCTTTCCACAGCCGTCATGGGATAAATCTGTCATCGTGTTAATAAGAAATAAAAACAGGGAGAAGTTTTGTTCCTTTTTGGAAAATCACAGCATGTTCTTAGCCCTGAGTACAAGGTGCGGACACGTCTGAGCTCTGTTACTATCACAGCTCCAGTCACCCCACCATTATAAAGGGTTAATAGATCTCAACAAATCTTCGTTCCATCTTATTGTTCTAGCACAGAGCCCGCACCTATGTTTACTGCAAAGTCTGCCGAATATGTTATTATATAACTAGGCTGATTTACCATTCAGGGCTATTAGAAAGCTGAGTGTTGTCCCCTGTGAGAGCTGCATGGATATCTGAAATTTTGCAGGAACAGGGTGCCAGTGGGGTGCTGCTATTGACAGTAATGGTAAACCTGTATACTGGGAGCACCCCCTTGTGGTGGATACTTATATCTGTATCCAGAGCATGCCTTATTGTGGTTGCTGTATACATCTGTATACTGTGAGCCCCCCTCTTGGTGGTTACTTATATCTATATCCAGAGGTTGTATACATCTGTATGCTGAGAGCTCCTCCTAGTGGTGGTTGCAGGCGGACAGAATCATATCTTGCAGCTCTATTGTAGAGGATTTTCAGATGTGGATTTCTCATTGTCTATGTTTGTTATGTTTGATACATTTCCTTGACTAGTAAGATTTCTGACACCTGACAAGGAGATTTATTTATTCTTAGTTTTTTGTCCCTGGGCAGGTTTTCTCAGATATTTTCTCTCTGCTCCAATGTATTAGGCTTTGTAGTATTTTGGAGGCTTCTGTCTGATATGGGCAAATAGTGATAGTGGAGATAACACTCGTGAGTGACTGTAACATAGAAACTGCACCGTGACACTAACTACAAGGAACGCAAACCCTGAAGAACTGAAGAACAACTTATGTATCTTAGTATGTAGTAGTGGGAGGGGTCTTGGGCAAAACTTGGTGATTTAGCTGAGGGCCAAATTTGTTCTGGCCAAACTGGAACGTGATTGTCCCAACATTGACTCATCACTGAGGACTTAGGGGCTACTGAGGGCATTCAGGGGGCCAGAAGAGTCACGAAGACAATGAGATGACACCTCTTGTGGGCTATGTTGTAGTGTGACTTATGTTTGTACACCCCCCCCCCCCTCCCCGGCATTTATACGCAGACTCCAGAGTATAATAATAGATCTTGGGTGACGAACCCCAAAAATTGTGTTTAGCTGAACTTGAGATTTTTGGAAAATGCAGAAAAAAACCAACTTATTACAATCCTGTAATCAACCCTAATTGGGACTGTGATAGTTTGCAAGATAAGACTTTTTAATACTCTGCACTTCAAGTCACTATTCCAAAAAGATCAAGTTGTTGCCAGTGTTGACAAGTTAAACACGTCTAAACCACGCCCATTATAAACCACACCCATTATAAACCACGCCCATTATAAACCACACCCATTATAAGATATGTCTGCTATAAACACACCCATTATAAACCACGCCCATTATAAACCACATCCATTATAAACCACGCCCATTGTAAACCACGCCCTTTGTAAACTACGTCCGTTATAAACACACCCATCATAAAATCACACCCATTATAAACCACGCCCATTATAAACACCACGCCCACTATAAACCACACCCGTTATAAACCACACCCATTATAAACCACTCCCATCATAAAACCACACCCATTATAAACCACTCCCACCACAAACCACGCCCATTGTGAAACACATCCATTATAACCCACGCCCAATATAAACCACGCCCTTTCTGGGGGGGGGGCATTTTTTTCATGTGGTGTTTTTCTGTCCTTTCCGGTGTACACTGTTCATAAACATGTCATAAATATTGTGCACCATAAAATAAGAGTGAGGCAATTGGTATCTGATTATTTTAGGCCAAAAATTGAAGGGTTTTTGATGTGCGAACCAAATATTTCTTCCTTACAGTCTACAAGCTTTTTTTGAGTGACACCAGACCGCGCCAAAATGGCAGCGCCCGTGCGCTGCCAGGAAAATGGCGCCTTGTCAGTATTGGTGAAGGCGACGGGGGCCTTAATGCTCACAATCAGTGCGGACATTAGCGCCGGGTCTCTAAGTAGGGAATATTTTCATTCACTGACAGCAAGCAGCGATCTTGCCAATGGTGACACATGACAGACTGTATTCTCAAGGCTGCAGCATGTTTCACTTCAGCGGTCGGTGGGTCCTGTACATGTTTCTTTCTGGCTGGAACCTGGAGAATAATGTATCATTTTAATTGTTTTTACAATGTTGCAAAGCAAACCCAGAGCTCAGGATTTTCTCAGGGGCGTTTTGGAGATTCCTCTTGCATTAATTTGCATGTGATGTGTGAAATGAGAAGCTTTGACCTTTCCCTCTAACATTTACTGCCTGCTAATGTTGCCTGTCCAGACTCCGGGGCCAAACACCTGCAATTGCTTGAAATACATCTCATGGTCCACATGTGCGAAGACGCTTGTGTCAATGTAAACCATCGGCTGCTCCGGAGCGGTGTCACGAGCTTTCCCACTCTTCACATTGTCACACTCAGAACCCAACAGAAATTGGCCAAACTAAGGACCTTTAGGCTAAGGAAGACCCAGACAAGGAGACAGTGCTAACTAAAAGAGTAGGTCGACTTTTGCAACCATTTGTAATAATCCAGAAATAAAACGTAATTTTGCAAATAATTTGAACTTCATTCCAAGCAGAGTGACACAGGACCCGTGCGTCTCGATGGTTACAGACTACAAGCAAACCTTAGGTGTAGTCTGATCCTGTAGTCACGCAGCATACAAATGCAATTTGCTTACTTTATCTTCTCCTGAGTCCCATGTCCTGTTTACAATTCAAGTGTCTTCTGGATATTTGGGACGTATTAAAGCATCAGGCCCCAGGTATGACCGCTACATCTGCATTGCTTTGTGTCTCCTGTTACATGTATGTCAACAGCCCCAAGATTCCTTGTTACACCCCTGGATCCCTGAACAGAAATGGAGTTGTATCAGCTACCGGACCGGTGTTTCTCTATGGTTACAGACTACAAACAAAGCTATGTACATGTGTAGTCTGATCCTGCAGTCACGCGTCATAGAAATGCAAATTGCATGCTTCCTCCTGTCTCTCTCTGAGACGTAGCTTCAAGTACCTGGGCCACCAATGCAAAATCTGTAAAAGGGCCCCATGCTCCATTTAAAATTCAAGTATCCTCTAGAACAGGGGTAGGGAACCTTGGCTCTCCAGCTGTTGCAAAACTACAACTCCCAGCATGCATACTTGCTCTGCTGTTCTTGGAACTCCCATGGAAGTGAATGGAGCATGCTGGGAGTTGTAGTTTCACAGCAGCTGGAGAGCCGAAGGTTCCCGACCCCTGCTCTAGAAAGTTTGGAGCCTACTGAAGCACCTGGACTCGGTGTGACTGCTATCTCTTCTCCTCCTCTAGCTTGGACTCTGTATCTCCTGTTAGTTGTATGCTACGAGCTCCACCATTCCCTTGTTACACCCCTGGGTTGTATAAGCTACAGCACCTGGATGTCTCCATGGCTCCAGACTACAAACCTTATGTGTAGTCTGATCCTACAGTTACTGGTCACAGGAATGCAAAGTGAACTGCAAAGACCCCTTAAAGGTTCTGTATTCGGGTCTCTCTCGCACCTCTCGTCTGGCCGTGCACCATCTTGATGAGTGCAGAGCTCAGTATAATAGATGTTGCAAGGATCTGACTTATGGGAACGCGTTTCGGCTTCTATTCTTAGTGTGAGTGATACATGAGCGAGCTGCACCTCTCACCGCGCTCTTCATTTTATATTTATGTTACTCATATCCTGGAAACAAAGAATTCCCGGGCAGATGTAGGATTCACACCTGTCACTTTGCAGCAGACGGACGCAGCCCTGGAAGCAGCACAGTCCAGCCCCGATGCAGGAGCAGCAGCCGCGCGCTCTTTATCCCTTCTTCATGCTTGTTTTTCTGTGGGACAGATACATGACAGCGCCTCTCACAGCCGCTCATTCTCACATCACCAACACCCTGTTTGCGAGGCAGAGTTTCCGCGCGACCTTAACCATTTGTTTCATAGTCGGCTCTCAGCTCCAGATGTCGCTTTATTACAACTCCCAGTGGTAGGAAAAGCTCAGCCCTGGACGCATCTGCAAAACTTCTGGTTTTGTCCTGTGGAACCAGATGTGTAAGGTATAGAATGGCAGCGGTGGCGGGTTTTATTGGGGGCAAGTTGGGTTCATCTTCCTGAGTGCAAAAGAAGAACATGAAGGAACAAAAGGACGAGAGGAAGTTATCTCAAGAGCCTTTAAGGAGATGTTGTTTTGTAACATGTGCATATAAGGAGAAAGTCTTAAAGGAGTTGCAACATGGCTGAATAGTTAATATGGGGTGTCCCTTTAATAATAGGGATCTAGAAGTCCTTAAAGTGGTTCCTACTTGGGGATGGTGAATGGACTGAAGTGGACTCAGATGTAAAAAGAGAACTTTACTAACTAAGAGACAACAGGCTTGGTGGTTACAATATTCTCAGATGAGGCCAGTGATGGAATGGCTGCCAAAGAGTCTTGGGCTCGTTCTAGTTTTTGCGGCAGGTTGGTCAGTCTCACAGACTACGCCTACAGCTTTATTGCTCCTCTCGGGCCCTATTTAGGCCATAGCATAGTGATCCTTACTGGTTAGTGTTACTTACTCCCACTTGTACTCTCACTATGGCACACAAAGCGCGCCTTCTCATCAGCACAACCTCCTCCTGTGCCTGTAGGCTCGTCTCCGTAGGTCAACATGGTCATAGGTCCAGGGGCATACCAAGGATTTTCCAAAAGGGCTTCTTCCCCTCTCTGCCCCTTCTGCAGAAACTGGATCATGACCAACACCCACAATCCACCACCCCATCCTTCTATCGTCCATGGTCAATAACCAGCCCTCAAACCCCTGGATGAACTCTAACCTCATAACCTCTGACCCTATATTGGAGAGTGGCAGCACTTGTAGGGGATGACAGCTATAGATCTACTGCACCACAACTTCAGGATTCGCGTAGACACTTAGCATATGTGTGAAGGATGTGACATAAAAGTCTGATCAATGAGGGTCCAACCTCTAGGAGTCTCACCTATATGGAGATAAGGGGTACTCCAACCCACCAGGTGAGGCAGTCTCTGGACGCTGCATCCAGGGAGATGGCCATAGAAGTGAATGGAAGAAGCTGCGCCCATGGATGCAAGAGTAGGTCATGGGCAGGGGTCCATGCTTTTCACATAGGTACCACCTTTAGGACCTGCACCTATGTCCCACAGACATTTATGGCATATCCTGTGGCACGGCTTCCACCTTCCATTCAGAGACTAGAAGATCCTCTTAGGCTGAGTTCACACCTATGTTGTATAAATTGTAGGAACAGAAGAATTATACAATGCATCCAATAACGGACAACAGATTCAGAGGGGCTCTGCTGACAATAAAGGGGTCTGACATGTATCTCTGTGACTGCGCTGCTTGCAGGACAAGGTTTCCATTCACTGACAGCAAGTCCAGCTCATGACCATGTAAGAGCATAGAAGGAATTCTGGGATTGTTCTAGAACGGACCCCAAACGCGCCTTTCTCCCAGGATGTATAGACATCCCCCTAAGGCTCTGCTAATCGGACATGATTTTTATGGAAAAGATGTTGGCGGGGTGTTCCCAGGCCCTGCAAGGAGCCGGCTACTAGGAGCTGTGAAGATGAAGATTTTCTTACAGACGTTCCAGTGAGAATCTGTTATGTAAATGCAGTTTTGCTTGCACTGTGACTAAACAGGAGCAGCTGTATTCCACCGCCAGCAGCAGGATCGCTGTTTGACATTTTATGGAAATTACCCTCGTTTTGGACGGGGAACGCTTCTTTTCCTTCATGTGGGCCCGGAATTTTGAACGAATTGGATTTTTGCATGACAAGGAATGTCCAGATAAATGATCGCCCTTCCCCTTCAAAAATGCAAAAAGTTTCATGTGGAAAATTCTTCAGCAAAGTAAATTACAGGCGAGCGAAAGGAGGAGGGGGATTGCAGCAGGTTATGGGTTATACAGGTTTCGATGGGGGAGCTTGGTGCACAGTGTGTAAGGAGCGTGAGCTCTATTCTAGTCTGCAGCGCATCGATATCCATTGTGTGCTTTACTGTATTGCCTTGGTCTGAATGCGCAGCTGAGCGACGGCTACATAGTTTGTATTTCCCTTCATATACAGTATGTAGAGACGGAACCGTTATGGGACTTATTTAAGGAATTTCCTAATACAGAGACCCAGCAGGCAGCGAGTAAATAAGCCACCTGGAATACTACACTGCTCTTGTCTAAAGTTACCTTGAGAACATTCTGCAAAGTACGATGGAGTTTGCAGCTCGGCACCCACGTTATAACAAGGTGCCAGAAAAAAAGGTGCACTTGCAGGCTAAAGACCAAAAACAGAAACCCTACTGCAGTCATGAGAGTAATTCACAATCTAGGGTAAAAAAACAGAGGAATAGCAGAGGAATATAAGCCAAGGCCATGGCCAAGTCCAAGGAGGTCGCAGACAAAGCTAAATCAGCAAGAAAAGAGGGACTAGGACTGGATACTGAGAACATAGAGCCTGAATAATTAAAGCAATCACAGGCACCAGAGCAAGGAAAGTGTCAGGTTTATCTACCCCGCCCCAGCCTGGAGGCTGAACTAGTGCCCTGCATCTCAAACCTATGACTGGATGAAGAGACCCAGCCAAAACTCAACTGGTAGGAATAGCAACCTGAATGCAGATGCCGTAGAGAATCTCACCCAACAACGATGCGTAGAAGAGAACAGAGAAGTAGGAGTATGGAGATTTAGCTGAACAGATGGTATGGCCTTCGAGTCAGGATGTTGTCGTTGTGGAGAAGGGGCTGACCATTCTTTCCCTCTTCGGCCAGGAAGAAGGAGGAAACGGAAGTGATGTAGCTCGGCTACGTTCACATCCATGTGCAGAATCTTTGTAGGAGTCTCTGTTGCAGTGTCTGCCTAAAGTCATAAAATATAAAAAACAAAAAAAAAAACTTTGCAAGTCTTCAGTAGGTGATACCTTTTTTAATGGCTAACTCATAATGATGACAGAATATGACGTTTCGAAGCTTTCCTCTGAGCTTCTTCTTCAGATATAACTAAAAAACACTCTGTAGAGTGTTAGTTGTGTTGTTCTAAATAAACTTTCAGTTGTTACAATGTTCACCATCAAGGGCACGTAAGCAGAATAGTGAGCGCAGCTCTGGAGTATAATACAGGATAAGTAATGTAATGTATGTACACAGTGACTGTACCAGCAGAATAGTGAGCGCAGCTCTGGAGTATAATACAGGATAAGTAATGTAATGTATGTACACAGTGACTGCACCAGCAGAATAGTGAGCGCAGCTCTGGAGTATAATACAGGATAAGTAATGTATGTACACAGTGACTGTACCAGCAGAATAGTGAGCGCAGCTCTGGAGTATAATACAGGATAAGTAATGTAATGTATGTACACAGTGACTGTACCAGCAGAATAGTGAGCGCAGCTCTGGAGTATAATACAGGATAAGTAATGTAATGTATGTACACAGTGACTGTACCAGCAGAATAGTGAGCGCAGCTCTGGAGTATAATACAGGATAAGTAATGTATGTACACAGTGACTGTACCAGCAGAATAGTGAGCGCAGCTCTGGAGTATAATACAGGATAAGTAATGTAATGTATGTACACAGTGACTGTACCAGCAGAATAGTGAGCGCAGCTCTGGAGTATAATACAGGATAAGTAATGTAATGTATGTACACAGTGACTGCACCAGCGGAATAGTGAGCGCAGCTCTGGAGTATAATACAGGATAAGTAATGTAATGTATGTACACAGTGACTGTACCAGCAGAATAGTGAGCGCAGCTCTGGAGTATAATACAGGATAAGTAATGTAATGTATGTACACAGTGACTGTACCAGCAGAATAGTGAGCGCAGCTCTGGAGTATAATACAGGGTAAGTAATGTAATGTATGTACACAGTGACTGTACCAGCAGAATAGTGAGCGCAGCTCTGGAGTATAATACAGGATAAGTAATGTAATGTATGTACACAGTGACTGTACCAGCAGAATAGTGAGCGCAGCTCTGGAGTATTACATAGAATGTATCTAGAATCAGTACAGAACAAGTACAATAATGTATGTACATGGTGAAATCCAGTATAGAATGTTTATACAGAGTGACAGTACTTTTTATTTGGATTAATTTTAGATAGAAGTGTCTTATTGTGATCAGGAATAGAGTCTATAACAGTAACCAAACTGAGAAGAGGAATGTGCTGCTCTAATGGGAGGTCACAGAGTTTCACAGAAGATGTAGCAGAATCCCCAGGAGCACAGAGTATTTCAGGAGAGGACTCTGCTGATTTTCTTGGAGGCAGCGACCAGTCCGCAGAATGTGAGGAGGTTGATCAGTGTTGCCCTTTACGTGATAGACTCCACTGCGCCTCCTCTGTCTCTTCCTCATGTATTGCGGTATAATTTGGGAACGTTCACACATTCGGTGGTAAATTCATTTGGCTGAAACGTCAAACAATATTAACAGAAACGACGACAAACCATCCACTTATTTCCAAAGTTATTACGCTGATAATTTTAAGAATATGAAACTTGATGGTTTGTTCCAACTCCATGTCAACCACATTATATATTGTATCCAGATGATGGAGACTGAGCCAACAATCTGTATTCTCACAGCGGTAGATTGCCATTTCTCAGTTATTATGTCTTCCTTTAACTGAACATTTTCACAATTCTATGCAAATTAATTTCATAAACTATCTTTATGAGGTCAGAGATGTTTTCCTGATACAGAACTCCAAATCTCCTGCATAGAGATACATGATAAAATGATGTCTGCCTGCTGCCAGCACTAGAGGGCGCTAAAGAGCTTGCTGCAGACATTACAGATGTTATGCATGCATGCCCATCTAATTGGGTTAGGATATACCATATTAGGAACCCTAATCTATGTAGTTTTAAGAAGGGGACATTAAACTATGTAAAAACCATGGGGATCAATAAGGGGGCATCCTAATAAATGTGGGCATTCAGAAATTATGATAGCCGTGCTTAGTCCTGCCATAGTGTAATGTCACAGTATAATGACCTCCTGTGGTCCCCACACAGTATAAACTTCCATAAGTACCCCTACACCATAATGCCCCTTATATTGATCACTAGGTTTCCCCCCACACAGTATAATGCCCCCTTCTTGTGGCCAACATGCAGTATAATACTGCAATAATACTACAATACCCCCTTGTCATTCCCACATAGTAATACTCATCTCGTCCTGTTCTCCTAGAGACCACTCAAGTTCCTGCCCACATCCAAGACGCCAACAGCAGCAATAGATGGTGAGTGGCGGGGCAGAAGTGACGGTTCCCTGCTACGCCATTGTTTTCAACTATACCTGCATCCTGAGGACACATACACAGTCAGCATGCACCAGAAATCCAGAACTCCACTACTCAATATAGGATGGCTGGGAGGTATGAACAGTGTGTTATAACGGTTACGGTGCACTCGTCGCAACAATTCTGGCTAAACACTTAAGACATTGTATCCTTGTTTCTATCCCAGTTTGTTTAGTCTTCACCAACAAGATGCGTCCGCTCCTTCTATTACATTCAGCTTTGTTTCCCACTGAATCTGTTTATTCATAAAATGGAATAATCTAACATTTCAGAAAAGAATTAACTGAAATGGGAAATCAGACGCAATTGTCGCTGGAAAGTATTACTAAATATTACAGAATATTCTGTGTCTGAGGCCGGAACAGCAACATCTCAGAGGCGCCCTGATTTCTGTACAAAGTGGAAAGCATGTGGAGTAAATATCACCAGGACCGGGGGGCAAATGGAAAAGTCACTGACAAAGCCCGGGCTCTAGTTCTGTATCCTTGTATAGTATTATAGTAGTTATATTCTTGTACATAGGGGCAGTATTATAGTAGTTATATTCTTGTACATAGGAGTAGTATTATAGTAGTTATATTCTTGTACATAGGAGTAGTATTATAGTAGTTATATTCTTGTACATAGGGGGTAGTATTATAGTAGTTATATTCTTGTACATAGGGGCAGTATTATAGTAGTTATATTCTTGTACATAGGAGGTAGTATTATAGTAGTTATATTCTTGTACATAGGGGCAGTATTATAGTAGTTATATTCTTGTACATAGGGGCAGTATTATAGTAGTTATATTCTTGTACATAGGAGGTAGTATTATAGTAGTTATATTCTTGT
The DNA here is from genome assembly GCF_031893055.1 of Leptodactylus fuscus. Lineage (NCBI taxonomy): Eukaryota > Metazoa > Chordata > Amphibia > Anura > Leptodactylidae > Leptodactylus > Leptodactylus fuscus. The sequence continues at coordinate 90,804,269 of NC_134272.1, forward strand.
ATATAGGAGTAGTATTATAGTAGTTATATTCTTGTACATAGGAGTAGTATTATAGTAGTTATATTCTTGTACATAGGGGCAGTATTATAGTAGTTATATTCTTGTATATAGGAGTAGTATTATAGTAGTTATATTCTTGTATATAGGAGTAGTATTATAGTAGTTATATTCTTGTACATAGGAGCAGTATTATAGTAGTTATATTCTTGTACATAGGAGTAGTATTATAGTAGTTATATTCTTGTACATAGGAGTAGTATTATAGTAGTTATATTCTTGTACATAGGAGTAGTATTATAGTAGTTATATTCTTGTACATAGGAGGTAGTATTATAGTAGTTATATTCTGGTACATAGGAGTAGTATTATAGTAGTTATATTCTTGTACATAGGAAGTAGTATTATAGTAGTTATATTCTTGTACATAGGAGGTAGTATTATAGTAGTTATATTCTTGTACATAGGAGTAGTATTATAGTAGTTATATTCTTGTACGTAGGAGTAGTATTATAGTAGTTATATTCTTGTACATAGGAGGTAGTATTATAGTAGTTATATTCTTGTATATAGGAGCAGTATTATAGCAGTTATATTCTTGTACATAGGAGGAGTATTATAGTAGTTATATTCTTGTACATATGAGCAGTATTATAGTAGTTATATTCTTGTACATAGGAGGTAGTATTATAGTAGTTATATTCTTGTACATAGGAGGTAGTATTATAGTAGTTATATTCTTGTACGTAGGAGTAGTATTATAGTAGTTATATTCTTGTACATAGGAGGCAGTATTATAGTAGTTATATTCTTGTACATAGGAGGTAGTATTATAGTAGTTATATTCTTGTATATAGGAGCAGTATTATAGCAGTTATATTCTTGTACATAGGAGGAGTATTATAGTAGTTATATTCTTGTACATATGAGCAGTATTATAGTAGTTATATTCTTGTACATAGGAGGCAGTATTATAGTAGTTATATTCTTGTACATAGGGGCAGTATTATAGTAGTTATATTCTTGTACATAGGAGTAGTATTATAGTAGTTATATTCTTGTACATAGGAGTAGTATTATAGTAGTTATATTCTTGTACATAGGAGTAGTATTATAGTAGTTATATTCTTGTACATAGGAGGTAGTATTATAGTAGTTATATTCTTGTAAATAGGAGTAGTATTATAGTACTTATATTCTTGTACATAGGAGTAGTATTATAGTAGTTATATTCTTGTACATAGGAGGCAGTATTATAGTAGTTATATTCTTGTACACAGGAGTAGTATTATAGTAGTTATATTCTTGTACATAGGAGTAGTATTATAGTAGTTATATTCTTGTACATAGGAGGCAGTATTATAGTAGTTATATTCTTGTACATAGGGGCAGTATTATAGTAGTTATATTCTTGTACATAGGGGCAGTATTATAGTAGTTATATTCTTGTACATAGGAGGCAGTATTATAGTAGTTATATTCTTGTACATAGGAGTAGTATTATAGTAGTTATATTCTTGTACATAGGAGTAGTATTATAGTAGTTATATTCTTGTACATAGGAGGCAGTATTATAGTAGTTATATTCTTGTACATAGGAGCAGTATTTTAGTAGTTATATTCTTGTACATAGGAGTAGTATTATAGTAGTTATATTCTTGTACATAGGAGTAGTATTATAGTAGTTATATTCTTGTACATAGGAGGCAGTATTATAGTAGTTATATTCTTGTACATAGGGGCAGTATTATAGTAGTTATATTCTTGTACATAGGGGCAGTATTATAGTAGTTATATTCTTGTACATAGGAGGCAGTATTATAGTAGTTATATTCTTGTACATAGGAGTAGTATTATAGTAGTTATATTCTTGTACATAGGAGTAGTATTATAGTAGTTATATTCTTGTACATAGGAGGCAGTATTATAGTAGTTATATTCTTGTACATAGGAGCAGTATTTTAGTAGTTATATTCTTGTACATAGGAGTAGTATTATAGTAGTTATATTCTTGTACATAGGAGTAGTATTATAGTAGTTATATTCTTGTACATAGGAGGCAGTATTATAGTAGTTATATTCTTGTACATAGGGGCAGTATTATAGTAGTTATATTCTTGTACATAGGAATAGTATTATAGTAGTTATATTCTTGTACATAGGAGTAGTATTATAGTAGTTATATTCTTGTACATAGGAGTAGTATTATAGTAGTTATATTCTTGTACATAGGAGCAGTATTATAGTAGTTATATTCTTGTACATAGGAGGTAGTATTATAGTAGTTATATTCTTGTACATAGGAGGCAGCATTATAGTAGTTATATTCTTGTACATAGGGGCAGTATTATAGTAGTTATATTCTTGTACATAGGAGTAGTATTATAGTAGTTATATTCTTGTACATAGGAGTAGTATTATAGTAGTTATATTCTTGTAAATAGGAGTAGTATTATAGTAGTTATATTCTTGTACATAGGAGTAGTATTATAGTAGTTATATTCTTCTACATAGGAGGCAGTATTATAGTAGTTATATTCTTGTACATAGGAGTAGTATTATAGTAGTTATATTCTTGTACATAGGAGGCAGTATTATAGTAGTTATATTCTTGTACATAGGGGCAGTATTATAGTAGTTATATTCTTGTACATAGGAATAGTATTATAGTAGTTATATTCTTGTACATAGGAGTAGTATTATAGTAGTTATATTCTTGTACATAGGAGTAGTATTATAGTAGTTATATTCTTGTACATAGGAGTAGTATTATAGTAGTTATATTCTTGTACATAGGAGCAGTATTATAGTAGTTATATTCTTGTACATAGGAGGTAGTATTATAGTAGTTATATTCTTGTACATAGGAGGCAGCATTATAGTAGTTATATTCTTGTACATAGGGGCAGTATTATAGTAGTTATATTCTTGTACATAGGAGTAGTATTATAGTAGTTATATTCTTGTACATAGGAGTAGTATTATAGTAGTTATATTCTTGTAAATAGGAGTAGTATTATAGTAGTTATATTCTTGTACATAGGAGTAGTATTATAGTAGTTATATTCTTCTACTTAGGAGGCAGTATTATAGTAGTTATATTCTTGTACATAGGAGTAGTATTATAGTAGTTATATTCTTGTACATAGGAGGCAGTATTATAGTAGTTATATTCTTGTACATAGGGGCAGTATTATAGTAGTTATATTCTTGTACATAGGAGGTAGTATTATAGTAGTTATATTCTTGTACATAGGAGCAGTATTATAGTAGTTATATTCTTGTACATAGGAGGTAGTATTATAGTAGTTATATTCTTGTATATAGGAGTAGTATTATAGTAGTTATATTCTTGTACATAGGAGGTAGTATTATAGTAGTTATATTCTTGTACATAGGAGTAGTATTATAGTAGTGATATTCTTGTACATAGGAGATAGTATTATAGTAGTTATATTCTTGTACATAGGAGTAGTATTATAGTAGTTATATTCTTGTACATAGGAGTAGTATTATAGTAGTTATATTCTTGTACATAGGAGTAGTATTATAGTAGTTATATTCTTGTATATAGGAGTAGTATTATAGTAGTTATATTCTTGTACATAGGAGCAGTATTATAGTAGTTATATTCTTGTACATAGGAGTAGTATTATAGTAGTTATATTCTTGTACATAGGGGTAGTATTATAGTAGTTATATTCTTGTATATAGGAGTAGTATTATAGTAGTTATATTCTTGTACATGGGAGGTAGTATTATAGTAGTTATATTCTTGTACATAGGAGCAGTATTATAGTAGTTATATTCTTGTACATAGGAGGTAGTATTATAGTAGTTATATTCTTGTACATAGGAGGCAGCATTATAGTAGTTATATTCTTGTACATAGGGGCAGTATTATAGTAGTTATATTCTTGTACATAGGAGTAGTATTATAGTAGTTATATTCTTGTACATAGGAGTAGTATTATAGTAGTTATATTCTTGTAAATAGGAGTAGTATTATAGTAGTTATATTCTTGTACATAGGAGTAGTATTATAGTAGTTATATTCTTCTACATAGGAGGCAGTATTATAGTAGTTATATTCTTGTACATAGGGGCAGTATTATAGTAGTTATATTCTTGTACATAGGAATAGTATTATAGTAGTTATATTCTTGTACATAGGAGTAGTATTATAGTAGTTATATTCTTGTACATAGGAGTAGTATTATAGTAGTTATATTCTTGTACATAGGAGTAGTATTATAGTAGTTATATTCTTGTACATAGGAGCAGTATTATAGTAGTTATATTCTTGTACATAGGAGGTAGTATTATAGTAGTTATATTCTTGTACATAGGAGGCAGCATTATAGTAGTTATATTCTTGTACATAGGGGCAGTATTATAGTAGTTATATTCTTGTACATAGGAGTAGTATTATAGTAGTTATATTCTTGTACATAGGAGTAGTATTATAGTAGTTATATTCTTGTAAATAGGAGTAGTATTATAGTAGTTATATTCTTGTACATAGGAGTAGTATTATAGTAGTTATATTCTTCTACTTAGGAGGCAGTATTATAGTAGTTATATTCTTGTACATAGGAGTAGTATTATAGTAGTTATATTCTTGTACATAGGAGGCAGTATTATAGTAGTTATATTCTTGTACATAGGGGCAGTATTATAGTAGTTATATTCTTGTACATAGGAGGTAGTATTATAGTAGTTATATTCTTGTACATAGGAGCAGTATTATAGTAGTTATATTCTTGTACATAGGAGGTAGTATTATAGTAGTTATATTCTTGTATATAGGAGTAGTATTATAGTAGTTATATTCTTGTACATAGGAGGTAGTATTATAGTAGTTATATTCTTGTACATAGGAGTAGTATTATAGTAGTGATATTCTTGTACATAGGAGATAGTATTATAGTAGTTATATTCTTGTACATAGGAGTAGTATTATAGTAGTTATATTCTTGTACATAGGAGTAGTATTATAGTAGTTATATTCTTGTACATAGGAGTAGTATTATAGTAGTTATATTCTTGTATATAGGAGTAGTATTATAGTAGTTATATTCTTGTACATAGGAGCAGTATTATAGTAGTTATATTCTTGTACATAGGAGTAGTATTATAGTAGTTATATTCTTGTACATAGGGGTAGTATTATAGTAGTTATATTCTTGTATATAGGAGTAGTATTATAGTAGTTATATTCTTGTACATGGGAGGTAGTATTATAGTAGTTATATTCTTGTACATAGGAGCAGTATTATAGTAGTTATATTCTTGTACATAGAAGGTAGTATTATAGTAGTGATATTCTTGTACATAGGAGATAGTATTATAGTAGTTATATTCTTGTACATAGGAGTAGTATTATAGTAGTTATATTCTTGTACGTAGGAGTAGTATTATAGTAGTTATATTCTTGTACATATGAGTAGTATTATAGTAGTTATATTCTTGTACATATGAGTAGTATTATAGTAGTTATATTCTTGTACATAAGAGTAGTATTATAGTAGTTATATTCTTGTACATAGGAGTAGTATTATAGTAGTTATATTCTTGTACATAGGTGTAGTATTATAGTAGTTATATTCTTGTACATAGGAGTAGTATTATAGTAGTTATATTCTTGTACATAGGAGGTAGTATTATAGTAGTTATATTCTTGTATATAGGAGTAGTATTATAGTAGTTATATTCTTGTACATAGGGGGCAGTATTATAGTAGTTATATTCTTGTACATAGGAGTAGTATTATAGTAGTTATATTCTTGTACATAGGAGGTAGTATTATAGTAGTTATATTCTTGTATATAGGAGTAGTATTATAGTAGTTATATTCTTGTACATAGGGGCAGTATTATAGTAGTTATATTCTTGTACATAGGAGTAGTATTATAGTAGTTATATTCTTGTATATAGGAGTAGTATTATAGTAGTTATATTCTTGTACATAGGAGTAGTATTATAGTAGTTATATTCTTGTACATAGGAGTAGTATTATAGTAGTTATATTCTTGTACAAAGGTGCAGTATTATAGTAGTTTTTGTCTCTTTGGGCTTTGCTGACTGGTTATATTTATATTTTTGGTAATTTATTAGACACTTGATAGTATAATTTGTTGCCCCTTGCCCTGTTCTTCCTCTTCCTCATTAGTTGTCACATTATTGATGATGTTCTTATCTGGTTGTGCTATTACCGGTCTCTGTATAGCACATTTTGGTAATGATGTCAGTCTTTGCTCTTTCATCCCCGTTCGTGTAATATTATTATCTCTGCATCTTACAATTTCTGTCATTTTTTCTGGTAAATTGTAAAACATTGTGACATGTTTTTGTTCGGGAGCTGCAGATCTTTCTTGGAGCCATCACAGATCTGGTCACGTCCTGAAGGATGGATGAAACGTCATTGTCCTTGTTGATGTGGGTAGAAGATTGTCTCATTCAGAAACTTCTCAAAACAGTGAGATAAGATCAGGACTGAGGGGAGATCAAGTGCAGAGTCCTGAGTGTGTTTGGATATGTGAGCAGAGAATGAGGAAGATCTGTATCACACATGACACCAACATGACTTCTCTAATAACACATTAGACCTGCAGACCTGAGTGAGGGACCTTAAAAGGTTCTTGTAGAATTTTGATATTGATGAATTATCATTAGACTTGGGGGGGGGGGGGGGGGGTCTGACAACCTGCACTGCCACCATTCAGCAGTTACCAATGCCAGAAGTAACACAGACATCAGAATCAGCAGCACAGCCAGTACATTGTGTTCACCGTCAAACAATTACACTTAGTTGAAGACTTTCGGGGTGCTTCGCTGAATCCCATGCACTTTGAAGGTCAATGTCGTGGTCGTGGTGGGGGGCACATGGTCTTGTCTGGTTTCTGAGTAGACATTCAGAAAAACATGGCTCAGGAATGTTGTCTGCAAACGGTCTGTGACTCCCTCCTCGCTCCACTGTTGTGTCTTGTATGGAGGACACAAACCTCATTATGCCAAGCCTTGTGTTATCGAGGGGCATCTGCTGTGGTCACACGAAGGGGTAGAGAGAGGGAGAGAAATATTCTGGACTGGTTTCCAGTTTAGAGTGTTGAAATAGCACTATGTGCAATGTCAGGAATAGTCCAGACTGAAGGGCAGGGACCGAGAGAAAGACACAACAGATGACACTGCCAGGAGCGGAGGAGGACGTGGACGGGCGAGGGTAAGGTCACTCCCTGTCTTACTTAGAGAAGAGTTACATTGTAATGTGGCCATACAATGCTTCACTTAAAGCGATACTCCACCATGCTGCTACTTGTTGTAATGTGGCCATACAGTGTCTCACTTAAAGCGATACTCCGCTACAGTGTTACTTAAAGGAGAAGGTTCAGAGTATAGCAATAGGGTCAGAGATCATAAAATGCAGAAATTAAATAAACTTCATGAACGCTCCCCTTATTTATTTTACTCTGTTGCCCAATGGCAGTTCCCACCAGCCCCCCCCCCCCCCCCCCCCACACACACACTCCTCATCCTCACAGGATGTGACGTCTATGTAACACAAGGAGGTTACTCAGCAATGAGTGATGTCATCATGATGAAGACACCAATATGGCTGACTACAACCTTTATATTGTAAGGTTGTCATGATGCCGATAGAGATGGGCGAACCTCACAAGTTTCAGTTCATGAACATTTTGTTCAGACTGAACTTGTCCAATCTCAACTGGAACAATATCATGAGTACATTAAGTGGAACATGATGCAGGGAGACAATGGCCGCTCTTTTCGGATCCTCACTGATCCATCCCTGATTCATTTTGACAAATCTAATTTTTTCCATGCTGTCCAGGGTCTGTGGATCTCTGTGCAAACTGCAGCAGTCAGGCTCACAACACAATGCAGAAATTCTCCCTCCCCCACTCCTATGATTTATCTCAATATCTACCTGTAATTGATTATATCTAAACTTTTTTCTTCTTCTCCTATTCTACGGCTCTATTGCAACTCTGGTGGTTTCTTTATGTAAGTCTCAGCACTGTAACCTCTCCACCCTCCACAATGATCTTAGAACATCTCACACTTATCGCCTCTGTATGCCTGTCGCAGCGGCCATTTCAGTTCACCCATGATAAATCCCAAAGTATTCTGTTCTGTTAAAACCAAATAATTTGAAATATTGGCGTTGAATCCAGTTCACAATTTGCCCATCTTTAGCTCTGAATATTAGCTATTTACACAATACACATTGTAACAAAAGAAAAACTTGCAGCAAAAGATCAATCTTCCATGTAACAATGATCTACAAGGTCTAGAAACTGAAAATAGGAGGAAATTCTGCTCCTTCCTCCGTGTGCAGTTAGTGTGACGTCAGGCTGGAAACACACGTGTACGTGATATGTAACATCATGAGCTGGCACGCGGGCTGCCTGTACACAGCTGGGCCTCTGGAATCTGCTGGTACTAACTAGGCTTCAACACTTTCTCCCATGACAATTTATTGGTGGCGATTTTCCACCTGCAGCTGCCGACCTCTTGACTTCAGAGGTTGGGACATTTCTATCCAGGCTACTGAACTTGGCGTCAGAAGAGAATGTTCCGTGATTCTCATCCTCTACCTCCCCATCGTAAATGTAAAACTCTCACATAGAAGTGTTTTGTTTTTCCATGTATCCGCTGCTACAGTAAATTAACCAGTTATGTATCCCATGTGGCAACAAAGTAACAATGAAAATTATAGCTTGGAGGTGAAAGGGAACGAAGAAGTGACAACCAAATGCAAGAACCAAAAATGGTCTCTATCTATCTATCTATCTATCTATCTATCTATCTATCTATCTATCTCCTATCTATCTATCTCCTATCTATCTATCTATCTATCTATCTATCTATCTATCTATCTATCTATCTATCTTTCTATCTATCTCCTATCTATCTATCTATCTCCTATCTATCTATCTATCTCCTATCTCCTATCTATCTATCTATCTATCTATCTATCTATCTATCTATCTATCTCCTATCTATCTATCTATCTATCTATCTATCTATCTATCTATCTCCTATCTATCTATCTCCTATCTATCTATCTATCTATCTATCTATCTATCTATCTATCTCCTATCTATCTATCTCCTATCTATCTATCTATCTATCTATCTATCTATCTATCTATCTATCTATCTATCTATCTATCTCCTATCTATCTATCATCTATCTATCTATCTATCTATCTATCTATCTATCTATCTCCTATCTATCTATCTATCTATCTATCTATCTATCTATCTATCTCCTATCTATCTATCTCCTATCTATCTATCTATCTATCTATCTATCTATCTATCTATCTATCTATCTATCTATCTATCTAGAGAGGTTCCTCAGGGCCTTTTCAGGTTTCCGCATACATAAACAGCCTGAGAGCCCTGCTCCTTGTTTTCCTGCTCAGGTAGAATTCTCCAAGAAGTTTCCGCCTTACTTCCCGCCATCCCGGCCGGTCTCCCTCCTGATTCCCATCATTCCCATGTAAGGAATGTCATGTAAATATTTAAAGTGCATTTTACAAGCTGCTCGCCAGACGCACGTGTTCTGGTAAATGCGGATGGAGGACGTTCTGTGGGACTATAACTGTTATTATGGGAACCAGTGTCAGAAGGATTTGCTCATTTTCTCACCTTCCCGGGTTCAGCTCACATGTGCGGTGTGTACGCGGCACGGAGCGATGGCTCAGCGCAGCCTGGCCATCTCACAAGTTTTACGGATCATTCGGGAACCTACAAAGCCGGCAGGATATGAGTGAACGCTGGAAGTCGAGATGGTTTCCTGTGTCAAAAATACCAAGGCAGCTGCCTGGTAAAAAAAACCACAAAAAATCCATATTGATAATGGGAGCCGCTGTACAGTCCAGGTGCACTTGTTCTACAGGTGGTACGATCTGTGCCGGAAGGTTATAGACACCTGGGGCAGCTGGTAACAGTGCAAATTACCAGAACAGAACACACTCGTATTGCATTACTGCTATTATGTAGTGTATACGGTACATCTGAGCTATTGTATGGCCACTGATGCAATACAGCGGATACTGTACTCAGTGACACCTCTCCAGTAAAACACTCTCTTATCCTATATCTATAGTTTGAGAGGACACTGACTGCTCTATAACTGCTTAGATACAGCCCTGAGACTATGCAGGACATATATAGGGAAGTCCTGAGATGTATGTAGTGTATGTAGCTTTGGTTGTGATGGAAAGCTTCTGTTTGGCTCCAGCATCAGACAAAGCCTGTTTTCCGGTTCAATCCTCCCCCTACCTTCAGTATTTGGTGGCTGCATTGTTAGGGTGAGCTGACATCGAGTTTCAACTGATGCTACTTAAGATGTTGTACTAAATGCTACAGGGCGCTGAGCATCATGACGCCCTATGCCCCATGTGATCGGTAAGGTCCAATCACAGGCCTCAGTGGTGTTCCCGAAGCACATGACATCCTAAAGAGGCCGGAAGGGACCAGAAGAGGTGAGGAGTATAACTTAGTGTTTCACATCTCCTCTGGGCCTCCATATATTATACTTTGAGGTCTGAAGAGTTCCCAGAGTAGATTCATTTCACTTCTGGTGGACAGCTGATGAAGCCCCAACGTTTTCGGGTTCAGGTCAAGCTCGAAACTTTTGGAAAATTTTGTCAAATCCAGTTCACTCATCTATAGCCAGTATATTATTTTTTTTACTGGCCTACATGGAGGGCAATGTTTATATCATAACAGGGGGACTGTTCCAGATTTTGGGAAGTCCTCAGGGAGATGTCAGCTTCTTGCTCCATCATTAAAGGGGTTTTCCACAGGTCAGTGCAATGCAATGACATCATCACACCTGCTGCACTGAGCAAACAGAGACAGAACCGTAGGAAGGGGGGCGGGTATTATTTTATCATATTATGACTTCTGCATGGAGACTAATAAAGGGGCATTATACTGTATGGGGACACTAAGTGGGTATTATACTGTATGGGGCCACTAAGTGGGTATTATACTGTATGTGGCCACTAAGTGGGTATTATACTGTATGGGGCCACTAAGTGGGTATTATACTGTATGGGGCCACTAAGTGGGCATTATACTGTATGGGGCCACTAAGTAGGTATTATACTGTATGGGGGACACTAAGGTGGTATTATACTGTATGGAAGTCACTAAGGTGGTATTATAATGTATGGGGCCACTAAGTGGGCATTATACTGTATGGGGCCACTAAGTGGGTATTATACTGTATGGGGCCACTAAGTGAGTATTATACTGTATGGGGCCACTAAGTGAGTATTATACTGTATGGGGGCACTAAGTGGATATTATACTGTATGGGGCCACTAAGTGGGCATTATACTGTATGGGGCCACTAAGTGGGTATTATACTGTATGGGGGCCACTAAGTGGGTATTATACTGTATGGGGCCACTAAGTGGGTATTATACTGTATGCGGCCACTAAGTGGGTATCATACTGTATGGGGCCACTAAGTGGGTATTATACTGTATGGGGCCACTAAGGCGGTATTATACTGTATGGGGCCACTAAGTGGGTATTATACTGTATGGGGCCACTAAGTGGGTATTATACTGTATGCGGCCACTAAGTGGGTATTATACTGTATGGGGCCACTAAGTGGGTATTATACTGTATGGGGGCCACTAAGTGGGTATTATACTGTATGGGGCCACTAAGGTGGTATTATACTGTATGGGGGCCACTAAGTGGGTATTATACTGTATGGGGGCCACTAAGTGGGTATTATACTGTATGGGGCCACTAAGTGGGTATTATACTGTATGGGGCCACTAAGTGGGTATTATACTGTATGGGGGCCACTAAGTGGGTATTATACTGTATGGGGCCACTAAGTGGGTATTATACTGTATGGGGCCACTAAGTGGGCATTATACTGTATGGGGCCACTAAGTGGGTATTATACTGTATGGGGGACACTAAGGTGGTATTATACTGTATGGGGCCACTAAGTGGGTATTATACTGTATGGGGCCACTAAGTGGGTATTATACTGTATGGGGCCACTAAGTGGGTATTATACTGTATGGGGCCACTAAGTGGGTATTATACTGTATGGGGCCACTAAGGCGGTATTATACTGTATGGGGGCACTAAGTGGGTATTATACTGTATGGGGCCACTAAGTGGGTATTATACTGTATGGAAGTCACTAAGGGGGCATTATACTGTTTAGGGTGCACTACAGTGTATTATACTCAGTGGAGGTCAATAGGGGGCATTATACTATTTAGGGTGCGTTATAGTGCATTATACTCAGTGGAGGTCAATAGGGGGCATTATACTGTGTGGGGGACACATAGAGAGCATGCTACTTGTGGGAGTCTTATACTGTGTGGAGGCCATTAGGGGTATTCTGATGTTTGGGGGACAGTGAGAGGACATTCTATTTGAGGCGGCACTAAGAGGGCATTATACTAAAGACAATACCTGTCACAACCATAGACAGGAGGGGCGCTGTTTAGTGAAAGATACAACAGATCCTTTTTTCGTCGCCTCACCCAGATCTCCCTGAGGTTTAGCAGCGTCAGTAACCACACACAGATGAGCGCTCCTCAGGTCTGCCAACCGTTTTGCTTCGGTGAGTCGGCCAAATATTGTAATAGCCGGAAACAACGTGTCCGTCATGATTTCAGTAATTGTGGCGCGGCCTTAGAGATTAATGATTCCAGACTTGTTATGTTGTGTGTAATTTGTTTCTTTTGCATTCCTCTCCTGGAATTTCGTTTTCCGCACATTTTACTGTGATTTTTTTTTTTTTAAAGGATTTTTCGTCTAATAGCAAAAACATCACCAGAAAATCTGCGTTCTTGAGTTGTCGTCTTTCCCAGAAAGCTGTAGGATCATTCATTATGATATATAACCCAGCTTTCCCAGACTCCTGAACCAACTGGTATTCTGCTGACAGATTTAGGCCCATCCTAGTTCCCACAATGCATTGCTTTCTAGTTCCCGGTAGTCAGCAGAATTTAGAATTACGCTTTGCCATGGAGAAGAAAACGTGATACAAATTATTTACAAAGATACTTCACAGTGTAAGAGATGAGAACGGTAAAAAATAACAAAAATAATCTTCTTGGAAACATATTTTTGGAATTTTATGAAGGAATATTTCACTGTCAGGGGAAAATGCAATAAAATGTGCAAGAAATTCCCCAACGTCTTCTGCAAATAAATCACATTTATATCGGGGGCTGTCACTGCTCGCGACTTCTACTGTGCTGATCATTTGAGACGATGACCGATACTTGCACCGTGTTTTGCTTCTTTAAGAGCGGCAAGTAGAACATATGTTAGGAGGCTCCTGGATTTATAGATGGTGGATGTTACAGGTCCCACAAGTGTCAGATATCCATGATGGGACCCACACTTGACCCGGACGGTGACTCCAAGATCTGAGCGTCTCTGGACTCACACAATACACGGAGTAGTCTGCAGGTTGGAGGCTTCGGATGGTGGTACGGACTGTCAGATGTTTGATCTACAACACTGGCGAGAGGTGTCCGATGTATCTACAACACCGGTGAGAGGTGGCCGATGTATCTACAACACTGGCGAGAGGTGTCCGATGTATCTACAACACTGGCGAGAGGTGTCCGATGTATCTACAACACTGGCGAGAGGTGTCCGATGTATCTACAACACTGGTGAGAGGTGTCTGATGTATCTACAACACTGGCGAGAGGTGTCTGATGTATCTACAACACTGGCGAGATGTATCTGATGTATCTACAACACTGGTGAGAGGTGTCTGATGTATCTACAACACTGGCGAGAGGTGTCTGATGTATCTACAACACTGGTGAGAGGTGTCTGATGTATCTACAACACTGGTGAGAGGTGTCTGATGTATCTACAACACTGGCGAGATGTATCTGATGTATCTACAACACTGGTGAGATGTATCTGATGTATCTACAACACTGGCGAGAGGTGTCCGATGTATCTACAACACTGGTGAGAGGTGTCCGATGTATCTACAACACTGGTGAGAGGTGTCCGATGTATCTACAACACTGGAGAGAGCTGTCCGATGTATCTACAACACTGGTGAGATGTATCTGATGTATCTACAACACTGGTGAGAGGTGTCCGATGTATCTACAACACTGGAGAGAGCTGTCCGATGTATCTACAACACTGGTGAGATGTATCTGATGTATCTACAACACTGGTGAGAGGTGTCCGATGTATCTACAACACTGGAGAGAGCTGTCCGATGTATCTACAACACTGGTGAGAGGTGTCTGATGTATCTACAACACTGGTGAGAGGTGTCCGATGTATCTACAACACTGGCGAGAGGTGTCCGATGTATCTACAACACTGGTGAGAGGTGTCTGATGTATCTACAACACTGGCGAGAGGTGTCCGATGTATCTACAACACTGGTGAGAGGTGTCCGATGTATCTACAACACTGGTGAGAGGTGTCCGATGTATCTACAACACTGGCGAGAGGTGTCTGATGTATCTACAACACTGGCGAGAGGTGTCCGATGTATCTACAACACTGGTGAGAGGTGTCCGATGTATCTACAACACTGGTGAGAGGTGTCCGATGTATCTACAACACTGGCGAGAGGTGTCCGATGTATCTACAACACTGGTGAGAGGTGGCTGATGTATCTACAACACTGGCGAGAGGTGTCCGATGTATCTACAACACTGGCGAGAGGTGTCTGATGTATCTACAACACTGGCGAGAGGTGTCCGATGTATCTACAACACTGGCGAGAGGTGTCCGATGTATCTACAACACTGGTGAGAGGTGGCTGATGTATCTACAACACTGGTGAGAGGTGTCTGATGTATCTACAACACCGGTGAGAGGTGTCTGATGTATCTACAACACTGGTGAGAGGTGTCTGATGTATCTACAACACCGGTGAGAGGTGTCTGATGTATCTACAACACTGGTGAGAGGTGTCTGATGTATCTACAACACTGGTGAGAGGTGTCTGATGTATCTACAACACTGGTGAGAGGTGTCTGATGTATCTACAACACTGGTGAGAGGTGTCCGATGTATCTACAACACTGGCGAGAGGTGTCCGATGTATCTACAACACTGGTGAGAGGTGTCCGATGTATCTACAACACTGGCGAGAGGTGTCCGATGTATCTACAACACTGGTGAGAGGTGTCTGATGTATCTACAACACTGGCGAGAGGTGTCTGATGTATCTACAACACTGGTGAGAGGTGTCTGATGTATCTACAACACTGGTGAGAGGTGTCTGATGTATCTACAACACTGGAGAGAGGTGTCCGATGTATCTACAACACTGGTGAGAGGTGTCTGATGTATCTACAACACGGGTGAGAGGTGTCTGATGTATCTACAACACTGGCGAGAGGTGTCCGATGTATCTACAACACTGGCGAGATGTATCTGATGTATCTACAACACTGGTGAGAGGTGTCTGATGTATCTACAACACCGGTGAGAGGTGTCCGATGTATCTACAACACTGGCGAGAGGTGTCCGATGTATCTACAACACTGGTGAGAGGTGTCTGATGTATCTACAACACCGGTGAGAGGTGTCCGATGTATCTACAACACTGGTGAGAGGTGTCTGATGTATCTACAACACTGGTGAGAGGTGTCTGATGTATCTACAACACCGGCGAGAGGTGTCCGATGTATCTACAACACTGGTGAGAGGTGGCTGATGTATCTACAACACTGGTGAGAGGTGTCTGATGTATCTACAACACTGGTGAGAGGTGTCTGATGTATCTACAACACTGGAGAGAGGTGTCCGATGTATCTACAACACTGGTGAGAGGTGGCTGATGTATCTACAACACTGGTGAGATGTATCTGATGTATCTACAACACTGGCGAGAGGTGTCCGATGTATCTACAACACTGGCGAGAGGTGTCCGATGTATCTACAACACTGGTGAGAGGTGTCCGATGTATCTACAACACTGGTGAGAGGTGTCCGATGTATCTACAACACTGGTGAGAGGTGTCCGATGTATCTACAACACTGGTGAGAGGTGGCTGATGTATCTACAACACTGGCGAGAGATGTCCGATGTATCTACATCACTGGTGAGAGGTGTCCGATGTATCTACAACACTGGCGAGAGGTGTCTGATGTATCTACAACACTGGTGAGATGTATCTGATGTATCTACAACACTGGCGAGAGGTGTCCGATGTATCTACAACACTGGTGAGAGGTGTCTGATGTATCTACAACACTGGTGAGATGTATCTGATGTATCTACAACACTGGCGAGAGGTGTCCGATGTATCTACAACACTGGTGAGAGGTGTCCAATGTATCTACAACACTGGCGAGAGGTGTCTGATGTATCTACAACACTGGCGAGAGGTGTCCGATGTATCTACAACACTGGTGAGAGGTGTCCGATGTATCTACAACACTGGCGAGAGGTGTCCGATGTATCTACAACACCGGTGAGAGGTGTCTGATGTATCTACAACACTGGCGAGAGGTGTCCGATGTATCTACAACACCGGCGAGAGGTGGCTGATGTATCTACAACACTGGTGAGAGGTGTCTGATGTATCTACAACACTGGTGAGAGGTGTCCGATGTATCTACAACACTGGTAAGAGGTGTCTGATGTATCTACAACACCGGTGAGAGGTGTCTGATGTATCTACAACACTGGTGAGAGGTGTCCGATGTATCTACAACACTGGTAAGAGGTGTCTGATGTATCTACAACACCGGTGAGAGGTGTCTGATGTATCTACAACACTGGTGAGAGGTGTCCGATGTATCTACAACACTGGTAAGAGGTGTCCGATGTATCTACAACACCGGTGAGAGGTGGCTGATGTATCTACAACACTGGCGAGAGGTGTCCGATGTATCTACAACACTGGTGAGAGGTGTCCGATGTATCTACAACACTGGCGAGAGGTGTCCGATGTATCTACAACACTGGCGAGAGGTGTCCGATGTATCTACAACACTGGTGAGAGGTGTCTGATGTATCTACAACACTGGTGAGAGGTGTCTGATGTATCTACAACACTGGTGAGATGTATCTGATGTATCTACAACACTGGTGAGATGCATCTGATGTATCTACAACACTGGTGAGAGGTGGCTGATGTATCTACAACACTGGTGAGAGGTGTCCGATGTATCTACATCACTGGTGAGAGGTGTCCGATTTATCTACAACACTGGCGAGAGGTGGATGATGTATCTACAACACTGGTGAGATGTATCTGATGTATCTACAACACTGGTGAGATGTATCTGATGTATCTACAACACTGGTGAGAGGTGGCTGATGTATCTACAACACTGGTGAGAGGTATCTGATGTATCTACAACACTGGTGAGAGGTGTCTGATGTATCTACAACACTGGTGAGAGGTGTCCGATGTATCTACAACACTGGCGAGAGGTGTCCGATGTATCTACAACACTGGCGAGAGGTGTCCGATGTATCTACAACACTGGTGAGAGGTGTCCGATGTATCTACAACACTGGTGAGAGGTGTCCGATGAATCTACAACACTGGCGAGAGGTGTCCGATGTATCTACAACACTGGTGAGAGGTGTCCGATGTATCTACAACACTGGCGAGAGGTGTCCGATGTATCTACAACACTGGCGAGAGGTGTCCGATGTATCTACAACACCGGTGAGAGGTGGCTGATGTATCTACAACACTGGTGAGAGGTATCTGATGTATCTACAACACTGGTGAGAGGTGTCCGATGTATCTACAACACTGGTGAGAGGTGTCCGATGTATCTACAACACTGGCGAGAGGTGTCCGATGTATCTACAACACTGGCGAGAGGTGTCCGATGTATCTACAACACCGGTGAGAGGTGGCTGATGTATCTACAACACTGGTGAGAGGTATCTGATGTATCTACAACACTGGTGAGAGGTGTCCGATGTATCTACAACACTGGTGAGAGGTGTCTGATGTATCTACAACACTGGTGAGAGGTGTCTGATGTATCTACAACACTGGTGAGAGGTGTCCGATGTATCTACAACACTGGCGAGAGGTGTCCGATGTATCTACAACACTAGTGAGAGGTGGCTGATGTATCTACAACACTGGTGAGAGGTGTCTGATGTATCTACAACACTGGTGAGATGTATCTGATGTATCTACAACACTGGTGAGAGGTGGCTGATGTATCTACAACACCGGTGAGAGGTGTCTGATGTATCTACAACACTGGTGAGAGGTGGCTGATGTATCTACAACACTGGTGAGAGGTGTCCGATGTATCTACAACACTGGCGAGAGGTGTCCGATGTATCTACAACACTGGTAAGAGGTGTCCGATGTATCTACAACACCGGTGAGAGGTGGCTGATGTATCTACAACACTGGTGAGAGGTATCTGATGTATCTACAACACTGGTGAGAGGTGTCCGATGTATCTACAACACTGGTGAGAGGTGTCTGATGTATCTACAACACTGGTGAGAGGTGTCCGATGTATCTACAACACTGGCGAGAGGTGTCCGATGTATCTACAACACTAGTGAGAGGTGGCTGATGTATCTACAACACTGTTGAGAGGTGGCTGATGTATCTACAACACTGGTGAGAGGTGTCCGATGTATCTACAACACTGGCGAGAGGTGGCTGATGTATCTACAACACTGGCGAGAGGTGTCCGATGTATCTACAACACTGGTGAGAGGTGTCTGATGTATCTACAACACTGGTGAGATGTATCTGATGTATCTACAACACTGGCGAGAGGTGTCCGATGTATCTACAACACTGGTGAGAGGTGTCCGATGTATCTACAACACTGGTGAGAGGTGTCCGATGTATCTACAACACTGGTGAGAGGTGTCTGATGTATCTACAACACTGGTGAGAGGTGTCCGATGTATCTACAACACTGGTGAGAGGTGTCCGATGTATCTACAACACTGGCGAGAGGTGTCCGATGTATCTACAACACTGGTGAGAGGTGTCCGATGTATCTACAACACTGGTGAGAGGTGTACAATGTATCTACAACACTGGTGAGAGGTGTCTGATGTATCTACAACACTGGTGAGATGTATCTGATGTATCTACAACACTGGTGAGAGGTGGCTGATGTATCTACAACACTGGTGAGAGGTATCTGATGTATCTACAACACTGGTGAGAGGTGTCCGATGTATCTACAACACTGGTGAGAGGTGTCCGATGTATCTACATCACTGGTGAGAGGTGTCCGATGTATCTACAACACTGGCGAGAGGTGTCCGATGTATCTACAACACTGGTGAGATGTATCTGATGTATCTACAACACTGGCGAGAGGTGTCCGATGTATCTACAACACTGGTGAGAGGTGTCCGATGTATCTACAACACTGGTGAGATGTATCTGATGTATCTACAACACTGGCGAGAGGTGTCTGATGTATCTACAACACTGGCGAGAGGTGTCTGATGTATCTACATCACTGGTGAGAGGTGTCCGATGTATCTACAACACTGGCGAGAGGTGTCTGATGTATCTACAACACTGGTGAGATGTATCTGATGTATCTACAACACTGGCGAGAGGTGTCCGATGTATCTACAACACTGGCGAGAGGTGTCTGATGTATCTACAACACTGGTGAGATGTATCTGATGTATCTACAACACTGGCGAGAGGTGTCTGATGTATCTACAACACTGGCGAGAGGTGTCCGATGTATCTACAACACTGGTGAGAGGTGTCCGATGTATCTACAACACTGGAGAGAGGTGTCTGATGTATCTACAACACTGGCGAGAGGTGTCCGATGTATCTACAACACTGGCGAGAGGTGTCCGATGTATCTACAACACTGGCGAGAGGTGGCTGATGTATCTACAACACTGGTGAGAGGTGTCTGATGTATCTACAACACTGGTGAGAGGTGTCCGATGTATCTACAACACTGGTGAGAGGTGTCTGATGTATCTACAACACTGGCGAGAGGTGTCCGATGTATCTACAACACTGGTGAGAGGTGTCTGATGTATCTACAACACTAGTGAGATGTATCTGATGTATCTACAACACTGGCGAGAGGTGTCCGATGTATCTACAACACTGGTGAGATGTATCTGATGTATCTACAACACTGGTGAGAGGTGTCTGATGTATCTACAACACTAGTGAGATGTATCTGATGTATCTACAACACTGGCGAGAGGTGTCCGATGTATCTACAACACTGGTGAGAGGTGGCTGATGTATCTACAACACTGGTGAGAGGTATCTGATGTATCTACAACACTGGTGAGAGGTGTCTGATGTATCTACAACACTGGTGAGAGGTGTCTGATGTATCTACAACACCGGTGAGAGGTGTCTGATGTATCTACAACACCGGTGAGATGTATCTGATGTATCTACAACACTGGCGAGAGGTGTCCGATGTATCTACAACACTGGTGAGAGGTGGATGATGTATCTACAACACTGGTGAGATGTATCTGATGTATCTACAACACTGGCGAGAGGTGTCCGATGTATCTACAACACTGGCGAGAGGTGTCCGATGTATCTACAACACTGGTGAGAGGTGTCCGATGTATCTACAACACTGGCGAGAGGTGTCCGATGTATCTACAACACTGGTGAGAGGTGTCTGATGTATCTACAACACTGGCGAGAGGTGTCCGATGTATCTTCAACACTGGCGAGAGGTGTCCGATGTATCTACAACACTGGTGAGAGGTGTCTGATGTATCTACAACACTGGCGAGAGGTGTCTGATGTATCTACAACACTGGTGAGATGTATCTGATGTATCTACAACACTGGTGAGATGTATCTGATGTATCTACAACACTGGTGAGAGGTGTCTGATGTATCTACAACACTGGTGAGAGGTGTCCGATGTATCTACAACACTGGTGAGATGTATCTGATGTATCTACAACACTGGTGAGAGGTGTCTGATGTATCTACAACACTGGTGAGAGGTGTCCGATGTATCTACAACACTGGTGAGATGTATCTGATGTATCTACAACACTGGTGAGATGTATCTGATGTATCTACAACACTGGTGAGATGTATCTGATGTATCTACAACACTGGTGAGAGGTGTCTGATGTATCTACAACACTGGTGAGATGTATCTGATGTATCTACAACACTGGTGAGATGTATCTGATGTATCTACAACACTGGTGAGATGTATCTGATGTATCTACAACACTGGTGAGAGGTGTCTGATGTATCTACAACACTGGTGAGAGGTGTCTGATGTATCTACAACACTGGCGAGAGGTGTCCGATGTATCTACAACACTGGTGAGAGGTGGATGATGTATCTACAACACTGGTGAGAGGTGTCCGATGTATCTACAACACTGGCGAGAGGTGTCTGATGTATCTACAACACGGGTGAGAGGTGTCTGATGTATCTACAACACTGGCGAGAGGTGTCCGATGTATCTACAACACTGGTGAGAGGTGGATGATGTATCTACAACACTGGTGAGAGGTGTCCGATGTATCTACAACACTGGCGAGAGGTGGCTGATGTATCTACAACACTGGCGAGAGGTGTCTGATGTATCTACAACACTGGTGAGAGGTGTCCGATGTATCTACAACACTGGCGAGAGGTGTCCGATGTATCTACAACACTGGTGAGTGGTGTCCGATGTATCTACAACACTGGCGAGAGGTGTCCGATGTATCTACAACACTGGCGAGAGGTGTCCGATGTATCTACAACACCGGCGAGAGGTGGCTGATGTATCTACAACACTGGCGAGAGGTGTCCGATGAATCTACAACACTGGTGAGAGGTGTCCGATGTATCTACAACACTGGTGAGAGGTGTCTGATGTATCTACAACACTGGTGAGAGGTGTCTGATGTATCTACAACACTGGTGAGAGGTGTCTGATGTATCTACAACACTGGCGAGAGGTGTCCGATGTATCTACAACACTGGCGAGAGGTGTCCGATGTATCTACAACACTGGTGAGAGGTGTCTGATGTATCTTCAACACTGGCGAGAGGTGTCCGATGTATCTACAACACTGGTGAGAGGTGGCTGATGTATCTACAACACTGGTGAGAGGTGTCTGATGTATCTACAACACTGGCGAGAGGTGTCCGATGTATCTACAACACTGGTGAGAGGTGTCTGATGTATCTACAACACTGGCGAGAGGTGTCTGATGTATCTACAACACTGGTGAGAGGTGTCTGATGTATCTACAACACTGGCGAGAGGTGTCTGATGTATCTACAACACTGGTGAGAGGTATCTGATGTATCTACAACACTGGTGAGAGGTGTCTGATGTATCTACAACACTAGTGAGAGGTGGCTGATGTATCTACAACACTGGTGAGAGGTGGCTGATGTATCTACAACACTGGTGAGAGGTATCTGATGTATCTACAACACTGGTGAGAGGTGTCCGATGTATCTACAACACTGGCGAGAGGTGGCTGATGTATCTACAACACTGGTGAGAGGTGTCTGATGTATCTACAACACTGGCGAGAGGTGTCCGATGTATCTACAACACTGGTGAGAGGTGTCCGATGTATCTACAACACTGGTGAGAGGTGGCTGATGTATCTACAACACTGGCGAGAGGTGTCCGATGTATCTTCAACACTGGCGAGAGGTGTCCGATGTATCTTCAACACTGGTGAGAGGTGTCCGATGTATCTACAACACTGGCGAGAGGTGGCTGATGTATCTACAACACTGGCGAGAGGTGTCCGATGTATCTTCAACACTGGTGAGAGGTGTCCGATGTATCTACAACACTGGTGAGAGGTGGCTGATGTATCTACAACACTGGCGAGAGGTGTCCGATGTATCTTCAACACTGGCGAGAGGTGTCCGATGTATCTACAACACTGGTGAGATGTATCTGATGTATCTACAACACTGGTGAGAGGTGTCCGATGTATCTACAACACTGGTGAGAGGTGGCTGATGTATCTACAACACTGGCGAGAGGTGGCTGATGTATCTACAACACTGGTGAGAGGTGTCCGATGTATCTACAACACTGGTGAGATGTATCTGATGTATCTACAACACTGGCGAGAGGTGTCCGATGTATCTTCAACACTGGCGAGAGGTGTCCGATGTATCTACAACACTTGTGAGAGGTGTCTGATGTATCTACAACACTGGCGAGAGGTGTCCGATGTATCTACAACACTGGTGAGATGTATCTGATGTATCTACAACACTGGTGAGATGTATCTGATGTATCTACAACACTGGTGAGATGTATCTGATGTATCTACAACACTGGTGAGAGGTGTCTGATGTATCTACAACACTGGTGAGATGTATCTGATGTATCTACAACACTGGTGAGATGTATCTGATGTATCTACAACACTGGTGAGATGTATCTGATGTATCTACAACACTGGTGAGAGGTGGCTGATGTATCTACAACACTGGTGAGAGGTGTCTGATGTATCTACAACACTGGCGAGAGGTGTCCGATGTATCTACAACACTGGTGAGAGGTGGATGATGTATCTACAACACTGGTGAGAGGTGTCCGATGTATCTACAACACTGGCGAGAGGTGTCTGATGTATCTACAACACTGGCGAGAGGTGTCTGATGTATCTACAACACTGGCGAGAGGTGTCCGATGTATCTACACCACTGGTGAGAGGTGTCTGATGTATCTACAACACTGGCGAGAGGTGTCCGATGTATCTACAACACTGGTGAGAGGTGGCTGATGTATCTACAACACTGGTGAGAGGTGTCTGATGTATCTACAACACTGGCGAGAGGTGTCCGATGTATCTACAACACTGGTGAGAGGTGTCTGATGTATCTACAACACTGGCGAGAGGTGTCTGATGTATCTACAACACTGGTGAGAGGTATCTGATGTATCTACAACACTGGTGAGAGGTGTCCGATGTATCTACAACACTGGCGAGAGGTGTCCGATGTATCTACAACACTGGCGAGAGGTGTCCGATGTATCTACAACACTGGTGAGATGTATCTGATGTATCTACAACACTAGTGAGAGGTGGCTGATGTATCTACAACACTGGTGAGAGGTGGCTGATGTATCTACAACACTGGTGAGAGGTATCTGATGTATCTACAACACTGGTGAGAGGTGTCCGATGTATCTACAACACTGGCGAGAGGTGGCTGATGCATCTACAACACTGGTGAGAGGTGTCTGATGTATCTACAACACTGGCGAGAGGTGTCCGATGTATCTACAACACTGGTGAGAGGTGTCCGATGTATCTACAACACTGGTGAGAGGTGGCTGATGTATCTACAACACTGGTGAGAGGTGTCTGATGTATCTACAACACTGGTGAGAGGTGTCTGATGTATCTACAACACTGGAGAGAGGTGTCCGATGTATCTACAACACTGGTGAGAGGTGGCTGATGTATCTACAACACTGGTGAGAGGTGTCCGATGTATCTACAACACTAGTGAGAGGTGTCCGATGTATCTACAACACTGGTGAGATGTATCTGATGTATCTACAACACTGGTGAGAGGTGTCTGATGTATCTACAACACTGGTGAGAGGTGGCTGATGTATCTACAACACTGGTGAGAGGTGTCTGATGTATCTACAACACTGGTGAGAGGTATCTGATGTATCTACAACACTGGTGAGAGGTGTCCGATGTATCTACAACACTGGTGAGAGGTGGCTGATGTATCTACAACACTGGTGAGATGTATCTGATGTATCTACAACACTGGTGAGAGGTGTCTGATGTATCTACAACACTTGTGAGAGGTGTCTGATGTATCTACAACACTTGTGTCCATCTGCTGGTTCACAAGTGGATCAGATCAATAGGATAAAGCAGATAGCTCGATGTCTTGGTTTGTGCATTAGTTGGAAGTGGAGATGGATGAACCTCTGCAGATTCATTTTGGTCTGCACTTGTACAGATAGAACTAGAATTGCAATGATTATACTTTGGGGTCCTCGGAGTATAATACATGGAGGCCGAGGGGAGGTGTAAAAAAATAATCATTCGTACTCGCCTTCCGTTACCTCTTTTAGGCCTCTTCTGCATTCGGCACACAGGACTCCACACAGGGTGGAAAATAGTCCCCCATTCTCCTGATCAATGTGGATCGGAGTAGTCAGACCCTCACCAATCATCCTGTGCATAGGAGATAACCTCCCCAGATGAGAAAACCTCTAATTTTTCCATGCAAATTTACCAAAGGCTAAAATTAGTTTTTTGTTTTTTTTTGCAAATAGAACATTTTGCAATAATTAAACAATGTATCATTTTATATACAGCTTTAATATGGACTCCATGGTTACAGACTACAAACCCTGCATAGTCTGATACTGCAGCGGCATTTTACCTCCTATCCTACATCAGGATCAGACTCCAATAACACATGATATCAGGATCAGACGTGATTGTAGTTGTAACCATACAGACACATAGGTCTGCCCAGGAGCTGTACACTCCAATTGATGGAAACATTTTTAATCCAGTCTATATCCAAAGTTGCTTTGTTATTTATTGTTGATGCCCTGGAGTAATAGAAGTTGGTAGCAGAAGTATTCACACCCCTATGATTGTATTTTTTGTCTTCATTCCCTCATTGTCTTCCAGTACAGATTCATCTCAGCTATTTATATACATGATGAAATTGCTTGTCTGTGCACTCGTGAAGAATCGTCGTCTCCTTGTCCGGACTCGCTTTGTAAAGAAGCGGTCCATGGTGGTGGCTTTGTCATCCGCCATGTGAGGAGTCTGCAGCTGCAGGGTATTATCCCTTACATAATGTTTGTTCATTGCTGGGCCACAATCAGCAGACGAGGAGCCATTGTGTGACCAGGGATCTACCTGAGCAGGACGGGAGCGGCTTCCTCCACATTGTAAGATCTGTATAGCGTCTCCTGCTATGAAGTAATGCAGCAAGACCATGGAACAATGGCTCTATACATATATGACATGTGCTTTATCCCCTATACAATGCACACATCTCAGGGTAGACCACAGCCTGTTGGGGATTTTTGCACAGCTGGCTCATCCGAGCCCCATACAATGTATTTCACTGCTAAAATCTGCAAACGTGGAGAAATGACTTTGTTATATAAGGATTATTCTCTAGTCACATCTAAAGCAGTATAGCCATTTCTTCTTCTGCGTCCATGTAAAGGTGGTCGTACACTTAAGATAGCCGATGACCTTTTTTCTTCCCCCTGACACATGCACACTAGGCTCGCCAAGCATGCGTGCGTTCTCAATGTGTAGAGGGGAATATTTGGCTGTTAGCTTGAGGTTTCTTACAACTTTCCTTTGTGAACTAAGGATTGGGCATGTTGGATTTGCCTGGATTTTGAAAATCAAAGCAAAAACTGCAACAAAATCCTTGAAGATAACGTAGATACTCAGATACTTCTCACAGCTGGGGGTTTGATACAGCTGAGATGCAGCAGTGCCGAGTGTGCAGCAGGGTTCAGCGGTTCTACGGTATAGCAGTGGTTCTCTGGTGTAGCAGTGCTGGCCGTGCGCTCAGCTTGGCTGCATCTCCGGAGTATTTGAGCTGAGCGCACGGCCAGCACTGCTACATCTTGGCATAGGAATGCATTGACCAGCGTTGATTGGCCGAATTCCATACAGAGTACAGCATTCGGCCAATCAACACTGGTTCTGCCGGAGGAGGAGGAGTCTAAGATCGGTCCACAGCAGTCTCTGTTCCAGTCCGATCTTAGACTCCGCCTCCTCACAGACAAGCCTCCGGAAGAACCAGCGTTGATTGGCCGAATGCTGTACACTGTATGACATTCGGCCAATCAACGCTGGTCAATGCATTCCTATGGGAAAAAGTCAGCTCCCGCATATCGCAAGCTGACAGGGATCCCGACCAGATAGAGCCCCAAAGAGCTGGGTGAGTAACATCCCCTCCTAAATAAAGGTAATCCCTGCCTGTAGATCTATCCCTGTCTCACAGTCACATACTTCACAGTCTCATATGACCTGGATATTAAATCCACTGTTCTTATAAATTGGAGGTCACCTGATTTAGCCAGCCAATTCCTTTTTCCAATTTTTTTTCCGATGCCTCCGTTGTCGTAGTTCCTGTCCCACCTCCCCTGCGCAGTTATTGGTGCAAAAAACGTGCCAGGGAAGGTGGGAGGGGATATGAATTTTTAGTGAGTTTGCCACCTGGTGTTCGACTTGAATCGAACATCTCGAACAGCCTGATATCTGATCGAACACGTACTCGATGGAACGCTGTTTGCTCATCTCTAATCTTTATTGTTTGCTACAATGTATCAGGGTATTTAAGTATGTAGTGATGGTTTGTAGCAAGTTGGGGTTATTACAATTTTTTTTGGTTTGTCTTACCCAAATTCAGCAAAATGGCCTATATGATAGTATTGTCACCCCTCCATGTGATGGCAGAGGCCCTGCATGACCGCTAAGGACAATGAAATGGGGGCTGAATAAGAAAGCAGGTGGAGAATCCGAACACTGGAGGATGTCTTGGCAAAGCCCAAGAAAGTGAGATCATACCGGCTCTTCTTGCAGGGTCAGTGCTTTGCGTTGCAGCATCCCAGTGCACACTGCTTAAAATGCCTTTATTACACTATGTATCTGTGCCACTGGCTGTATATATTGTATTCTATGTTTTTTCCCTGTTATATGCATGTTTGCAGTTTCCCATTTGGATCTCTGAGTGAATCCTCGGCAGCCCCTGAGGGAGAAGTTACTGCTGAAAGCCATCATCTGCTCTAGACAGCCCTGAGATAGGGAAGACATTGCTATAGACCCCATAGAGGTAGCAAGTGCGCCTAAGAAGAAAAAGCAGTCGTGCTTCACGGAAAACCGTTAGCATTCAGGTATTTGGGCCCATGGGACTTCAGTTTGCTCAGCCCCCATACTCTATATTGGGAGAGGCAGAGTATCATACACCATCTGGAGTGGAGCAAAGGCACAATATACCATCATAGACTGGGCATCCCTCATCCCAAACCTAGCAATAGCCATCCAGGTGGAGACTACTGCTCCCATCGGGAAGCTGCACAAGCTGAGAACTCTACTCACCTTGGTTAAGCTGCACTACGACCTCCGGAGTCATTCCTGCACTTACCATTAGGGCCCTTCCAAACACCACCAAATGACTCATGGCGAGAGAGGACTCCTCTTCAAATAGAAGCACCCCGGGAGAACAACTACCACCAACATCAGGTATCATGCAGGTCTGGGAGCTGGGCTGGAGGAGCGTTGCTGAGAGTACACGGTCTACCCTATGACATCACCAGTGTCACTACTACTCCCATCCTCCGGTTTCTCCATTGGGTTGAGCAGAGTGCCCAGCAATGGTATCCATGTGCCAGGGGCTAAGTATTTCTTTGTGGTTGAGTTGTGCGGTATCCAGTACACACTATACACACTATACTGGTTGCTATTTACAGCTCTGACTCATCTTTAGTACATATGCACCTGCAGGGACAAAATCTGATTTGGAAGGAGTTTCTAGGTTGACATTCATAAATATATCAGTAAACGTCTGCAAATCCCCTCCCAGCCCCGAAATGATCTCAAGAAACCTCGGAGCTGCTAAGCAAGGTTGCAAACATTGGGAAGAGCCATTGAAGAAGTCAAGGTGATTAGAATATTAATCTTGTGCCATGTGATGCCAGCTCGTGTCTGGGCATTGTACCACTTGTTTTTATGCCTATACCAAGTCCCATAAATCTCTAGTCACCTGAGCCGCAATCTGTCAGGTATCACATATTAGATTCAAGGCGAGATAAACATTTGCAAAAGAAAACAATTAGTCACCGACAGGTTTATAATGAGGCGATGCCAAAGGCCGGGTAATCCGCTCAGGAGTGCTCATTGTCTGCCGCTCTCCTGCCCATTAGCAAAGTCATTATCTTTGCAACAAAGGGCAAAACTGCCTCCTGGCACTGCAGGTGTGCGAGACACGACAGAGACCGGGAGAGCTCAGCTACATCTAGAGAGCTGTCATTTCAGGACGTGACATATACGTTATAGACTACAACCCCCAACATGATGCAACCACTGCATAAGACCACAATACCATTCTATTATACTCTACAACCTCCAACATGTGTCAGTCTCAGCAAATGACCACAATACTATTCCATTGTACTCTACATATAAAACTACAACCCTCATCATGACCTGACCATTATATGACCATACTATTATACTATTATATTGTAGTACACTACAAACCCCAACATGACCGACTTCTTAACGTGACTATAATATAAGTCTATTATACGCTATACTGTACCAAGAATACGACAACCCCCGACATAACAGAATTCTATATGCACAAGGAACACTACAACCCCCAACATCACCTGTTATATAATAGCACGCTGCTCTTTTTGGCCTGAAACATATCAGCGAGAGCAGCCTGCCTCCTATAATCACGTTACTGTGCATGGGAAAGCAGATGTAAAAACCCTGGAATGAAACGGGGGAAGAGATGAAATGTTTCTGGCCGCCATCCACTTTTTCTGTGATTAAATCCTCATAATCTTCTGCTGCCTTTCATGGATGGCTCTGCCTGCGGACATGGAGGTTATCAGCAAGTATGATGCTAATTATGTGATTATAAACTAGGAGAAGCTGCAATCTACATCTCATACATATATAATGCACATCACCCATCATCACTCCTGCATAATAGTCTAAAGAATGGATTATAATCAGAAATATACAATTACTATAATACCGCCCTCCTATGTACAAGGAATATAACTACTATAATACTACGCACCATATATAAGAATATAACTACTATAATACTACCTCCTATGTAC
Source organism: Leptodactylus fuscus (assembly GCF_031893055.1). Taxonomy (NCBI): domain Eukaryota; kingdom Metazoa; phylum Chordata; class Amphibia; order Anura; family Leptodactylidae; genus Leptodactylus; species Leptodactylus fuscus. The sequence continues at coordinate 90,834,119 of NC_134272.1, forward strand.
AAGAATATAACTACTATAATACTACTCCTATGTACAAGAATATAACTACTATAATACTACTCCTATGTACAAGAATATAACTACTATAATACTACCTCCTATGTACAAGAATATAACTACTATAATACTACCTCCTATGTACAAGAATATAACTACTATAATACTACCTCCTATGTACAAGAATATAACTACTATAATACTACCTCCTATGTACAAGAATATAACTACTATAATACTACTCCTATGTACAAGAATATAACTACTATACTACTACCTTCTATGTACAAGAATATAACTACTATAATACTACTCCTATGTACAAGAATATAACTACTATAATACTGCTCCTATATACAAGAATATAAATACTATAATACTACCTCCTATGTACAAGAATATAACTACTATAATACTACCTCCTATGTACAAGAATATAACTACTATAATACTACTCCTATGTACAAGAATATAACTACTATAATACTGCTCCTATGTACAAGACTATAACTGCTATAATACTACTCCTATGTACAAGAATATAACTACTATAATACTGATCCTATGTACAAGAATATAACTACTATAATACTACTCCTATGTACAAGAATATAACTACTATAATACTGCTCCTATGTACAAGAATATAACTACTATAATACTACTCCTATGTACAAGAATATAACTACTATAATACTACTCCTATGTACAAGAATATAACTACTATAATACTACTCCTATGTACAAGAATATAACTACTATAATACTACCTCCTATGTACAAGAATATAACTACTATAATACTACTCCTATGTACAAGAATATAACTACTATAATACTACTCCTATGTACAAGAATATAACTACTATAATACTACTCCTATGTACAAGAATATAACTACTATAATACTACTCATATGTACAAGAATATAACTACTATAATACTACTCCTATGTACAAGAATATAACTACTATAATACTGCTCCTATGTACAAGAATATAACTGCTATAATACTACTCCTATGTACAAGAATATAACTACTATAATACTGATCCTATGTACAAGAATATAACTACTATAATACTACTCCTATGTACAAGAATATAACTACTATAATACTGCTCCTATGTACAAGAATATAACTACTATAATACTACTCCTATGTACAAGAATATAACTACTATAATACTACTCCTATGTACAAGAATATAACTACTATAATACTGCTCCTATGTACAAGAATATAACTACTATAATACTACTCCTATGTACAAGAATATAACTACTATAATACTACTGCTCCTATGTACAAGAATATAACTACTATAATACTACTCCTATGTACAAGAATATAACTACTCTAATACTACTCCTATGTACAAGAATATAACTACTATAATACTACTCATATGTACAAGAATATAACTACTATAATACTACTCCTATGTACAAGAATATAACTACTATAATACTGCTCCTATGTACAAGAATATAACTGCTATAATACTACTCCTATGTACAAGAATATAACTACTATAATACTGATCCTATGTACAAGAATATAACTACTATAATACTACCTCCTATGTACAAGAATATAACTACTATAATACTACTCCTATGTACAAGAATATAACTACTATAATACTACTCCTATGTACAAGAATATAACTACTATAATACTACTCCTATGTACAAGAATATAACTACTATAATACTACTCATATGTACAAGAATATAACTACTATAATACTACTCCTATGTACAAGAATATAACTACTATAATACTGCTCCTATGTACAAGAATATAACTGCTATAATACTACTCCTATGTACAAGAATATAACTACTATAATACTGATCCTATGTACAAGAATATAACTACTATAATACTACTCCTATGTACAAGAATATAACTACTATAATACTGCTCCTATGTACAAGAATATAACTACTATAATACTACTCCTATGTACAAGAATATAACTACTATAATACTACTCCTATGTACAAGAATATAACTACTATAATACTGCTCCTATGTACAAGAATATAACTACTATAATACTACTCCTATGTACAAGAATATAACTACTATAATACTACTGCTCCTATGTACAAGAATATAACTACTATAATACTACTCCTATGTACAAGAATATAACTACTATAATACTACTACTCCTATGTACAAGAATATAACTACTCTAATACTACTCCTATGTACAAGAATATAACTACTATAATACTACTCATATGTACAAGAATATAACTACTATAATACTACTCCTATGTACAAGAATATAACTACTATAATACTGCTCCTATGTACAAGAATATAACTACTATAATACTGCTCCTATGTACAAGAATATAACTACTATAATACTACTCCTATGTACAAGAATATAACTACTCTAATACTACTCCTATGTACAAGAATATAACTACTATAATACTACCTCCTATGTACAAGAATATAACTACTATAATACTACTCCTATGTACAAGAATATAACTACTATAATACTACTCCTATGTACAAGAATATAACTACTATAATACTACTCCTATGTACAAGAATATAACTACTATAATACTACACCTATGTACAAGAATATAACTACTATAATACTACTCCTATGTACAAGAATATAACTACTATAATACTAACTCCTATGTACAAGAATATAACTACTATAATACTACTCCTATGTACAAGAATATAACTACTATAATACCACTCCTATGTACAAGAATATAACTACTATAATACTGCTCCTATGTACAAGAATATAACTAGTATAATACTACTCCTATGTACAAGAATATAACTATAACCACCATTCAGCAACCTAGTAAAGCGGTGTATGGAGGATGGAAATAGTATTCAATCACTACACTAAAAATCTAGTACACTCAGGGGATGGTGCTATGATGGAGGGAGGGGCCTGGGGTGTGGATGTTGGTGGTTGTAGTTTCCCCAGGGCACACCTATGGTAAGTCTTCCACATCATGGTGGTTGGGGTGACATCTATGGCGGTGTAGGATTTAAAGGAATGTCCAGGATTTGGAGCAATCGGACCGGAGGCCAGGAAGGTGTAAAACAAAAAATACAGAATATTCACTCAGTTCTCCGCTGTCTGCTCGGTCTTGTGTCGGTGTTGGTTTGCTGTAAGTACTTAGCCTCACGTGACCACTGAGCACAACCAGGAGACAAGTGTTCACAATTCAAAGTTTGGCAAGGCAGGTGAACGGTTGGAACAACAATCTTCAACAACATGGAGGCTCAGCTTAGGACAACACTGGGCTGGAGGAGAAGCTTTACAAGGGTTCCGCGGGGGCGGTCAGTGTTTCTCTGCTTCTTCCAGCCTTCTTGTAATGTGATCGGATTCTCCTCAGCTTCATCAAAAACATACCTGCAATGGCCCAAAGGTTACTAGGCCTGGCCCAAGTTATAGTCATAGTCGTAGTTATAAGGGCTCACCTAAAAATTCTCCTGATAGTCTTTGTCACGCACAACTCTAAAAAGTAAGCAGAGCCATAAGTCATCTTCATGGTAACGGCGAAAGTAACACCAGCCCAACTCCTAGCTGGATATCCAAACCTCCTCCCTCCAGAATACTTGATATAACATTAGCAATGCCTGAATGGCCTTTTTAAAGCCTATCCACGCGTATGTGGGGCTCTAGCAGCATGATTTTGCTGATAGAGCCCCTTTAAACAAAAATAGCAGCTGTTGCAGCAGGGTGTTTGCTGTCGGTTATAATGGCGGCGCCATCTTCATGCTGTAATACCATGGCGGTTCCAGTTATTTCCCCACTATCCCCTGACGTAAAAGCACATCATGTTGGGAAATGACACCTACTATAGGTAAGTCACCACGGGAATACTCCGGAGAACTCCCATATGTGTGCTCAATGGCGTTTCGTATAAAGAACCCAACAGACTTAAGGCGCTCCCGATTTATCAAGGCACTCCGACCTCTCCAGAAATCAGTCACATACATGGAGTTCTAGGCCAGTCCTGGGCTGACGTAGATTTCCTGCATAAAACCGGTATCAGTTCTACATATATGAAGGGCTGAGGCGTCCCCGTCCCGATCTCCGTCTTGTTCCACCCACTATCACTGAGAATGGTGTGCAGGGCGCAGAATGGGGGATGCGGTGCCAAATGTGAACCCCTCTATGTACAGCAGGTTGATTGAATAATTGTAGTTCATTTCTATAGTATAGAACCTAAATAAAGTTACAATGTTCCCGCTGGCGCTCGGCTTGGGACGTCTGCAGGGTCTTACATTCCATACAGATAATTTGCTCTCAGTCTAATTGTCTCAGGCCTTTTTCCAAATCGCTGTTTTTCATTCATTTTCACACTCGTCGGAAAATGCTCATCATTTCTGCCCTTTAGAAAAACAGCTTTCCAAAGTTCCTGCTTGTTATGTTTTGGCACAACAAAAGGTCAACGTTAACTTTTTCTCTAAACATACGGCTTGCATCATCTCTCCTCCCTGGGCTCCTGTGTTAGATTGTATCGAGATGGAGACTGAAGAGATTGTACCTAGAGAAGACTCACACAAAGCCAAGTACTGATGTAGCAGAGCTGAGGGGGTCATTTAAAGGAGAACTCCTTAAGGAGACGTTGAGTTGTCTGATGCCAACGACGAGCTGACCTTTGCCATCTCCACAGCATTTAGAATGAAGAACCTATAGATCGCATCGGATTCCGGTGGATTTTTCCCCTTTCCTGGGGAGATTTGATTGGAAATCCTTTTGATTGTTATGACTGTGTCACCAGCCATTGTAATCAATCCCAGATCTCAGCTACAGATTTGCCTACAGAAATGATCTCTATAGAGAATTCAGAGACCGCCAGGGCTCAAAAATAATCAAATAAAAAGTATCTTTATAACAGATTTTCAGTTTATTTATAGGACTATTGCACCTGGAAACCGTCAACAAGCAGTTTCTTGATGGACATTATTTCCCCACTGTGGGACTATTAAAGGATTATCTTATCTTATTATCTTATCTTATTATTGTATGTGTTTTCTATAGTCCAGTTTGTATTTTGTATGTTCATTACTGTCAAACATGCTGGAAACCATCAACAAGCAGTTTCTTGATGGACATTATCCCCCACTGTGCGACTATTAAAGGATTATCTTATCTTATTATCTTATCTTATTATTGTATGTGTTTTCTATAGTCCAGTTTGTATTTTGTATGTTCATTACTGACAAATATGCTGGAAATCATCAACAAGCAGTTTCTTGATGGACATTATCCCCCACTGTGGGACTATTAAAGGATTATCTTATCTTATTATCTTATCTTATTATTGTATGTGTTTTCTATAGTCCACTGAAGTTCAGTTTTGTATGTTCATTACTGCCAAATATGCTGGAAACCATCAACAAGCAGCTTCGAATAGATAAAATGACGCCTGGGCTTCTTCAATTATAACGCCACAACATTAAAATTCACTTTGTATATATTCTAATGAGTTTGTTACAAGTTAACATTTTTGAAAACAGACTAAATCCGATGCGACAGCAGCTTGCTGATGGTTTCCTAACACAATATCAATACAAATAACCGGTAAGTAACAGAATGCAACAAAACGGCCATGAACTTATTGGATAAAACATGAAGATGGAAGGTTTTGCACCTGCTGCTGCCTATGGAGCCGACGTAACGCAACGCTCAGGAGAGCCGATCATCGCCTATTACTTGTGGTTCTGTCTTACAAGTGTTGATTCATATGCGGTGGAAGAATGGCGACTTTGGAAAGACGGACAAGGAAAATTTTCCTTCCTGTTTGAATACAGCTGTTTTCCTCCGAGACTCATCAAGAGTTGCCTCAGCCTCATCATGGGCCATATTTAGAAAAAAAAATCCCACACATATTTCCAGTGTGTGGTCTCGAGCTATTAGGGGAGGAAAAAAAAAGAAGATTCCTGTTGTTAATTGGCAAATTTGTCCCTGGGGCTGAAAGGCAACCTACAAAGGTTTTGCTGACCCTTGATGAATAACGTAAATTACTGTAAATATCTGCCATAAAAAATCAGCAACAAAAAACCTGCAAGAAAAATACAATTTCAAGGCAAAATAATGAGGTCAGGGTCACAATTTTACAGACTCTGCTCTGGCTGATACAATATAGAATAGAGGATCGATGTGCACGTCATACACAAAATGCCCTCTAGAGGTGATAGTGGTCGGACCCCTGACCCAGACCCCTCCACCATATTAGCCAAGGCTACTGTAATACTGAAGGAGATGAAACATTGTATTCCAGATTCTTTATACATTTGTATCACTTTCACCGTGTGCAGACGACTTCAATGTTACCAATACTGAAAGTGACCTGGCCAAAAAAATCTCAAAAACTTCCACATGGTTGTCGCTACTCTTCTCATCGTTACATGGGATTTATAGGATTCTGACAATTCTACCGTGAACTAAAGTGAATAACTTTACTAGATCTTCCAGGAATTCTGTAAATCGGAGGCCAATGGCAAGAAGGAAGCCCGGAGCCGGAGGGAACACGCCGTACATTTCACTCTCCAAATATTGGATTCATAGAAATATGGCTACAAATAGACAGGACAGGCACTTGGCAGGTTTGCTACAACAGTCAGTCATTTGGTTTCTCTGGATCACGATTTGCACATGAACACCAATCGTGTTACTGTCAGTCTTATTCCCTGTTACTATTTTGTCCTCTGCTCCTTGTTCTTGTTCTGATGACATCACCACTAGGGTCCGTGGCCCTTGACTCAAACTTTAAGATTTATCGCCTCTTTCTTGCTGGCATCTCCAAATTTGTCTTAGACTACATCTTGGATAATCTTTTTGCCCAACTCTACCCCACTTCTTGGCTATTCTGATCTGATGACATCATCATGCATTTGTGTGAAATCCTTAGCCACACAGGCCACCAATCTGCAGCCACTCGGGGGCACCAATACGGGAACCTCACCAGGAAAGTTCTTACCTCATTGTAGGAGTTACAGATGAAGAAAGTGAAGGTTCCATAGATTCAGGGGCGTAATGTGAGGGGGTGCAAAGGGTGCAGTCACATCGGGGCCCAGGAGCCTTACCCTTCGTTCACATCTACGTTCGGTATTCTGATCGGGGAGTCCGCATGGGAACCCCCCCGAACGGAATACTGAACGCAGCTGCAAGTTGCATATCCTCAGGCAGCCCAATAGAGGGTGCTGCCTGAGGATATGGAAATCTGTCTTCCATGATGTAATTAGGAAGACAGTGCCTCAGTCATGCAGCCCAATAGAGGGCGCTCCCTTTAACATCATGCCCGACCTTCCCAGAGGCCTTTGCTGCAATGATGTGGGATTTTACCAAGTACAGTCTCTCAGCCGAGGACAGCTGTTTCCATCTGATTGGATCTCTTCAGCCCGGCGCAGAGAAGACTGACTTGGCAGAGGTGAGAGGCTTCTAGACAGGGTTAAGGGGATATCGTCAATCATTAGGGAGTAGAGATGAGCGAACACTGTTCGGTCCTCTTTAAGAAGTCCATATCTTCTGACTGCTGAGCAAGGTCGTCTCTATGTAACGCTGTAGAAAGCAATCTGGAAAACATGACAACGTACCATTTACTAATCGAAGAATCTGAAGCTGACGTTATCTTGGTATAGTTGTATCCATGTAAAGCCAAGCTCATCAGGAAACCTCAAGGAATCAGATTCGGCAATGCATCAATTATGAGACCATCGTTTTCTCAGAAACACGTGAAGAACACGGAAACACTGACACGCCAAGGTCCACAACATTGATCCCAGTATTCATTTAGCAATTTTTTTTGACTTATTTTTTCCCCTTGACTTGTGTTTGGAGGGGAAAGAAATCCTTGAGGAGCAGGATAAAAATACACCAGGGTCTATCACCAGGAAGAAGGCTGACCGTAGATAGTGAAACATGCAACAGATGTCTTAGCGTTGACATCAGTCTTGAACAGTATCGCACAGACTTCTTGTTGTCACAGCTGTAATGACTAAGCTGAAGTCTTGGCTACATCTAGACTTGGCTGTTCCTTCTTAGGTGGACTCCAAGCTGAGCCAGCATTACTAGGCTTTTGCAATGGTACCTCCAACGGTGGCCAAGTCTCCGATCTACGCCACCCTTCCATCCACTGGGGAACATCAAGCTGATAGGTCAGTAATTAGGGATAATTGAGTTATTGGCAATATAGTCAGATGAAACTTTCCCTTCACTTAGATGGAAAAAGGTTAATCAAATAAACCATGGCAGGAGTTCTGTTGGATCTCGAAGTACATTATGTGGTCATACGTGGAAGGAGAAAGTCCATGACCTTGGCCGATGTTCTAACCTCATCCTAGTTAGACAACATTAAGGTGCAAATCTCCAAGCTTTTCTGACCCCTTTAATTAACAATGAAATTCTATGAAACTCATCGGAGAAAACTCTGGGCTTCCACCCAAAGACTTGACCACTGACGTAAAGAGCAGGTTCTTTGGTGGATTACAGGACCCAAGGGGTTAAGTGTGCAAGCTGGAAAGTATGGCCGGGAAGACGAGAAGTTCTGACAATAAGCAGAAAGTTTTAATGTTCCCCTGTGGTGAAGGATTAACCTTCCTACCTTATGATTGCCAATTTGACAGCAAAGCGCAGTTGCTGAAATATTCATGTTCACAGCTTCACTGGAAGATTATATAGGAGGTGCCGAAGAAATGAGAAAATAAACTCAAGACCGAAAATAAGAAGCAAGGAAATAATACCGCCTGGAAATGTGTCCTCCTAAATGTAATGGCTGTCATACAATAAAATGATACCTGTAGGGGCAGTATTGTCCTAATATTCTTATATGTAAGGGGCAGGAGAACATTAGTTATATCCCTCTGCATAGCAGCAGTATTAGAGATGTCAAAATAGTGTACAGTACATAGGAGCAGTATTATAGTAGTTATATCCTTGTACATAGGAGGTAGTATTATAGTAGTTATATTCTTGTATATAGGAGGTAGTATTATAGTAGTTATATTCTTGTATATAGGAGGTAGTATTATAGTAGTTATATTCTTGTACATAGGAGGTAGTATTATAGTAGTTATATTCTTGTATATAGGAGGTAGTATTATAGTAGTTATATTCTTGTATATAGGAGCAGGATTATAGTAGTTATATTCTTGTATATAGGAGCAGGATTATAGTAGTTATATTTTTGTACATAGGAGTAGTATTATAGTAGTTATATTCTTGTACATAGGAGTAGTATTATAGTAGTTATATTCCTGTACATAGGAGCAGTATTATAGTAGTTATATTCTTGTACATAGGAGTAGTATTATAGTAGTTATATTCTTGTACATAGGAGTAGTATTATAGTAGTTATATTCTTGTACATAGGAGTAGTATTATAGTAGTTATATTCTTGTACATAGGAGTAGTATTATAGTAGTTATATTCTTGTACATAGGAGGTAGTATTATAGTAGTTATATTCTTGTACATAGGAGTAGTATTATAGTAGTTATATTCTTGTACATAGGAGTAGTATTATAGTAGTTATATTCTTGTACATAGGAGGTAGTATTATAGTAGTTATATTCTTGTACATAGGAGCAGTATTATAGTAGTTATATTCTTGTACATAGGAGCAGTATTATAGTAGTTATATTCTTGTACATAGGAGGTAGTATTATAGTAGTTATATTCTTGTACATAGGAGCAGTATTATAGTAGTTATATCCTTGTACATAGGAGTAGTATTATAGTAAGTATATTGTTGTACATAGAAGTAGTATTATAGTAGTTATATTCTTGTATATAGGGGGTAGTATTATAGTAGTTATATTCTTGTATATAGGGGGTAGTATTATAGTAGTTATATTCTTGTACATAGGAGTAGTATTATAGTAGTTATATTCTTGTACATAGGAGTAGTATTATAGTAGTTATATTCTTGTATATAGGAGTAGTATTATAGTAGTTATATTCTTATACATAGGAGCAGTATTATAGTAGTTATATTCTTGTACATACGAGTAGTATTATAGTAGTTATATTCTTGTACATACGAGTAGTATTATAGTAGTTATATTCTTGTACATAGGAGTAGTATTATAGTAGTTATATTCTTGTACATAGGAGTAGTATTATAGTAGTTATATTCTTGTACATAGGAGGTAGTATTATAGTAGTTATATTCTTGTACATAGGAGCAGTATTATAGTAGTTATATTCTTGTACATAGGAGCAGTATTATAGTAGTTATATTCTTGTACATAGGAGTAGTATTATAGTAGTTATATTCTTGTACATAGGAGTAGTATTATAGTAGTTATATTCTTGTACATAGGAGCAGTATTATAGTAGTTATATTCTTGTACATACGAGTAGTATTATAGTAGTTATATTCTTGTACATAGGAGTAGTATTATAGTAGTTATATTCTTGTACATAGGAGTAGTATTATAGTAGTTATATTCTTGTACATAGGAGTAGTATTATAGTAGTTATATTCTTGTACATAGGAGCAGTATTATAGTAGTTATATTCTTGTACATAGGAGCAGTATTATAGTAGTTATATTCTTGTACATAGGAGTAGTATTATAGTAGTTATATTCTTGTACATAGGAGTAGTATTATAGTAGTTATATTCTTGTACATAGGAGTAGTATTATAGTAGTTATATTCTTGTACATAGGAGTAGTATTATAGTAGTTATATTCTTGTACATAGGAGCAGTATTATAGTAGTTATATTCTTGTACATAGGAGTAGTATTATAGTAGTTATATTCTTGTACATAGGAGTAGTATTATAGTAGTTATATTCTTGTACATAGGAGTAGTATTATAGTAGTTATATTCTTGTACATTGGAGTAGTATTATAGTAGTTATATTCTTGTACATACGAGTAGTATTATAGTAGTTATATTCTTGTACATAGGAGCAGTATTATAGTAGTTATATTCTTGTACATAGGAGTAGTATTATAGTAGTTATATTCTTGTACATAGGAGTAGTATTATAGTAGTTATATTCTTGTACATAGGAGTAGTATTATAGTAGTTATATTCTTGTACATAGGGGGTAGTATTATAGTAGTTGTATTCTTGCTATTATTAACACTTACGTTCTATAATGATAGAAGACTTCTGGGAAAAGTTTTAGGTTTTTAAGAGGTTGTAAAAACCATTGTACGTCTTAGCTTCCCTTTCTCTGCAGTGATTTCCATGTCTTAGACATTATGGACACCTGAGACCATCTGATCATATGTACCTTTGTCTCCCTCTCCTTCCATGACTTATCAATCATCGAGTATTTCTATTCCCCATGTGACTTTGATAATAATGGAGAATAGAGAGATACCGAGCACACTTATAGTGTAGATGGTCTATTATAAATATATAGATGAATTATCTGGTGTTTATGAAAAGAACTCAGGACCTGGTGGCCTCTCACCTGATCGGGTTGTGACTCCGTTCACAACTCCGTTTTCAGCAATATTAGGCTTCGTCAGAGTGAGAGTGGCAGCACGTCTCTATAACACTGGTCAAAAACCAGGAGGATGCATCAATGGAAGAACAAAAGGACGGCGCTCTCAGGTCCAAAGGAATTTATTCAAAAAGAAGATTGCACAACGCAAAAACAGTTGCCGCGTTTCGGGTCGGAACCCTTTATCAAGTGCGTAACTAGTTAAAAACAATAAATATAGTATATGTATAAAAAACATGAATATACAAAGACATAATTTAAAAAACAGATTAGCTTGTCAAAGAAAAAAAACAACAGACCACGACGTTATTAGGCAAGAAAATCATTTACCTATAAACCCAGAACCTATAAACAAATCCAAGGTATATTATATGAATTCTGAATTAAGCTCAGGTGATGTATTACACATCATTAGTCATAGACAAACTATTATATATTGATCATATTATTCATACTCGAGATAACTATAGATCCTTAACATCCCATATGTTCAGTGACTATTATTATATTTCATTAGAACAAGATTCCAGCAATAATATTGTCTTACCTTCACTAATCGAGCTTCACTCAAGCTAGGAAGAAATAAACTCTATCCGGAGCGCCTCGGCCTATTTAACCGTACCGCTCCATGTGCCACTTCCGGAGGAAAAAGATGCGGTCCAAGCTGGAACGCATGCTCATTAGCTAGATGTTACGAACCTTTGTGCAAATTTTTTCGGCGGAATATTCTATCACCACAAGAGCACGGGCAGATTGTCCTTTTACGCATGCGCAGAAGTTCATGCGTTCCAGGTTGAACCGCATGACTTCCTTTTATTTTATTTTTTATTCACATTTGCATACTTAGCTATACGACTCTTGATAGGTCGTACCACCGTTTTTTCTTAGCCCGTACTGTTGGTTTCTCTGGTGCGGGCGGAGTGCCCGTGCTCTTGTGGTGATAGAATATTCCGCCGAAAAAATTTGCACAAAGGTTCGTAACATCTAGCTAATGAGCATGCGTTCCAGCTTGGACCGCATCTTTTTCCTCCGGAAGTGGCACATGGAGCGGTACGGTTAAATAGGCCGAGGCGCTCCGGATAGAGTTTATTTCTTCCTAGCTTGAGTGAAGCTCGATTAGTGAAGGTAAGACAATATTATTGCTGGAATCTTGTTCTAATGAAATATAATAATAGTCACTGAACATATGGGATGTTAAGGATCTATAGTTATCTCGAGTATGAATAATATGATCAATATATAATAGTTTGTCTATGACTAATGATGTGTAATACATCACCTGAGCTTAATTCAGAATTCATATAATATACCTTGGATTTGTTTATAGGTTCTGGGTTTATAGGTAAATGATTTTCTTGCCTAATAACGTCGTGGTCTGTTGTTTTTTTCTTTGACAAGCTAATCTGTTTTTTAAATTATGTCTTTGTATATTCATGTTTTTTATACATATACTATATTTATTGTTTTTAACTAGTTACGCACTTGATAAAGGGTTCCGACCCGAAACGCGGCAACTGTTTTTGCGTTGTGCAATCTTCTTTTTGAATAAATTCCTTTGGACCTGAGAGCGCCGTCCTTTTGTTCTTCCTTTGATAATAATGGTCACAGAATGAAAAGATTGGATGAAAATGATGGAAAACTCTTTTAGGAAAATGATGACCGGCCCCTTAAATTCAAACCAGGTCCCCGGCATCACCTCAGATTGAGAATAAATAATATCTCATTTATATCTGGCTGTTACTAAGTATCTTCCATCTGTTTCTTATTCTCTCCCACAAAGTCGAATAAATGTTTTTTTTTTTTTTGCAACGCAAAAAGATTTTTAATCCAACATACAGCGGCTTAAATCTGAGACATTGGTGGTATCTTGTTTTGGGTCCTGAAGATTGTCTGGGAAAGTGTCACCTCTTCCTTGGAAAGAGAACGTGCGGCTCATTGGTCACAGTCCTTCCTTCTCCTGATCACTGGGGTTACAAGACATGGACCCTCAGCAATAAGATACAACAAGATCTACCTGAAGAACAATACAATCCATACAATAGATCCTTGAAGCCCCTCTAACACTCCTGCCCTATAGTCATCATATAGAAATTACATAGACAAGGCTTTTCCAAAGTTCTCAAGAACTTTCAAGTTTGTTTCGATGTTTCTTTTCACGTTAAGATGTTTTCTCACAACATTGGTGATGGAACAATAAATTATTGGGAAGAAGCTTCGCTGTCATCGCGCGATCCGTCCACGTTACCCCATAAAATAACACGTATGTTACAGATGTGATATTTATCTTAGTGGGATGGGCAGAGAAAAGAGAATGGAAAAGTAAATACATGTGGAATTCATCTCAAGGAGATGAGGATCAGTCCCGGGACTTTGTTCACTCCATAAACCCTGGATCTCACGAGCTTCTCCACTTGTAGGTCTGATGGATGAGGGGATTTGTCAGGAACAAGCCTGGATTGAGACAACGAGTGGAGTCCAGACTGAGGTGATGAGTGACGGGAAGGTGGATTATAGGGGCAATGGTAACGACATAGAGTCAGTGCTCACCCAAGATGTTCCTATTGTCTGCAGCAATGTGCGGATGAGAGCTTTACCTCTGTCCTCCAGAGCTTACACTCAAATATCTGTAATGTAGATCATATAGAAAGGGAGACAACTACAGACTAAGTGCAAAAGTTGTACCTGATCGGCCTGAAAGTCGTAGCTCAAGAAAACATAATAGCATGGGACATAATAAGATATAACAATGCCAGACATAATACCCCCATAACAAGCCCAGACATAATACCCCCATAATAGTGCAAGACATAATACCTCCATAATAGTGCAAGACATAATACCCCCATAATAGTGCAATATATAATACCCCCATAATAGGCCCAGACATAATACACCCATAATAGTGCCAGATATAATACCTCCATAATAGTGCCAGACATAATACCCCCATAATAGTGCCAGACATAATACCCCCATAATAGTGGCAGATATAATAACCCCATAATAGTGCAAGACATAATACCCCCATGATAGTGGCAGATATAATACCCCCATAATAGGGCCATGCATAATACCCCATAATAGTGCCAGATATAATAACCCCATAACAGGCCCAGACATAATACCTGCATAATAGTGCAAGACATAATAACCCCATAATAGCGCAGGACATAATACCCCCGTAATAGTGCCAGGCATAATACACCCATAATAGTGCAAGACTTAATACCCCCATAACAGTGCCAAACATAATACCCCCATAACAGGTCCAGTCATAATACCTCCATAACAGGGCCAGACATAATACCTCTGTAACAGTGCAAGACATAATACCCCATATTAATGCAGGACATTATACCCCCATAATAGTGCAGGACATAATACCCCCATAATAGTTCCAGACGTAATACCCCCATAATAGTGCCAGACTTAATACCTCATAAGAGTGCAAGACATAATACCCCCATAACAGGGCCAGATATAATACCCCCATAATAGTGCCAGACATAATACCTCCATAATAGTGCCAGACATAATACCCCCATAACAGGGCCAGACATAATACCTCCATAACAGTACCAGATATAATAACCCCATAACAGGGCCATACATAATACCTCCATAATAGTGCAAGACATAATACCGCCATAATAGTGCCAGACATAATACCCCCATAATAGAACAAAACATAATGTTCCCCATCATAGTGCGGCTATCTCATCACCGCTCTTATACAGCCCATCAGGGGGCCCCCATGAGTCCAATCACCATGTTCTTATGATAGTGTTACCGACTATAGCACCCCATAACTGGTCTAGCCCTCACAACAGTGCCAACCATAGTCACCCACAACAATGCCTGTAACACTGCCGCCATGTTGTGAGGGGGTGCCTGATACAGTACCTACCACCGCACCCACAATGTACTGCAGTCTGGGGTCACAGGAGGACAGTATATCTCATAGGGATAATATAATTGGTTCTCTCCATCAGCCCGGTCTATGTATTGTGAAAGGTAGGCAGACCTAATATAACCGCAGCTTTAGATAGAACTAGAGCAAAAAACAAATTGTTATTATTAAACTTTGGAAATTTCATGTCATCTGACCCCAGAATGGAAGAAGCGTCAAAACAAAAAGGTCAGAGAGTAAAAATATCTACAAAAGTGAATCACGCGCAGCGCACACTCATTCTATTGTGACACCGAGATTACCCTGAGCCATACACAAGAAATTGTGATGTAAGACTCAGAAATTGCAAAAATTCTTCCCTCCTCTGACTTGTGTTTGACGTGTTCCGGCAGGAGGGCTCATGGCTGACTGCTCTGTGAGTCACAACCATTGATTAAAAGAAAAATCCCCCCCCCCCCCTGATTAGTTTGGAACGTTCCTCTTGTGAAGGTGTCGGGAAATCTAGAAACCAGGAGGGGGCTCCTAATAGTCTACATCCTGCAAGTAATAAGAAACACACGTTATATCCGTATAGTCGTCACCGCGCAATTATCTAAGTGGACGCAACGACATCTGACATGTCTGGAATCTGCATAAACCAATATTATGTAACTGGCGTGTGAGCAGAGCGACAAATATACAGTAACCGTATACAGGACAGAGGAGAGAGGACGGATACAATGTACAGCACATATAGGCTCCGAATATAATGATAGAACGTAGGGGCAGTATTATAGTAGTTATATTCTTGTACATAGGAGCAGTATTATAGTAGTTATATTCTTGTACATAGGAGGTAGTATTATAGTAGTTATATTCTTGTACATAGGAGTAGTATTATAGTAGTTATATTCTTGTACATAGGAGTAGTATTATAGTAGTTATATTCTTGTACATAGGAGCAGTATTATAGTAGTTATATTCTTGTACATAGGAGGCAGTATTATAGTAGTTATATACTTGTACATAGGAGGTAGTATTATAGTAGTTATATTCTTGTACATAGGAGCAGTATTATAGTAGTTATATTCTTGTATATAGGAGGCAGTATTATAGTAGTTATATACTTGTACATAGGAGGTAGTATTATAGTAGTTATATTCTTGTACATAGGAGCAGTATTATAGTAGTTATATTCTTGTATATAGGAGGCAGTATTATAGTAGTTATATACTTGTACATAGGAGGTAGTATTATAGTAGTTATATTCTTGTACATAGGAGCAGTATTATAGTAGTTATATTCTTGTACATAGGAGTAGTATTATAGTAGTTATATTCTTGTATATAGGAGGTAGTATTATAGTAGTTATATTCTTGTACATAGGAGTAGTATTATAGTAGTTATATTCTTGTACATAGCAGGTAGTATTATAGTAGTTATATTCTTGTATATAGGAGGTAGTATTATAGTAGTTATATTCTTGTATATAGGAGGTAGTATTATAGTAGTTATATTCTTGTACATAGGAGGTAGTATTATAGTAGTTATATTCTTGTATATAGGAGGTAGTATTATAGTAGTTATATTCTTGTACATAGGAGCAGTATTATAGTAGTTATATTCTTATACATAGGAGGTAGTATTATAGTAGTTATATTCTTGTACATAGGAGCAGTATTATAGTAGTTATATTCTTGTACATAGGAGTAGTATTATAGTAGTTATATTCTTGTACATAGGAGTAGTATTATAGTAGTTATATTCTTGTACATAGGAGGTAGTATTATAGTAGTTATATTCTTGTACATAGGAGTAGTATTATAGTAGTTATATTCTTGTACATAGGAGGTAGTATTATAGTAGTTATATTCTTGTACATAGGAGCAGTATTATAGTAGTTATATTCTTGTACATAGGGGTAGTATTATAGTTGTTATATTCTTGTACATAGGAGTAGTATTATAGTAGTTATATTCTTGTACATAGGAGGTAGTATTATAGTAGTTATATTCTTGTACATAGGAGTAGTATTATAGTAGTTATATTCTTGTACATAGGAGGTAGTATTATAGTAGTTATATTCTTGTACATAGGGGGCAGTATTATAGTAGTTATATTCTTGTACATAGGAGTAGTATTATAGTAGTTATATTCTTGTACATAGGGGTAGTATTATAGTAGTTATATTCTTGTACATAGGAGTAGTATTATAGTAGTTATATTCTTGTACATAGGAGGTAGTATTATAGTAGTTATATTCTTGTACATAGGAGTAGTATTATAGTAGTTATATTCTTGTACATAGGAGGTAGTATTATAGTAGTTATATTCTTGTACATAGGAGGTAGTATTATAGTAGTTATATTCTTGTACATAGGAGTAGTATTATAGTAGTTATATTCTTGTACATAGGAGCAGTATTATAGTAGTTATATTCTTGTACATAGGAGGTAGTATTATAGTAGTTATATTCTTGTACATAGGAGGTAGTATTATAGTAGTTATAGAAAGATTATGAATGATAATCTGTTTTCCCTTAGCCCAAACAGCAGCACAACTGGGGTATTCCTGCCCCTATGAGCTGTTAGGACAGGTGGAATTTTTAATTACCTAACAGCTTTTGACCTCTATAAGAGGCCGGAAGACCTGCTCCTCCCTTGTGTTAGTAACAAGTATGACATACAGAGCAATCTATGCCAAGAGCTACACACACATACACAAAATCTGTACAATAGCACCTCTTAGGGAGGGAGCCTTGTGCTGCTGTTTGGGCTAAGGGAAAACAGATTATCATTCATAATCTTTCTTTCCCCCTACGCCCAACAGCAGCACAACTGGGGATTTAGCAAGTATTATCTCCCCTAGGGCGGGACCTCCTGGCAGGCTGATGCCAAGATGGAGTGCCCAAATGCTGTAGCATCGGCCGTACGCCAGTCCAATCTGTAGTGTTTGGCAAAAGTCAGCTGTGAGCTCCAAGAGGCTGCAGCACATATCTGCTCTAGAGAGAGGAACCGTGTCTCTGCCCATGATGTCGCCACTGATCGGGTGGCATGGGCTCGTAGGAAATCTGGAACAGGAAGCTCTTGGGCCCGTAGGGAACAGCTGATAGCTTCTCTGATCCATCTAGACAGGGTTACCTTTGATGCTTTAGCGCCTCTATTGTGGCCAAACACATTAACCAGAAGATTCTCTGATTTTCGGAACGGTGCTGTACGGTCCAGGTAGATACGTAGTGTTCTTACCAGATCCAGTGTGTGTAGCTTCTCCTCCTGCTCAGTGGCAGGGGAGGGAAAGAAGCCCGGTAGGGTGATCACTTGATTGGTGTTCTGAAGTGTGGGTACCTTCGGCAAGAATCCTGGGACGAACCTTAGCTTTACTCTGTCAGGAAAGAAAGTTATGAAAGGTTCGGAGGCTGCTAGAGCCTGCAATTCGCCAACCCTCTTGGCGGAGGTTATTGCCAACAGAAAGGTCACTTTAAATGACAGGTACTTCCAGTCCACTTCAGATAATGGTTCGAAGGGGGGCGCACAAAGCCCTTGTAGAACCGCGGCCAGGTCCCACCTGGGGACAGGGGGCCGTACCTGGGGGCGGAGCCTGGCAGCCCCCCTAAGGAACTGTTTGACAAGAGGATCTTGTGATAACCGTGTCTCCAGGAGAGCAGATAGAGCTGACACTTGAACCTTGAGGGTGGCAGGTGCTAGTCCTCTCTCCAAGCCGTTCTGTAAGAACTCTAGGACTGCATCTCTGTCTGGATCGCGGTGGCTGCCTGTACACCAATCTCGGAATATCCGGGCGATCCTTTGGTAGCTCTGATTGGTTGCCTCTGCTCTTGAATGGGCTAAGGTACTTAGCACTCCCTGGGACAATCCTCTGTCTGCGCGTATGGCGCGGTTAGCCTCCAGGCAGTGAGGTTGAATTTGTCTAGGCCCAGGCACGGCCGACTGTTCAGTGACACCAGGTTCCTGACTGGTGGAAGCCTCCAGTAGTTCCCCCGACTCATAAGGATAAGGTCGGTGAACCATGCCCTTTTTGGCCAGAACGGCATGATCACTATAGCCGAAGTCTGGTCCTGCCTGAGTTTCGCCAATACCTTCGGTATCATCGGGATGGGAGGGAACACGTATGCCAGTTCGAACCTCCATGGTATTGACAGGGCATCCACAGCCAAAGGGTTGTCTTCCCGGTACAGGGAGCAAAACCTTTCTACTTTGGCATTGTGTTGGGTGGCCATCAGATCCACCTCGGGGAGACCCCACCTCCTGGTCAGGTAGTGGAAGATGTCCTGGTTCAGGGACCATTCGCCTGCGGTCGGCCGGCCTCTGCTGAGTTGATCCGCTAGGATGTTCAGGCGGCCCTGAATATGTACCACGGCCAGCTGGGAGAGGTTCCGTTCTGCCCAGGAGAAGATCAGGTTGGTGACTTGCATGAGCGAGGGGGACCTGGTTCCTCCCTGCTTGTTGATGTAGTGGACTGTCGTCAGATTGTCTGATCTTACTTTGACCGCTTTCCCTCGTAGAAGTGGTGCAAATGACAGAAGGGCTCGATGAACTGCGGTAAGCTTGCGCCAGTTGGATGAGTGCGTCCTCTCCCGCTGATTCCATGTACCTTGAACCGGGGTCTCCCCCAGATGAGCTCCCCAGCCTGTGAGGGAGGCATCTGTCGTCAACAGGGTCCAGGCGGGCTGGACCGAGGACTTCCCATCTCGCAGATGGGTCCACCAGGGCAAGGTTTGCCGGGTGCTGATGGTTAACTGGATTGGCTTCTGTAAACCTGAAGGACTGTGATTCCAGACTGTCAAGATCTCGTTCTGTAGAGGGCGCATATGCCATAGGGCCCAAGGAACTGCATCTAGGGCAGCGGACATCAATCCGAGGACCTTCATCGCCGTCCTGATGGTGACCTTCCATGTGGAAGACAAATGATGTGCCGCCCGAGCAATTTTCCTTTTGCGAGGAGAGGGTAGAGAGACCGTTATGTTGAGAGAGTCTAGAATAAGTCCCAGGAACTGAACTCGTGTTGATGGCACCATCACTGACTTCTGCCAGTTTACCAGCCACCCCAGCTTGTCTAGTAGAGCTACGACGGTCTGCACCTGCGTAGTAAGAACCTCCTTTGAATGAGCCTTCAGAAGCCAGTCGTCCAGGTACGGGACTATGAATATGCCTTGAAGGCGCAGGGCGGCAGCGACCGGAGCTATGACCTTTGTGAAGGTGTGGGGGGCGGAGGATATGCCGAACGGGAGGGCTGCGAACTGGAAGTGCGCCTCTTTCCCCTGTATGTCTACGGCAATCCTTAGGAACTTTCGGTGTGCCAGAAAGATGGGTACGTGGAGGTAGGCGTCCTTCAGGTCCAGAGTGACGAAGTGATCTCCAGGGTGCATGAAAGGTAGTACTGACCTTATGGTTTCCATGCGAAACCGCAGCCTGCGGATGAAGTGATTCAGATACCTGAGATCGATGATCATACGCCACTCGCCTGATGGCTTGGGGACCAAGAAGACTGGAGAGTAGATGCCTGTGCCTCGTTCTGCGCGAGGAACCATCTCTAGCGCGGCCTTGTCCACGTACTCCTGAATCAATCTCTCCAGATGAAGTTGTTTGGGGCCCTGAAGAGGGCGGGTTCTTACCATCTTCTCTGGTGGCTGGGAAACAAAATTAATTTTATAACCTTCCTGGATCATCTGGATGACCCAGGGGTCCCGAATATTCTGCCGCCAGGCCTCCACATAGTGGGAAAGACGACCGCCCACCCCAGGGGAGGGGGGGGGGGGGAGTAGGAAGGGGGGGGTGTACTGAGAGGGAATTAGAAGGGGGCATTCTTACGGCCACGAGATGAGCCCCGACCTCTTCCTTTCCCGGATCGCCGCTGGCCTCTGGTGCCTCTTCGAGTGCCTCTTCCTCGAAAGGAGGTACTCCGACCTTCAAGGGGCTGTGGCAGGTTCTTGCTCTTAGAGTCGGCCCAGCCTTCCATGATATGGTCGAGCTCCCTTCCGAACAGCCGTCCGGGCTCAAAGGGGAGACCACAGAGGCTATTTTTGGAAGTAAGGTCAGCCTTCCAGGGCTTCAGCCATAGGGGTCGGCGAGCCACAGTAGCCAGTGCCATGGATCTAGCCGCCAGACGGGTCTGAAAATGGGTAGCTTCTGTCAGGTGATCCAACAACAGCGTGATGTCGGACACTGCCGCGAGGAGATCATCACGATCCACGCCGGAATCGATGTCCTTGGTCAGGGATGACAGTTCTGCGCGTAAGCCAGTTGCTACCTCATTCGCGACCATGCCCAAAGAGGCCTGGGCAGAGGCGGACGAATATACACGCCTCAAAGATCCTTCGACTCGGCGATCCATGGGGTCCCTGAGGCCCGAGCCGTCCTCTGATGGAAGGATGGAGCGCCTTGATAACTTGGCCACGGCAACGTCCACCTTTGGCGGGGGACCCCACGCCTTTAGTTGACTCTCAGAGACGGGAAAAAGTGCCTTGAAGCATGTGGATGGCGCAAAGGATCTCTCCGGGTGCCTCCATTCGCCCTCCATCAGGCGGAGCATCTCCGAAGAGGGCCTGAAGGTACGAGACCTACGGCTAGAGCCTTCTCCGCCTTCCCGGTCTCTGATTCTTAGGGTCTTGAATACTCTGGACATTTTGTCCAGGGGAAAAATCTCCTTCTCCTCCTCCGTACTAGAAGACGACTCCACATCCCTGAGGCGCAGCTTTTCCAGAGGCGGCAGGGACAATTCGCAATCCAGCCGTGGCCTCTTGGCCAGGGAGACGGCTTCCATTCTTTTCATGGAGTCCTGGACGTACCCCTTCACCCAGGACACCATCTCTCGCATGGGAGTTGTTTCAACAGAGGGGGCCCTGCACCCCTGACAGAAGCGATATTGGGAGTCATCAGGCAGCGGCACTCTACCAGAAGCGCAAGCCAGATGCTTCCTTTTGGAAGTAGCCTTCCTTCTAGGCGGAACAGTGGAGGAAGAAGAAGACATTCTGAGGAGGAAGAAAAAGGATACACTAACTACTTACTGCACTCAGAGATGCAACTCTCCAACCTCCCTCCCCCCCCCGGCCATGTCCACCAAACCTTAGTCAATGAAGACAGTTCTCCAGCACAGAAATTGACCAGGGAGCTTCACCAACTGATGTGCTTGCAACCGGAGCGACAAGCACTAACTGAAGCTCTAAGGGGACTTAAATAGGCCAGGGGGCAGGGTTTTGCCCGGAGCCCCGCCCAAGGGGTAGGGGCTACAATGGAGCCAGAATCTCATGAAAAAAAGGGGAGGGGAGAAGACAGGGGGAGGGGGATCTGACCCAGGTATGGTCCCCAGGACCGGGGGACCCCCCTCCCGAACTACCGTGCAATGCTCGTGTGTAGGGGTTGTTCTCTTCCCGTCCGCCGCGAGACCCACGCACTGCGCATGTGCGGCGGACCCTGTTAGACGGCGGACCGGAGGAACCTGAGAAAGGTTCCTAGGTCTAGCGTTCCTAGGGGAAAGCCCCGACCCGGCGCCCCAGTCGGACAGGAGCGTGCACGAGCCGGCAAGGTCCCCGCCGGGAGAAGGGGACCTCTGCTGAAAAAAGAGGATGTCCAGAAAAAGATCTTCTGCTGTCAGGTACCGGTGGGGGAGAGTAGTGGACCCCTATAGGAGGTCAGAACATCTGCTCCCCCCCTGACCACCTGTCCTGTCCCACAGGACAGAAAAAAACACAAGGGAGGAGCAGGTCTTCCGGCCTCTTATAGAGGTCAAAAGCTGTTAGGTAATTAAAAATTCCACCTGTCCTAACAGCTCATAGGGGCAGGAATACCCCAGTTGTGCTGCTGTTGGGCGTAGGGGGAAATTCTTGTACATAGGAGTAGTATTATAGTAGTTATATTCTTGTACATAGGAGGTAGTATTATAGTAGTTATATTCTTGTACATAGGAGTAGTATTATAGTAGTTATATTCTTGTACATAGGAGCATTATTATAGTAGTTATATTCTTGTACATAGGAGTAGTATTATAGTAGTTATATTCTTGTACATAGGAGTAGTATTATAGTAGTTATATTCTTGTACATAGGAGCAGTATTATAGTAGTTATATTCTTGTACATAGGAGTAGTATTATAGTAGTTATATTCTTGTACATAGGAGGTAGTATTATAGTAGTTATATTCTTGTACATAGGAGGTAGTATTATAATAGTTATATTCTTGTACATAGGAGCAGTATTATAGTAGTTATATTCTTGTACATAGGGGTAGTATTATAGTAGTTATATTCTTGTACATAGGAGCAGTATTATAGTAGTTATATTCTTGTACATAGGAGTAGTATTATAGTAGTTATATTCTTGTACATAGGAGCAGTATTATAGTAGTTATATTCTTGTACATAGGGAGCAGTATTATAGTAGTTATATTCTTGTACATAGGAGCAGTATTATAGTAGTTATATTCTTGTACATAGGAGCAGTATTATAGTAGTTATATTCTTGTACATAGGAGCAGTATTATAGTAGTTATATTCTTGTACATAGGAGGTAGTATTATAATAGTTATATTCTTGTACATAGGAGGTAGTATTATAATAGTTATATTCTTGTACATAGGAGCAGTATTATAGTAGTTATATTCTTGTACATAGGAGTAGTATTATAGTAGTTATATTCTTGTACATAGGAGGTAGTATTATAGTAGTTATATTCTTGTACATAGGAGTAGTATTATAGTAGTTATATTCTTGTACATAGGAGTAGTATTATAGTAGTTATATTCTTGTACGTAGGAGTAGTATTATAGTAGTTATATTCTTGTACATAGGAACAGTATTATAGTAGTTATATTCTTGTACATAGGAGTAGTATTATAGTAGTTATATTCTTGTACATAGGAGGTAGTATTATAGTAGTTATATTCTTGTACATAGGAGTAGTATTATAGTAGTTATATTCTTGTACATAGGAGTAGTATTATAGTAGTTATATTCTTGTACATAGGAGTAGTATTATAGTAGTTATATTCTTGTACATAGGAGGTAGTATTATAGTAGTTATATTCTTGTACATAGGAGGTAGTATTATAGTAGTTATATTCTTGTACATAGGAGCAGTATTATAGTAGTTATATTCTTGTACATAGGAGGTAGTATTATAGTAGTTATATTCTTGTACATAGGAGGTAGTATTATAGTAGTTATATTCTTGTACATAGGAGTAGTATTATAGTAGTTATATTCTTGTACGTAGGAGCAGTATTATAGTAGTTATATTCTTGTACATAGGAGTAGTATTATAGTAGTTATATTCTTGTACATAGGAGTAGTATTATAGTAGTTATATTCTTGTACATAGGAGCAGTATTATAGTAGTTATATTCTTGTACATAGGAGTAGTATTATAGTAGTTATATTCTTGTACATAGGAGCAGTATTATAGTAGTTATATTCTTGTACATAGGAGTAGTATTATAGTAGTTATATTCTTGTACATAGGAGGTAGTATTATAGTAGTTATATTCTTGTACATAGGAGTAGTATTATAGTAGTTATATTCTTGTACATAGGAGCAGTATTATAGTAGTTATATTCTTGTACATAGGAGTAGTATTATAGTAGTTATATTCTTGTACATAGGAGCAGTATTATAGTAGTTATATTCTTGTACATAGGAGTAGTATTATAGTAGTTATATTCTTGTACATAGAGGCAGTATTATAGTAGTTATATTCTTGTACATAGGAGTAGTATTATAGTAGTTATATTCTTGTACATAGGAGGTAGTATTATAGTAGTTATATTCTTGTACATAGGAGCAGTATTATAGTAGTTATATTCTTGTACATAGGAGTAGTATTATAGTAGTTATATTCTTGTACATAGGAGCAGTATTATAGTAGTTATATTCTTGTACATAGGAGCAGTATTATAGTAGTTATATTCTTGTACATAGGAGTAGTATTATAGTAGTTATATTCTTGTACATAGGAGTACTATTATAGTAGTTATATTCTTGTACATAGGAGGTAGTATTATAGTAGTTATATTCTTGTACATTGGAGTAGTATTATAGTAGTTATATTCTTGTACATAGGAGTAATATTATAGTAGTTATATTCTTGTACATAGGAGCAGTATTATAGTAGTTATATTCTTGTACATAGGAGTAGTATTATAGTAGTTATATTCTTGTACATAGGAGCAGTATTATAGTAGTTATATTCTTGTACATAGGGGGCAGTATTATAGTAGTTATATTCTTGTACATAGGAGTAGTATTATAGTAGTTATATTCTTGTACATAGGAGTAGTATTATAGTAGATATATTCTTGTACATAGGAGTAGTATTATAGTAGTTATATTCTTGTACATTGGAGTAGTATTATAGTAGTTATATTCTTGTACATAGGAGTAATATTATAGTAGTTATATTCTTGTAAATAAGGGCAACTTTGTAGCAATTTGTTCAATATTGTGATTTATAGTTATATTTAGTGCCAAGATACAGAATTCTGTAGTTTCAGTTGTCAGTATAATGAAATCTTCCATGTATTCTAGATTTTTTACGTAAGAACATTTATTGGAATGAGATGATCTGTGAGATAAGTTTGATGTGCGGGTCAGACTTTCCTGAAACTAGTAGACCTCTGCCCTTGAAATATCTTTTATTCTCTATGTTACATTTATTATCATTAGAGACGTTTTGAGCTCGGTGGATGTAACTTAACGTTATGGTGAATGCCAAGAAAATTCTTAAACTGGTCAAACACAATTTACTGTAAGATCATCGCGATCTGGAACCTGGAATGAATTAGCAGAGTTCTTTCTCTTTCCTGTGAGCTTCTCCTGGACAGGTAATATCAGGGGTCTGGGGTCAGGGTGCAGATTCTTAATCATGAGGTTTATTGTAAAGAATCATTATAATTCCTTATATGTAACAATGCTGAAGAGCTACAATGTATCACAGCTATCCTGACCCTTACAGAGCTGTTCTCGAGGGCCCCATAGACTGCTCTCTAGATGCCGCATTACCTACTGATGATAATCAGGTTTGCATAGAAGGGAATTCATTATTCAGGAATTGGAGTAACCTGTGAGACTTCTAATCCCCCCCATCAAACTACAGCTGCTATTCCTGGACAGCTCCTGCATGAACAGATATTGATATGCCGTGATACAACAGACTATGTTCATCCAGATCCTCCTGGTACATGAACACAACTTCTTTATGGTATTGCATGACGCATGCTTGCATATAAGTTGCAAGTGAGCTATAATCCTGCATTACAGTTATATGCCAGAAGGTCAGAGTCTCTGGAAAGCTGGGTGACAAGCATATCGGTTATTCCTGCTGACATGTGACATCCATTTTGGGTTATCGATACCAATATGTGCTGTATTGGTGGTTCTGCCTGGGTCAGGGGTGTCTATTATTGTTTGCATTGGTGCTCAGGTTACTTTAGGGCAATGGATTCTACTATTTTAGCTTGTTTATTATGCCCCTTATTAGGGCACTTGTATGGATTTTACACAAGCCATGGTCCTGGTTATAACACAGTATACGCCCCTTTAAGTTTCCGCTGGATCGGTTACTTAATGCTCCTTTATAAGATTGCAATAAACCGTCTGATAGTTCCTATAAATAGATCTGCACAAAGAATACACATGAGTAATGTCTTCAGTGCTATCACATGTCTGTTTGTACAGGAGCCTTTACTGCAGCAACCTGGCATTGAATGGCGTATTGTGCCGAGTTAATGATGGAAGACGACGCTCAGGAACATTGTGCAGAGACTGGTGGTAAATATCTGAGAAGACGCGGATACTGGGGGGCAGAGTGGTTGGGCACAGGATAAGAACCCTGAGCACAATATGCTACTTGTCAACAAGCTGTAAAACATGTAACAGTCTGAACACGCTACAATGTGAGCACATTCTGGAACATGTTGCAGAGCTTTGAAACATGCAATAGTGTGAACAGACATTGGAATATGCTGCAGTGTGAATATGCTCTAGAAATGGATATTATTAACTGCGCCCTGTTATACAGGCCACACCCCCTTAAAAGGCCACTCCCACGTTTGTAAACAACCCCCACATTCGTAAACACCAAATTACATTTGTCACGGCCATTTTGCACCTATTTTAATGGATCCCTTGTACATGTTAATGTGTGGAGGGATTTGTCAAAAATATGACTAATGTTGCAATGGATTGTGAAAATATCGGTCATGTGAACAGCCCTCAATCACATGCATTGGGTTGAATGCAGCAGTGTGGCGACTGATATTCATTGTCATGTGGATATCGCCTGAGAGCGGTCAGCAGCACAGGCTGTGTGTGTCAGTGAAGTTATACACTGCGCTGCAGAAGATGCAGCAAAACATTCACATGCAATCTGTACTGTGTCCAAGACCAATAACAGATATAATAGTCGTGACACGTGACACCCTCATTGGTTGCACCTGGCTTAATGTTGCTACTTTATTTCCTTGTCGGACATCAGTGAAGTTATACACCAACTCTTTCATTGATTTTGGTTACTCTTAAAAATGGCAAAGTTCTGTGAGGAGGGGCCACTATGGGGTATAATACTGTGCGCAGGGGCCACTATGGGACATAATACTGTGCGCAGGGGCCACTATGGGACATAATACTGTGTGCAGGAGCCACTATGGGGCATAATACTGTGTGCAGGGGCCACTATGGGGTATAATACTGTGTGCAGGGGCCACTATGGGGTATAATACTGTGCGCAGGGGCCACTATGGGACATAATACTGTGTGCAGGAGCCACTATGGGGCATAATACTGTGTGCAGGGGCCACTATGGGGTATAATACTGTGTGCAGGGGCCACTATGGGACATAATACTGTGTGCAGGGGCCACTATGGGACATAATACTGTGCGCAGGGGCCACTATGGGACATAATACTGTGTGCAGGAGCCACTATGGGGCATAATACTGTGTGCAGGGGCCACTATGGGGTATAATACTGTGTGCAGGGGCCACTATGGGACATAATACTGTGTGCAGGAGCCACTATGGGGCATAATACTGTGTGCAGGGACCACTATGGGGTATAATACTGTGTGCAGGGGCCACTATGGACATAATACTGTATGCAGGGGCCACTATGGGACATAATACTGTGTGCAGGGGCCACTATGGGACATAATACTGTGTGCAGGAGCCACTATGGGGCATAATACTGTGTGCAGGGTCCACTATGGGACATAATAGTGTGTGCAGGGGCCACTATGGGACATTATACTGTGTGCAGGGGCCACTATGGGACATTATACTGTGTGCAGGAGCCACTATGGGGCATAATACTGTGTGCAGGGTCCACTATGGGACATAATAGTGTGTGCAGGGGTCACTATGGGGGATAATACTGTGTGCAGGGGCCACTATGGGACATTATACTGTGTGCAGGAGCCACTATGGGGCATAATACTGTGTGCAGGGGCCACTATGGGGTATAATACTGTGTGCAGGGGCCACTATGGGGTATAATACTGTGTGCAGGAGCCACTATGGGGCATAATACTGCGTGCAGGGGCCACTATGGGACATAATACTGTGTGCAGGAGCCACTATGGGGCATAATACTGTGTGCAGGGGCCACTATGGGGTATAATACTGTGTGCAGGAGCCACTATGGGGCATAATACTGTGTGCAGGGGCCACTATGGGACATAATACTGTGTGCAGGAGCCACTATGGGACATAATACTGTGTGAAGGGGCCACTATGGGACATAATACTGTGTGAAGGGGCCACTATGGGGTATAATACTGTGTGCAGGGGCCACTATGGGGTATAATACTGTGTGCAGGGACCACTAGGGGACATTATACTGTGAGAAGAGGCCACTATGGGACATCATATGCTTCATGTGTCCTGAAGCATCTGGTGGCAGCATTTTGTGTTATTTGTGGTCTATGGCTTTAGTTTAGGGGTCGTCAGCCTTAAATCAGCATTCTGTACAAAAAAGTTTCCGGACCCCTGACCTAGGCGATGATGTGAGAGCCAGACCCTCAGCAGCACACAACACTCTTCTGGTAGTTTGTTACTATATCTCAGTCCAGGGTCCAGGTTGTTCAGCTCACAGAGCTTTGTCTAACCTGATATACAATTGTAACAAACCCTCAGTGGTGCGACAGAAGGTATAGATCAGATCAGACAGCACATACAATGCAGGAACATTAGCCAAAGAATAGCATTTGTCTTGAATTGTCAAATGGCCATGTGACATGTTTATGAATTTGACCCTTTTGCAGGACGTTTATAGGCTCTGGACAATCACATTGCTGACATTTCTTACAAGTTCCTTCTTATCAGACTGGAAACCTCACCAGATATGTCTGCCGATCTTCTGTGGGTTATAGAGTAAGCTTGGAGCGGCCCTGGGGCCACACACGGAGAGGGCAGTGTAGAGTCTCCCAGCAGCTGCAGACACTGCCCTGTAATAGAAAAGCTCCTTGTAGATGCCATATAATATATGTACAAGGTGCCGAGCCGTAATCCCAGGCTTCCGAGGGTGCACTCACTCACTCACTCACTCACTCACTCACTCACTCACTCACTCACTCACTCACTCACTCACTCATACACTCACTGACTCATAAAGTTACTCACTCACTGACTCATACAGTCAGTCACTCACTGACTCATACACTCACTCACTGACTCATACACTCACTGACTCATACAGTCACTCACTGACTCACTCACTCATAAACTCACTCACTCACTCATGGACTCATACACTCACTCACTGACTCACTCACTCATAAACTCACTCACTCACTCATGGACTCATACACTCACTCACTGACTCACTCACTCATAAACTCACTCACTCACTCATGGACTCATACACTCACTCACTGACTCACTCACTCATAAACTCACTCACTCACGGACTCATACAGTCACTCACTGACTGACTCATACACTCACTCAATCACTGACTCATACACTCACTCAATCACTGACTCATACACTCACTCAATCACTGACTCATACACTCACTCACTGACTGACTCATACACTCACTCAATCACTGACTCATACACTCACTCACTGACTGACTCATACACTCACTCAATCACTGACTCATACACTCACTGACTCATACACTCACTCACTCATACACTCACTGACTCACTCATTCACTCACTCACTGACTCATTCACTCACTCACTGACTCATTCACTCACTCACTGACTCATTCACTCACTCACTGACTCATTCACTCACTCACTGACTCATTCACTCACTCACTGACTCATTCACTCACTCACTGACTCATACACTCACTCACTGACTGACTCATACACTCACTGACTCATACACTCACTCACTCACTGACTCATACACTCACTCACTAACTAACTCATACACTCACTCACTCACTGACTCATACACTCACTCACTAACTAACTCATACACTCACTCACTGACTCTTACACTCACTCACTGACTCATGCCCTCGCTCACTCACCCTTCCCAGGAAGATAGGTAGGTCAGTGTTATGTGGGAACGATATGGCAATATTATGTAGGCACTTTGACTATATGCTTCCACTATGTGGTAATATGTTTGTTGTATATGACAGTATTATTTTGGTACTATTTGGTGGTATTATGTGCGTTCTTTTACTATATGCACCAATATATGTTGGTATTATGCATTGTTGTACATAATAGTAGTAGTATTTTGGTAATATATGGCAGTATTATGTAAACTCTCACTGTATACAACCACAATGTGGTGGTATAATGTTTAATGTACATGACAGTATTATTTTGGTACTATTTGGTCGCATTATGTGAGTTCTTTCACTATGTTATGTTCTACCACTATATGGTGGTATTATGTTTGTTGTACATCACAGTAGTCACTGTGTTATGTTAGCTTTATATAGCAATATTATTTTGGTACAGGTATAGATGTATTATTTGGTCTACTCATTCAGTATTATTTGGATACTATATGGTGGTATTATTTTAGCTATATATGGTAGTATTATTTAGTGACTATATGGTTCTATTATGTAGACTGTAAATACCAATATAATTGTAGTACTATATAGTCATATTATTTCAGCTACATATGCAGTATTATTTGGACTATCTATGTATCTACACTGTTGACCATCATCTGCTCCTCACTATGCTCCGCTCAGTCGGCCTCAATGACACTGCGCTCTCCTGGTTCTCCTCTTATCTCTCAGACCGCACTTTCAGTATATCATTCGCGGGCTCTGTTTCCTCCCCTCTTTCCCTTGCTGTTGGGGTTCCTCAGGGCTCGGTCCTCGGCCCCCTGCTCTTCTCTCTCTACACAGCCCCCATTGGACAAACAATCGCCAGATTTGGCTTCAGGTACCATCTTTATGCTGATGACACCCAATTATACACATCTTCCCGGGACATCACCCCTACACTCATACAGAACACCAGTGACTGTCTCTCTGCTGTCTCTAATATCATGTCCTCGCTCTATCTGAAACTAAATCTCTCTAAGACTGAACTACTACTGTTTCCACCATCTAATAGATCTGTCCCTGATATATCCATTGCAGTCTCAGGCCTTACTATAACTCCTAGGCAGCAGGCCCGCTGCCTCGGGGTCATGTCTGACGCAGACCTTTCCTTCACCCCTCATATCGAATCATTCGCACGTTCATGCCACCTCCACCTCCAAAAACATCTCCAGAATACACCCTTTCCTTACCAGAGATACACTAAAGACACTTATTGTCTCTGATTCATTCTCGCCTTGACTACTGTAACTCCTTACTAATCGGTCTTCCCCTCACTAAACTCTCCCCTCTACAATCTATTCTGAATGCAGCGGCCAGGCTCATCTATCAGGTTAGACGCTACAGCGATGCCTCCGGTCTGTGCCGGTCACTACATTGGCTGCCTATTCATTATAGAATGAAATATAAAGTTCTCCCCCTCCCCCACAAGGCTCTCCATAATGCCGCACCTCCATACATTTCCTCCCTCATCTCTGTCTACCGCCCAACCCGTGCTCTCCATTCACTCAATGACCTAACACTTACATCCTCTATTATCAGAACCTCCCCCGCTCGTATACAAGACTTCTCCCGAGCTGCACCACTTCTCTGGAATCCTCTACCCCGGACAATCAGAGTAACTCCCAATTTCTACAGTTTCAAACGCAAACTAAAGACGCATCTTATCAGACCGGCCGATCACAATGTCTAACGTAAACCCTTAACCCCCCTCTGACCCCGCCCCCACATTACCCCACATGATATGATGTCATCTCAGGATAACTTTATAGGTCCAAGCTCCAGCCACATGTTACAGGACACGACTGGTGATGGCTCATAAAGTCTTATGTTTGTGTAATGACAGTCACCTCTATTACAGGATTGTCTGACCCCTGTATAAGCAATGCCGCCCCTGCTACCTCTTGTGTCACCCCCTCTACCTCATAGATTGTAGGTCAGTGTGTGAAATGACTTTCTTTGTAATGTATCTTCTGTCTGTATTTGAACCCTACAAATTGTACAGCGCTGCAGAATATGTTGACGCTATATAAATAATTATAATTATTATTATTATTATTATTATTATTATTATTATTATCTATACAGTATATATATATATATATATATATATATATATATATATATATATATATATGTTTGTTCTAGTATCTTTACTATGAATTGATACTTTTTGGACAATTCTAAATGAATAGCATGAAAAGTTTCTATTTTCTATTATCGGTCACTTATAGGACACCTGTAGACCAGTGGGTGTAATGAGCATTATATAAGTGCCCACCCAGAAGGCCGATATGAGGCTGGATAGAAAAGCACGGTATACGGTATACGGTAAGCCGCAATGTGGCCCCACTTCATACCGCCTGGGTTTTTACATGTGACTCTGTTTAGCGCTACTGATGGGGCAAATGGAGATCCTGAAGGAAATCAATGCTACATCCTTGACCCATAGGGGAGTACGACACTACTGCCTAGGGCCCCGCTATCAGAGCATCCTATGTAGGTCATCATTTAAAGGGCCAGCCCCGGCCATGACAGACGGGCTGTAATATGGGCCTGTGTCTCTTGGGTTTTCTTGGGAATGTTTTGTCAGATAATAAGAATGTCTGAGAGCAGATGAAATTTTAATTAACGTGTAATCTGTAATGAATTATGAAGCGGGAGGGGTGAAATGTGGAGACGGCAGCCAGAGCGGGGGAGGGGGGAGATGAAGATGTTAATATTCTTATGACAGCCAACCCCTCGGGCCCAATAACAATTAGAGATCAGACAGCTTTATTTAATAAGAGGAGCTATAGGACGGGGATTCCTAGAAATGCTTCACTCAGGGTTCATCCAAAATGTTTCCTTCAGGGCTGTCATCAGAGGCAGGGAACCAAAAATCCTACTAGCAAAGGAGTCCCAAATATGGCGCAGGTGCGGCGCCAAGGACACAACATATTGGCGCTATGGTCCGGCATATGGACTAGAAGCGACATTAGCCTCAGATTATATTCTCAGCACTCAGTGTCTCATACTGCTCTGTGTCAGTCTTTACTGCAGTTCTGGCATTTTGTTCATTAGTCTGGATAAGCAGAACAATAATAGGAGAGAGCATGCAGGTGGGTAGAGAGAATACTGAGTACAATTACCCAAATCACTCCCTTATAAAAGAGAATTGCCCGGATATAACTCCTCAATATGATTGGCTAATAGAATCCTATATATTCGGGAATTCCACTAATATCACTTGCCTGGTATCGGCTTGTCAAGCTAAACGTTGCAATTTGTCGGCCATTAAGTGGGTTTGTCCCCAATTTGTATATACAGCTCCCCCCCTGCCTGCTCCTTGGCCTGGCCCTATGTCCAGGACACACATAAGGACAAGTTATTTTACAATTCGAGGACAATTAGAATCAGTTTTGGAATATTCACCATAAAATTTCCAATTCAAATTTGCAAAAATGACAAAATGTTAGACTTTTTGTATAAGTTTGGCTTTTTGTAGAGGTTCACTTAGTTTCCTCCTCAGGGCTGCAGTTCTCCATCTTTTCAGTAGGTGGCGCTGTGGAACAAGGGATGTCTTGGCTCTCGCCTATAAGTTCTGCTCACTTTCCAGTGAGGTGGAGGTTGTGCTGCTGATGGTTTCTTCTAAATTCAGCCCATGTGCAGCCAGACGGAAATGTGCTTGGAAAGCTCTTTGGTAGCCACAGGACAACAGATAAACAATTCAGAAATCCCTGAAAGAGAAACAAAGAGGGAGCTGAAGCCGCTCTGCACCCTCCTGTGCAGGGACCCTGAGCGCTCATAACACAGGGACAAGCCCCGCACCCCAAATCACAGCCTGCATACAATGAGCCATTCTACACGTCATGCGAATACATTGGAAGGAATCCCAGCCAGGCTCAGCAGATCTGACTGTGTCTGGCAGGTGGACAGATGTAGCAGAGCTAAACTTGTCATTCAACTTTTTTTTGTTGCGTCAGTTTTGATGATGATTCTCTGAGATAAGATAATGGAAGAGGTCACTGGCAGTCCTATGTAAGGCTAGGGGTTAGACCTTTTACATCATGGCCACGCTGTCTATCCTGCACTGTCCACTCCAGAAGACACAACGGATGGAGGAGATACACAGGACATCACCAGGGAGCAGCTGGGGATAGGGGGATACAATAATCTGCACTGATACATTGTTACAAACTATCAGGACAAAGGATTGTCTAGACAAGGCATCAGCAACTCCCAACATGCTCCATTCACTTCCATAGGAGTTCCAACAACTGCAGAGCAAGTATCCATGCTGGGAGTTGTAGTTCTACAACATCTGGTGTGCCGAAGCTTGCCTACCCCTACTCTAGACAAAGTTTGTGTAACAATCCCTCAGCTGACGGGCGTATTGGGGCGATACAGAGTTTCAACTTCTGAATCTAAAAGTCTTGTCCAAGATCAGATATCAGTGGCCGGTCTTTGGGATTGGTCATCCATATCTGATGAGTGAGATCTGACACCCGACAACCCTGACCGATCAGCTTTCAGCACAGGGAAGCAGACAGCGCCTTATACTGTGCAGTGGCCATTCCTCGCCATTACACCTCAGCTGCCAAATACCTAAATCGATGCTCCGAAAAACTGACCCAGCACGGACAGACCATCAATATCAAGTTTTGAAGAACCCTTTCAAATAAAAAAGTTCCCATTTAGTCACAGCCAGCAGAAACCTAGAAAATGGTCATTGTCAAAATAAATGAAGCAAAAGCCCAACTGGCCTTGAAGAAGGTGCAATTGTTGGCACTCACCATTTAATGGCTTTATGGAATGTTCAAAAAGTCGTTAGAAAGTTCTAAAACTTTTACTTTTAGGAATATTCTGGTCCCCTATAACAGACTGATTGTGGGGCTCCGACCCCGCGACCTCCACTGATCCCTGTACGAATGAGAGTGCAATGTCATAGAGATGAATGGAGCGGTAGTTCACGTATTCTGGCAGCCACTGGACTCACAGGTGACCCCCGTCCTTGTGACTGTCACTGAGACCCCGACCAAGCAATATCCTGAGGATAACTTGCAATGAGCAGAAGACCCCTTTATTCTTTAGTGACATAAGGCTGGCCAGGGGCATTAGGGCATCATACAGACTGGTGCTAATTATTAACTGTGTAATTGCTGACTCTGGTACCGTGTCATTACTAGAGGCCGCGCCCAGACGTCATGTCATATGTCAGTACAAGAGACCTGTCATGGCCGATAAAGAATCTAATACTGTAAAACTCAGGTGAAATCAATAGATCGAAAGATCTCCTCGGGTACGGCACGGAGGAATTGGCCTCGGATTTGAGGTTGGATTCTGCCCCGCTCAATTTTGTCACAGATTCCGCAGCTAAATAAGCTAGGCCTAACCAGCAGCGGAAATCCATGGCGGAATGACGATGTCCTACATCCGTAGTCCGCAGGCAGAAAATGTAATTCCGCCATGTAATTTCTCTTATGTTACTGCCTGTAACTTCTGTCCTGCAGCCATTTAGACATTGTATGCGTATTCTACATCACTTCCATGTTGGCTTCCTCGCTCTCTCCATCCCTATACCCGGACCTGGGTGCGTTTCCCAGAATCCAGACCTCCTTCCCAGAAGGCCGCTGTGATTGACAACCTAATAGCTGCCAACATTTACAGTCATTTCCAGGGATACTTGACTGCAGGACGGTAATCACAACACACGTGCGAAACGTGGCGGCTGAAACGCTGAACCGCCCATCGTGTCAGATTACTGTAATGTCATTAGGACATCATCCACATTCAGGAGCTCTGTAGGGTCATAGGAACTATAAGATAGATAGATAGATAGATAGATAGATAGATAGATAGATAGCAGATAGATAGATAGATAGATAGATAGATAGATAGATAGATAGGAGATAGATAGATAGGAGATAGATAGAGAGATAGATAGATAGATAGATAGATAGGAGAGAGATAGATAGATAGATAGATAGATAGATAGATAGGAGATAGATAGAGAGATAGATAGGAGAGAGAGAGATAGATAGGAGATAGATAGATAGATAGATAGATAGATAGATAGATAGATAGATAGATAGGAGATAGATAGAGAGATAGATAGGAGAGAGAGAGATAGATAGGAGATAGATAGGAGATAGATAGATAGATAGATAGATAGATAGATAGATAGATAGGAGATAGATAGAGAGATAGATAGGAGAGAGAGAGATAGATAGGAGATAGATAGATAGATAGGAGATAGATAGATAGATAGATAGATAGGAGAGAGATAGATAGATAGATAGATAGATAGATAGTAGATAGATAGATAGATGGATGGATAGGAGATAGATAGGAGATAGATAGATAGATAGATAGATAGATAGATAGATGGATAGGAGATAGATAGGAGATAGATAGATAGATAGATAGATAGATAGATAGATAGATAGATGGATGGATAGGAGATAGATAGGAGATAGATAGATAGATAGATAGATAGATAGATGGATAGGAGATAGATAGGAGATAGATAGATAGATAGTATATAACGGGCATTGTATGGAAGAAGAATTTGGTATATGCCACTTTGCTGAGTGACTCGCACGGCCTGGTATATATTTATACAGTACATAGGGTCCCGCTTATCATGTGATGTGACCCCGGACGGTTCTGCGTTCTCTCGGACTGCGTGCAGCAGAGGAGTTAATGTTACATTGCAGTGCCTGGCATCGGTCTCTGGTTAATATGCGTGCCACAACCAGTTACTCAGATATCAATTAATTGCTATAAATACCTGACGTTCGTTAGTCACTACTAAATTAATTTGCTTCAGCTGTCTTCATAAACGCGCTTTACAGCCATTAATCTCGCAGATATTTCATGTGCGTGGAGGCGTGCAAGTCTCCTCTTGTCCTCTGATCTGCCAGGGCTGGGCCGCACTTCTGATTGCTTCATTAATAGTCATTGTTGTCATATGCCCGAGCTAGAAGAGAGCGCTGCGGGACGTATGGATCACATTGGTATGGTGTGTCTATCCATCTGCAAAGCCGCCAGGGCCAAGACCTATAGGAATAGAGCGGACCATACATGGCTGATATAGACTAGATACACATCAGAATTCACATCTATTACTTACTATCTATAGGAATATACAGGATTGATAAGACTAGTAAAAGCCCTGTATGTGCCGCTACAAGGTGACTTCATGCAGATGGGATCCTACACTAAAACATACCTGTCCGGGACCCATAACCGGTCTACAGGGTGAATACAGGGCAAGTAGGATCCAGAGTCATCCTGTATATCAACTCTCTCAAATATTCTATCTATCTATCTATCTATCTATCTATCTATCTATCTATCTATCTATCTCCTATCGATCGATCTATCTATCTATCTATCTATCTATCTATCTATCTATCTCCTATCTATCTATCTATCTATCTATCTATCTATCTATCTATCTATCTCCTATCTATCTATCTATCTATCTATCTATCTATCTATCTATCTCCTATCTATCTCCTATCTATCTATCTATCTATCTATCTATCTATCTATCTATCTATCTATCTATCTATCTATCTATCTATCATGACATGCATCTGCACTATGTATGGCATAGTTGTCTATAATCCTGGGGACTGGTTTGCAGATCTCTCGTGGTTCTGTACCCGCTCGCTATGGAGTATTCTATGCCCATTTCTGGTATATTTGCTCTGATGACTGAGTGCACATATTGACTGCACAATATACACCATCTATAACGCTGCAGATAATGGACAGAGGTTTACATAAGATATTCTTCTATTTCTCTCCCATTATGCAAACACGAATGAAGACGAATGGCGGTATATAGAGATGAGCGAACACTAAAATGTTCGAGGTTCGAAATTCGATTCGAACAGCCGCTCAATGTTCGTGTGTTCGAACGGGTTTCGAACCCCATT
The DNA here is from genome assembly GCF_031893055.1 of Leptodactylus fuscus. Taxonomy (NCBI): domain Eukaryota; kingdom Metazoa; phylum Chordata; class Amphibia; order Anura; family Leptodactylidae; genus Leptodactylus; species Leptodactylus fuscus. Next base: position 90,872,942 of record NC_134272.1, read on the forward strand.
ATAGTCTATGGGGAACAGATACTCGTTAAGGGGGAAACCCAAATCCGTGTCTGGAGGGTCACCAAGTCCACTATGACACCCCAGGAAATGATGCCAACACCTCTGGAATGACACTGGGACAGCAGGGGAAGCATGTCTGGGGGCATCTAACACACCAAAGACCCTCTATTACCCCAACATCACAGCCTAACAACTACACACTTTACACACTCAATACCACCTCTCTGACAGTAGGAAAACACCTTGAAACATGTGTATTTGGCACTTGCAGTGAGGAGAGCTTGTCACCAGCAGTGAATTTGGCCCTTGTAGTAAGTTGAGGTTGGCACCAACATTTGTTTTGAAAATCAGGGTGGATTGAGCCTCTAACCAGCAGAGTTTGGGCAAATTCATGGTGGAGGGAGCCTCTAAAAACCCCAGTTTGGACCAATTCATGGTGGAGGGAGACTCTAAAAACCCCAGTTTGGACCAATTCATGGTGGAGGGAGACTCTAAAAACCCCAGTTTGGACCAATTCATGGTGGAGGGAGCCTCTAAAAACCCCAGTTTGGACCAATTCATGGTGGAGGGAGCCTCTAACCAGCCCAGTTTGGACCAATTAATGGTGGAGGGAGCCTCTAAACAGCCAAGTTTTGGGAAATTCATGGTGGAGGGAGCCTCTAACCAGCCCAGTTTGGACCAATTCATGGTGGAGGGAGCCTCTAAACAGCCCAGTTTGGGCAAATTCATGGTGGAGGGAGCCTCTAACCAGCCCAGTTTGGACCAATTAATGGTGGAGGGAGCCTCTAACCAGCCCAGTTTGGACCAATTAATGGTGGAGGGAGCCTCTAACCAGCCCAGTTTGGACCAATTAATGGTGGAGGGAGCCTCTAACCAGCCCAGTTTGGACCAATTAATGGTGGAGGGAGCCTCTAACCAGCCCAGTTTGGACCAATTAATGGTGGAGGGAGCCTCTAAACAGCCAAGTTTTGGGAAATTCATGGTGGAGGGAGCCTCTAACCAGCCCAGTTTGGACCAATTCATGGTGGAGGGAGCCTCTAAACAGCCCAGTTTGGGCAAATTCATGGTGGAGGGAGCCTCTAAAAAACCCAGTTTGGACCAATTCATGGTGGAGGGAGCCTCTAATTAGCCCAGTTTGGACCAATTAATTGTGGAGGGAGCCTCTAACCAGCCCAGTTTGGACCAATTAATGGTGGAGGGAGCCTCTAACCACCCCAGTTTGGACCAATTCATGGTGGAGGGAGCCTCTAACCAGCCCAGTTTGGACCAATTCATGGTGGAGGGAGCCTCTAAACAGCCAAGTTTTGGGAAATTCATGGTGGAGGGAGCCTCTAACCAGCCCAGTTTGGACCAATTCATGGTGGAGGGAGCCTCTAAACAGCCCAGTTTGGGCAAATTCATGGTGGAGGGAGCCTCTAACCAGCCCAGTTTGGACCAATTAATGGTGGAGGGAGCCTCTAAACAGCCAAGTTTTGGGAAATTCATGGTGGAGGGAGCCTCTAACCAGCCCAGTTTGGACCAATTAATGGTGGAGGGAGCCTCTAACCAGCCCAGTTTGGACCAATTAATGGTGGAGGGAGCCTCTAACCAGCCCAGTTTGGACCAATTAATGGTGGAGGGAGCCTCTAAACAGCCAAGTTTTGGGAAATTCATGGTGGAGGGAGCCTCTAACCAGCCCAGTTTGGACCAATTCATGGTGGAGGGAGCCTCTAAACAGCCCAGTTTGGGCAAATTCATGGTGGAGGGAGCCTCTAAAAAACCCAGTTTGGACCAATTCATGGTGGAGGGAGCCTCTAATTAGCCCAGTTTGGACCAATTAATTGTGGAGGGAGCCTCTAACCAGCCCAGTTTGGACCAATTAATGGTGGAGGGAGCCTCTAAAAAACCCAGTTTGGACCAATTCATGGTGGAGGGAGCCTCTAATTAGCCCAGTTTGGACCAATTAATTGTGGAGGGAGCCTCTAACCAGCCCAGTTTGGACCAATTAATGGTGGAGGGAGCCTCTAACCACCCCAGTTTGGACCAATTCATGGTGGAGGGAGCCTCTAACCACCCCAGTTTGGACCAATTCATGGTGGAGGGAGCCTCTAAACAGCCCAGTTTGGGCAAATTCATGGTGGAGGGAGCCTCTAACCAGCCCAGTTTGGACCAATTAATGGTGGAGGGAGCCTCTAAACAGCCCAGTTTGGGCAAATTCATGGTGGAGGGAGCCTCTAACCAGCCCAGTTTGGACCAATTAATGGTGGAGGGAGCCTCTAAACAGCCAAGTTTTGGGAAATTCATGGTGGAGGGAGCCTCTAACCAGCCCAGTTTGGACCAATTAATGGTGGAGGGAGCCTCTAACCACCCCAGTTTGGGCAAATTCATGGTGGAGGGAGCCTCTAACCAGCCCAGTTTGGACCAATTAATGGTGGAGGGAGCCTCTAAACAGCCCAGTTTGGGCAAATTCATGGTGGAGGGAGCCTCTAAACAGCCAAGTTTTGGGAAATTCATGGTGGAGGGAGCCTCTAACCAGCCCAGTTTGGACCAATTCATGGTGGAGGGAGCCTCTAAACAGCCCAGTTTGGGCAAATTCATGGTGGAGGGAGCCTCTAAAAAACCCAGTTTGGACCAATTCATGGTGGAGGGAGCCTCTAATTAGCCCAGTTTGGACCAATTAATTGTGGAGGGAGCCTCTAACCAGCCCAGTTTGGACCAATTAATGGTGGAGGGAGCCTCTAACCACCCCAGTTTGGGCAAATTCATGGTGGAGGGAGCCTCTAACCAGCCCAGTTTGGACCAATTAATGGTGGAGGGAGCCTCTAACCAGCCCAGTTTGGACCAATTAATGGTGGAGGGAGCCTCTAACCACCCCAGTTTGGACCAATTCATGGTGGAGGGAGCCTCTAACCAGCCCAGTTTGGGCAAATTCATGGTGGAGGGAGCCTCTAAAAAACCCAGTTTGGACCAATTCATGGTGGAGGGAGCCTCTAATTAGCCCAGTTTGGACCAATTAATTGTGGAGGGAGCCTCTAACCAGCCCAGTTTGGACCAATTAATGGTGGAGGGAGCCTCTAAAAAACCCAGTTTGGACCAATTCATGGTGGAGGGAGCCTCTAAACAGCCCAGTTTGGGCAAATTCATGGTGGAGGGAGCCTCTAACCAGCCCAGTTTGGACCAATTAATGGTGGAGGGAGCCTCTAAACAGCCAAGTTTTGGGAAATTCATGGTGGAGGGAGCCTCTAACCAGCCCAGTTTGGACCAATTAATGGTGGAGGGAGCCTCTAACCAGCCCAGTTTGGACCAATTAATGGTGGAGGGAGCCTCTAACCAGCCCAGTTTGGACCAATTAATGGTGGAGGGAGCCTCTAAACAGCCAAGTTTTGGGAAATTCATGGTGGAGGGAGCCTCTAACCAGCCCAGTTTGGACCAATTAATGGTGGAGGGAGCCTCTAACCAGCCCAGTTTGGACCAATTAATGGTGGAGGGAGCCTCTAACCACCCCAGTTTGGACCAATTCATGGTGGAGGGAGCCTCTAACCAGCCCAGTTTGGACCAATTCATGGTGGAGGGAGCCTCTAAACAGCCCAGTTTGGGCAAATTCATGGTGGAGGGAGCCTCTAAAAAACCCAGTTTGGACCAATTCATGGTGGAGGGAGCCTCTAATTAGCCCAGTTTGGACCAATTAATTGTGGAGGGAGCCTCTAACCAGCCCAGTTTGGACCAATTAATGGTGGAGGGAGCCTCTAAAAAACCCAGTTTGGACCAATTCATGGTGGAGGGAGCCTCTAAACAGCCCAGTTTGGGCAAATTCATGGTGGAGGGAGCCTCTAACCAGCCCAGTTTGGACCAATTAATGGTGGAGGGAGCCTCTAAACAGCCAAGTTTTGGGAAATTCATGGTGGAGGGAGCCTCTAACCAGCCCAGTTTGGACCAATTAATGGTGGAGGGAGCCTCTAACCAGCCCAGTTTGGACCAATTAATGGTGGAGGGAGCCTCTAACCAGCCCAGTTTGGACCAATTAATGGTGGAGGGAGCCTCTAAACAGCCAAGTTTTGGGAAATTCATGGTGGAGGGAGCCTCTAACCAGCCCAGTTTGGACCAATTCATGGTGGAGGGAGCCTCTAAACAGCCCAGTTTGGGCAAATTCATGGTGGAGGGAGCCTCTAAAAAACCCAGTTTGGACCAATTCATGGTGGAGGGAGCCTCTAATTAGCCCAGTTTGGACCAATTAATTGTGGAGGGAGCCTCTAACCAGCCCAGTTTGGACCAATTAATGGTGGAGGGAGCCTCTAAAAAACCCAGTTTGGACCAATTCATGGTGGAGGGAGCCTCTAATTAGCCCAGTTTGGACCAATTAATTGTGGAGGGAGCCTCTAACCAGCCCAGTTTGGACCAATTAATGGTGGAGGGAGCCTCTAACCACCCCAGTTTGGACCAATTCATGGTGGAGGGAGCCTCTAACCACCCCAGTTTGGACCAATTCATGGTGGAGGGAGCCTCTAAACAGCCCAGTTTGGGCAAATTCATGGTGGAGGGAGCCTCTAACCAGCCCAGTTTGGACCAATTAATGGTGGAGGGAGCCTCTAAACAGCCCAGTTTGGGCAAATTCATGGTGGAGGGAGCCTCTAACCAGCCCAGTTTGGACCAATTAATGGTGGAGGGAGCCTCTAAACAGCCAAGTTTTGGGAAATTCATGGTGGAGGGAGCCTCTAACCAGCCCAGTTTGGACCAATTAATGGTGGAGGGAGCCTCTAACCACCCCAGTTTGGGCAAATTCATGGTGGAGGGAGCCTCTAACCAGCCCAGTTTGGACCAATTAATGGTGGAGGGAGCCTCTAAACAGCCCAGTTTGGGCAAATTCATGGTGGAGGGAGCCTCTAAACAGCCAAGTTTTGGGAAATTCATGGTGGAGGGAGCCTCTAACCAGCCCAGTTTGGACCAATTCATGGTGGAGGGAGCCTCTAAACAGCCCAGTTTGGGCAAATTCATGGTGGAGGGAGCCTCTAAAAAACCCAGTTTGGACCAATTCATGGTGGAGGGAGCCTCTAATTAGCCCAGTTTGGACCAATTAATTGTGGAGGGAGCCTCTAACCAGCCCAGTTTGGACCAATTAATGGTGGAGGGAGCCTCTAACCACCCCAGTTTGGGCAAATTCATGGTGGAGGGAGCCTCTAACCAGCCCAGTTTGGACCAATTAATGGTGGAGGGAGCCTCTAACCAGCCCAGTTTGGACCAATTAATGGTGGAGGGAGCCTCTAAACACCCCAGTTTGGACCAATTCATGGTGGAGGGAGCCTCTAACCAGCCCAGTTTGGACCAATTCATGGTGGAGGGAGCCTCTAAACAGCCCAGTTTGGGCAAATTCATGGTGGAGGGAGCCTCTAAAAAACCCAGTTTGGACCAATTCATGGTGGAGGGAGCCTCTAATTAGCCCAGTTTGGACCAATTAATTGTGGAGGGAGCCTCTAACCAGCCCAGTTTGGACCAATTCATGGTGGAGGGAGCCTCTAAAAAACCCAGTTTGGACCAATTCATGGTGGAGGGAGCCTCTAATTAGCCCAGTTTGGACCAATTAATTGTGGAGGGAGCCTCTAACCAGCCCAGTTTGGACCAATTAATGGTGGAGGGAGCCTCTAACCACCCCAGTTTGGACCAATTCATGGTGGAGGGAGCCTCTAACCACCCCAGTTTGGACCAATTCATGGTGGAGGGAGCCTCTAAACAGCCCAGTTTGGGCAAATTCATGGTGGAGGGAGCCTCTAACCAGCCCAGTTTGGACCAATTAATGGTGGAGGGAGCCTCTAAACAGCCCAGTTTGGGCAAATTCATGGTGGAGGGAGCCTCTAACCAGCCCAGTTTGGACCAATTAATGGTGGAGGGAGCCTCTAAACAGCCAAGTTTTGGGAAATTCATGGTGGAGGGAGCCTCTAACCAGCCCAGTTTGGACCAATTAATGGTGGAGGGAGCCTCTAACCACCCCAGTTTGGGCAAATTCATGGTGGAGGGAGCCTCTAACCAGCCCAGTTTGGACCAATTAATGGTGGAGGGAGCCTCTAAACAGCCCAGTTTGGGCAAATTCATGGTGGAGGGAGCCTCTAAACAGCCAAGTTTTGGGAAATTCATGGTGGAGGGAGCCTCTAACCAGCCCAGTTTGGACCAATTCATGGTGGAGGGAGCCTCTAAACAGCCCAGTTTGGGCAAATTCATGGTGGAGGGAGCCTCTAAAAAACCCAGTTTGGACCAATTCATGGTGGAGGGAGCCTCTAAACAGCCCAGTTTGGGCAAATTCATGGTGGAGGGAGCCTCTAACCAGCAGAGTTGGGGGAAATCAGGGTGGAGGGAGCCTAGTATTAGCAGAATTGTGCAACGCTTATGGTGGATGAGTATGAGGATGCGGAGGAATTGGAGAGGTTGAGTACAGACATGGAGTTTCATGTTGGGGTGCTTTACACAGGTGGGCACAAAAATGACGGCTCTACCCAGTGGTGGTTCATTTTTATCAAAGTGAGCCGGTCGGCACTCTCAGCTGACAGACGGGTGCGCTTGTCAGTGATGATGCCACCGGCTGCACTGAACACCCTCTCAGATAGGACGCTGGCGGCAGGACAGGACAGCACCTCCAAGGCATATAGGGCAAGTTCAAGCCACAGGTCCAACTTCGACACCCAATACGTGTAGGGCGCAGAGGGGTCGGAGAGGACAGGGCTGTGGTCGGAAAGGTATTCCCGCAACATGCGCCTATACTTCTCACGCCTGGTGACACTAGGACCCTCCGTGGCGGCACTTTGGCGAGGGGGTGCCATCAAGGTGTCCCAGACCTTAGACAGTGTGCCCCTCGTTTGTGTGGACCGGTGAGAACTTGGTTGCCTACTGGAGGAACTGCCCTCCCTGCCGCCAACGTCACATGCTGGAAACATCTCCATCATATTCTGCACCAATTGCCTGTGGCAAGCATTGATGCGATTGGCCCTCCCCTCTACCGGAATAAAAGACGAGATGTTGTTTTTATACCGGGGGTCAAGGATAGCAAAGATCCAGTACTGGTTGTCCTCCATGATTTTGACAATACGCTTGTCGGTTGTAAAGCACCCCAACATGAACTCAGCCATGTCTGCCACAGTGTTAGTTGGCATGACTCCTCTGGCCCCACCGGAAAGTTCAATCTCCATTTCCTCCTCATCCTCCATGTCTACCCATCCGCGCTGCAACAATGGGACGATTCGAAGTTGCCCGGAAGCCTCCTGTATCACCATCACATCATCGGACAACTCTTCTTCCTCCTCCTCCTCCTCCTCCTCCTCCATTAAACGCAGTGAAGCGGACAGATGTGTGGACCTACTCTCCAGCTGTGACGGATCGGATGCTATCCCTAACTCCTCTGTGTGATCTGAGTTATCCCTGATGTCAATCAGGGATTCTCTCAGAACACACAAGAGCGGGATTGTAAGGCTCACCATCGCATCCTCAGAGCTCACCCTCCTTGTGGACTCCTCAAAGACCCGTAGGATGTCACAAAGGTCTCTCATCCATGGCCACTCATGGATGTGAAACTGAGGCAGCTGACTTTGTGGCACCCTAGGGTTTTGTAGCTGGTATTCCATCAAAGGTCTCTGCTGCTCAACCACTCTATTCAACATCTGAAACGTTGAGTTCCAGCGTGTGGGGACGTCGCACAAAAGCCGGTGTTGTGGCACATGCAGGCGTTGCTGGAGAGATTTTAAGCTAGCAGCGGCTACTGTCGACTTGCGAAAGTGGGCGCACATGCGCCGCACTTTCACCAGTAGCTCTGGAACATTGGGGTAGCTCTTTAGGAAACGTTGCACCACTAGGTTGAAGACGTGGGCCAGGCATGGAACATGTTGGAGTCCGGCAAGCTCCAGAGCTGCTACCAGGTTCCGGCCGTTATCACAAACGACCATGCCTGGGCCCAGGTGCAGCGGCTCAAACCATATTGCCGTCTCATCGAGGAGGGCATCCCTCACCTCGGAGGCAGTGTGCTGTCTGTCCCCCAAGCTGATCAGCTTCAGCACAGCCTGCTGACGTCTACCAACGCCAGTGCTGCAACGTTTCCAACTCGTAGCTGGGGTCAATCTAACAGCGGAGGAGGAGGCGGGTGGCGGAGGAGGAGGCGGTGGCGGAGGAGGAGGCGGTAGAGGAGGAGGAGGAGGAGGGGGGGTGTTCTTCTCGTGTCCCTGCCAGGAATGTTAGGCGGGGAGACGAGGTACACCGGGCCAGTTTGGGAAGCAGTCCCAGCCTCAACTACATTCACCCAGTGTGCCGTCAGTGAAATGTAGCGTCCCTGTCCGCATGCACTTGTCCACGCGTCGGTGGTCAAGTGGACCTTTGTGCAAAGCGCGGAACTAAGGGCCCGCCTGATGTTGAGTGACACGTGCTGGTGCAAGGCGGGGACGGCACACCGGGAGAAGTAGTGACGGCTAGGGACGGCATAGCGAGGTGCCGCAGTTGCCATCAGGTCCAGGAAGGCGGGAGTTTCAACAAGCCGGAACGCCAACATCTCCTGGGCCAGCAGTTTAGCGATGTTGGCGTTCAAGGCTTGCGCGTGTGGGTGGTTAGCAGTGTATTTCTGCCGCCGCTCCAATGTCTGAGAGATGGTGGGTTGTTGTAAAGAAACGCCTGATGGTGCCTTTGATGGTGCAGGAGAAGGAGATAAGACAGGACCAGGGGAGGATGAGGTAGAAGTCAACAAAGTGGCGGAGGCAGATGAAGTGGTGTCCTGGCTCGTCCTCTGGAGTGCATCGCCAGCACAGTCAGCAGTGGCAGTGGCAGAGGCAGAGGCAGTGGCAGTGGCGTGAACGGCAGTCGGCCTTTGTCCTGCCGTTGCTGCCTGCCACTGATTCCAGTGCTTGGATTCCAAATGACGGCGCATTGAAGTGGTGGACAGGTTGCTCTTCTCAGAGCCCCTAATCAATTTCGAGAGGCAAATTGTGCAGACAACACTATATCTGTCCTCGGCGCATTCCTTGAAAAAACTCCACACCTTCGAGAAACGTGCCCTCGAGGTGGGAGTTTTTCGGGGCTGGGTACGAACTGGAACATCTTGGGAGATTCCGGGTGTGGCCTGGCTTCGCCTAAGCTGCTGACCTCTGCCTCTGCCTCTAGCTACCCTTTTTGGTGCTGCACCTGCCTCAACATCCACACTACTTTCCCCGCTTGACATCCCCCCTGTCCAGGTCGGGTCAGTGTCCTCATCATCCACCACTTCCTCTTCCAACTCCTGTCTCATCTCCTCCTCCCGCACAATGCGCCGGTCAACTGGATGCCCTGACGGCAACTGCGTCACATCATCGTCGATGAGGGTGGGTTGCTGGTCATCCACCACCAAATCGAACGGAGATGGAGGAGACTCTAGTGTTTGAGCATCTGGATACAGATGCTCCTCTGTTAGGTTCGTGGAATCGTGACGTGGAGAGGCAGGTTGAGGGACAATGAAAGGAGCGGAGAACAGCTCTGGGGAGCAGGGACAGTTTGGGTTATTGTTCTGTAAAGCTTCGGAATTTTGGGAGGAAGGAAGACAAGACTGTTGGGTAATAGGAGGAGAGGAGGCAGAGTCTGACTGGCTGCTGGACAATGTGCTGTAAGCGTTCTCTGACAGCCATTGCAAGACCTGTTCCTGGTTCTCGGGCCTACTAAGGTTTGTACCCTGCAGTTTAGTTAATGTGGCAAGCAACCCTGGCACTGTGGAGTGGCGCAATGCTTGCTGCCCCACAGGAGTAGGCACGGGACGCCCTGTGGCTTCACTGCTACCTTGCTCCCCAGAACCATTCCCCCGACCTCGCCCACGGCCTCGTCCACGTCCCTTTCCGGGAGCCTTGCGCATTTTGAATTCCTAGTTAGAAATTGGCACTGTATACCAGTAGTAAAAATTGTGGGTGCACGTAACCCCAATATATTCTTTGAATTCCCAGTCAGACACTGGCACTATATGGCAGTAGCAAGAAATGAGGGTATTTGTATTCCCAATATACTCTTTGAATTCCCAGTCAGACAATGGCACTGTATACCAGTAGTAAAAATTGTGGGTGCACGTAACCCCAATATATTCTTTGAATTCCCAGTCAGAAACTGGCACTATATGGCAGTAGCAAGAAATGAGGGTATTTGTATTCCCAATATACTCTTTGAATTCCCAGTCAGACAATGGCACTGTATACCAGTAGTAAAAATTGTGGGTGCACGTAACCCCAATATATTCTTTGAATTACCAGTCAGACACTGGCACTATATGGCAGTAGCAAGAAATGAGGGTATTTGTATTCCCAATATACTCTTTGAATTCCCAGTCAGACAATGGCACTGTATACCAGTAGTAAAAATTGTGGGTGCACGTAACCCCAATATATTCTTTGAATTACCAGTCAGAAACTGGCACTATATGGCAGTAGCAAGAAATGAGGGTATTTATAACCCCAATATATTCTTTGAATTCCCAGTCAGACAATGGCACTGTATACCAGTAGTAAAAATTGTGGGTGCACGTAACCCCAATATATTCTTTGAATTCCCAGTCAGAAACTGGCACTATATGGCAGTAGCAAGAAATGAGGGTATTTATAACCCCAATATATTCTTTGAATTCCCAGTCAGACAATGGCACTGTATACCAGTAGTAAAAATTGTGGGTGCACGTAACCCCAATATATTCTTTGAATTCCCAGTCAGAAACTGGCACTATATGGCAGTAGCAAGAAATGAGGGTATTTGTATTCCCAATATACTCTTTGAATTCCCAGTCAGACAATGGCACTGTATACCAGTAGTAAAAATTGTGGGTGCACGTAACCCCAATATATTCTTTGAATTCCCAGTCAGAAACTGGCACTATATGGCAGTAGCAAGAAATGAGGGTATTTGTATTCCCAATATACTCTTTGAATTCCCAGTCAGACAATGGCACTGTATACCAGTAGTAAAAATTGTGGGTGCACGTAACCCCAATATATTCTTTGAATTCCCAGTCAGAAACTGGCACTATATGGCAGTAGCAAGAAATGAGGGTATTTGTATTCCCAATATACTCTTTGAATTCCCAGTCAGACAATGGCACTGTATACCAGTAGTAAAAATTGTGGGTGCACGTAACCCCAATATATTCTTTGAATTCCCAGTCAGAAACTGGCACTATATGGCAGTAGCAAGAAATGAGGGTATTTATAACCCCAATATATTCTTTGAATTCCCAGTCAGACAATGGCACTGTATACCAGTAGTAAAAATTGTGGGTGCACGTAACCCCAATATATTCTTTGAATTCCCAGTCAGAAACTGGCACTATATGGCAGTAGCAAGAAATGAGGGTATTTGTATTCCCAATATATTCTTTGAATTCCCAGTCAGACAATGGCACTGTATACCAGTAGTAAAAATTGTGGGTGCACGTAACCCCAATATATTCTTTGAATTCCCAGTCAGAAACTGGCACTATATGGCAGTAGCAAGAAATGAGGGTATTTATAACCCCAATATATTCTTTGAATTCCCAGTCAGACAATGGCACTGTATACCAGTAGTAAAAATTGTGGGTGTATATAGCCCCAATTCTATTGCTAGGGGACTTGCAGGGTATTTCTGGGGTGAAGGTGGGGGGGCACACCGTTGGAACGGGTATCGGGGTATATATCGGGTATACGGGAATACACTGACAGTGTATTCCATTCAGGATCCTGGGAAAGCTGGGTTGCGGCGATTGAGCCCGTCAGTGCCATGTTACACTGACAAGCTTCTCCCTGGAATTTAGCTCTTATAAGAGCTGTTGGTTGTCTTCTCCTTCCTATCCTAGCCTGTCCCTGCCTACCCAGAATCTAAGCCCTAGCTAGCTGGACGGAAACCTCCGTCCTCGGTGAATTGCAAGCTCAGAATGACGCGAAGCTGGGCGTCGCTGTTCTTTTAAATTAGAGGTCACATGTTTTCGGCAGCCAATGGGTTTTGCCTACTTTTTTCAACGTCACCGGTGTCGTAGTTCCTGTCCCACCTACCCAGCGCTGTTATTGGAGCAAAAAAGGCGCCAGGGAAGGTGGGAGGGGAATCGAGTAATGGCGCACTTTACCACGCGGTGTTCGATTCGATTCGAACATGCCGAACAGCCTAATATCCGATCGAACATGAGTTCGATAGAACACTGTTCGCTCATCTCTAGCGGTATATTATTACGGGGCTTTTATATAAACATGGCCACTTCTGAGAATTGTAGATTCCTGATGTCATTGAAAATATCATTTACAGAACAGATTTTGAAGTCGTTTCCAGGTATGTTGTGCTGGTGTATCTAAGCCCTTGTGATACTGTGCTGTACCACGTCCTCTATCACTAGGTCACTATATTATGTCCTCAGGCTTGGGCCTCAGCTGAAAGAGACGACTGTGAATGGCCATTTTCCTGTGGTCGACGCTTGTGTAAGAGGCCACAGGAAAATGGCCAATGGACATGCACAGTTTGCTGTTTCGGCTGAAGACGCAGCCGATAACACGGCGAAGCGGGAGTAGATGGAGACGTCGCTGGAGAGTCTTCGGACAGCACAGGCGATAATCCCCTGTGCTTTTTGAAGACTCTTTTGCATACTGCAAAAAAAACAAAATAACACCAGAATGGCTGTGTGAGTCAGAATAACAAAGCTAGGAGAAGAATAACCTTTCTTACAGCTATTCCGACATGGTCTGATGATAGAATCGCTTTAAACTTCTCCAGAACTTTATATCTGACCAGTCTGGTAAGTTGCTTGGTCTTCATGATGTTGTTTGTTCACTAGTGTTCAGTAACAAACCAGTGAGGCCTTCACAGAACAGGTGTGTGTATCTATATGGTGGCCGAACACCAAGGGGTTAAACACATCAAATGTTGGTGTTTGGCTGCTTACATGCATACCTATGGCGCGGAGGTATTCAATCGACTACTACTCGCTCATCGCTACGTATTACTTATAAGTCTATACGATGGATATTAGAGGTGATCATTGGTTACAATGTATCATCTTTCAGATTCTTGTGACTTCCTTCACCCCGGGGGTTATGGTTTTCAGCCATTGACCAGTACAGCGCGGTCACCATTTCCGGACACGTTCCAGCGGGCAGGTCTTGTCTTTCGCCTCTTGTCTTCGTGCCCGGACTTCTCTGTCTTCATTATATATATACGGTAATCTCCGCTCGGCTCCTGAATAGAGAGAACTCGTGAACTCCCTCTGGGTAACGTGTGGTAAACACATTTGGAGAATTAATTTTCACTTCCCCAATTTGTTTGAAAACTGAAGCGAAATTTATCTTGGGATCAGAAAGAAAAATCCATCTTCTTGTAAGAGGTTCTGCCACTGGAGTGTTTTCTTCCTGGTGATTTAACATGTGGAAGTCAAAGCTTCATCTCGACATCCTAAAACTAAAAACTGAGCTAATGAAGTGTTCACCTTTATGGCCTCTGCATGGAACTTCCCGGAGCCCAGAGATTTCATTAGGTGACACTTGCAGAAACAAATGGTCATTTTTAGCAGTTAAAGAGCCTATGGGAATACTGGAGGAACATGGAGAAAGACGTTGGGTTTATTCTCAGTATTTTACATTTAGGTTTCATCTACAATTTTTAAAAAATGAGTCACCGAGTACAAACATCTATAGGGGGAAGGTGAAGCTCCTGGACCCCAAGGCAAAATCTAAAACGTGGCCCCTATTTACCAGGTGCCATTTAAAATAGGGGTATACTTTGTGTGATCGAGGAACCTTAGAGATCCAGGGAACTGTAGCGAATTCTACCACTACACCGTCACCCATAGCTAAGCCCCCGCAAATATTACATATCCTGTAGAAGCCAGACGGTAACAGGCTCTATTTACTTACCAATCCTGGCAGGGGCCGGGAGTGACGCCGCGGGCCCCACAAGCACTATTTTACTACTCAGGGGTCATTTCAGACCCCCCGAGTATAATGATCGGAAGCCCAAGGAGAGGTAAGAGAACATAAAAAATACCACTGTTACTTACCTCTCCGCACTCCAGGCAGGCTTTGGGCCTACTTGTGTGACAACCCTGACATCACATGACCGAGACCTGTGTCCCAGATGTCATTGAAGATGGCCGACACCACCGAGGACTGAAAAGACCCCGGAGTATAATAATTGTTCATGGGTGTTCATTATGGGGCATAATACTGTGTGCAGGGGCCACTATGGGGATAATACTGTGTGCAGGGGCCACTATGGGACATAATACTGTGTGCAGGAGCCACTATGGGACATAATACTGTGTGCAGGGGCCACTATGGGGTATAATACTGTGTGCAGGGGCCACTATGGGGACATAATACTGTGTGCAGGGGCCACTATGGGGTATAATACTGTGTGCAGGGGCCACTATGGGACATAATACTGTGTGCAGGGGTCACTATGGGACATAATACTGTGTGCAGGGGCCACTATGGGACATAATACTGTGTGCAGGGGCCACTATGGGACATAATACTGTGTGCAGGGGCCACTATGGGACATAATACTGTGTGCAGGGGCCACTATAGGGCATAATACTGTGTGCAGGGGCCACTATGGGACATAATACTGTGTGCAGGGGCCACTATGGGGCATAATACTGTGTGCAGGGGCCACTATGGGGGATAATACTGTGTGCAGGGGCCACTATGGGACATAATAGTGTGTGCAGGGGCCACCATGGGACATAATACTGTGTGCAGGGGCCACTATGGGGACATAATACTGTGTGCAGGGGCCACTATGGGGCATAATACTGTGTGCAGGGGCCACTATGGGGGATAATACTGTGTGCAGGGGCCACTATGGGACATAATAGTGTGTGCAGGGGCCACCATGGGACATAATACTGTGTGCAGGGGCCACTATGGGGACATAATACTGTGTGCAGGGGCCACTATGGGACATAATACTGTGTGCAGGGGCCACTATAGGGCATAATACTGTGTGCAGGGGCCACTATGGGACATAATACTGTGTGCAGGAGCCACTATGGGACATAATACTGTGTGCAGGGGCCACTATGGGACATAATACTGTGTGCAGGGGCCACTATGGGGCATAATACTGTGTGCAGGGGCCACTATGGGACATAATACTGTGTGCAGGGGCCACTATGGGACATAATACTGTGTGCAGGGGCCACTATGGGGACATAATACTGTGTGCAGGGGCCACTATGGGACATAATACTGTGTGCAGGGGCCACTATGGGACATAATACTGTGTGCAGGGGCCACTATGGGACATAATACTGTGTGCAGGAGCCACTATGGGACATAATACTGTGTGCAGGGGCCACTATGGGACATAATACTGTGTGCAGGAGCCACTATGGGACATAATACTGTGTGCAGGGGCCACTATGGGACATAATACTGTGTGCAGGGGCCACTATGGGGCATAATACTGTGTGCAGGGGCCACTATGGGACATAATACTGTGTGCAGGAGCCACTATGGGACATAATACTGTGTGCAGGGGACACTATGGGGTATAATACTGTGTGCAGGGGCCACTAAGAGACATAATACTGTGTGCAGGGGCCACTATGGGGGATAATACTGTGTGCAGGAGCCACTATGGGACATAATACTGTGTGCAGGGGTCACTATAGGACATAATACTGCGTGCAGGGGCCACTATGGGGGATAATACTGTGAGCAGGAGCCACTATGGGGTATAATACTGTGTGCAGGGGCCACTATGGGACATAATACTGTGTGCAGGGGTCGCTATTGGGGATAATACTGTGTGCAGGGGCCCCTATGGGGGATAATACTGTGTGCAGGGGACACTATGGGGCATAATACTGTGTGCAGTGGCCACTATGGGGTATAATACTGTGTGCAGGGGCCACTATGGGACATAATACTGTGTGCAGGGGCCACTATGGGGCATAATACTGTGTGCAGTGGCCACTATGGGGCATAATACTGTGTGCAGGGGCCACTATGGGGTATAATACTGTGTGCAGGGGCCACTATGGGACATAATACTGTGTGCAGGGGCCACTATGGGGCATAATACTGTGTGCAGTGGCCACTATGGGGCATAATACTGTGTGCAGTGGCCACTATGGGGTATAATACTGTGTGCAGGGGCCACTATGGGGCATAATACTGTGTGCAGTGGCCACTATGGGGCATAATACTGTGTTGCAGTGGCCACTATGGGGCATAATACTGTGTGCAGTGGCCACTATGGGGCATAATACTGTGTGCAGGGGCCAATACTGTGTGCAGGGGCCACTATGGGACATAATACTGTGTGCAGGGGCCACTATGGGGGATAATACTGTGTGCAGGGGCCACTATGGGGCATAATACTGTGTGCAGGGGCCACAATGGGACATAATACTGTGTGCAGGGACCATTATGGGACATAATACTGTGTGCAGGGGCCACTATGGGACATAATACTGTGTGCAGGGGCCACTATGGGGGATAATACTGTGTACAGGGGCCACTATGGGACATAATACTGTGTGCAGGGGCCACTATGGGGGATAATACTGTGTGCAGGGGCCACTATGGGGCATAATACTGTGTGCAGGGTCCACTATGGGACATAATACTGTGTGCAGGGGCCACTATGGGGGATAATACTGTGTGCAGGGGCCACTATGGGACATAATACTGTGTGCAGGGGCCACTATGGGGGATAATACTGTGTACAGGGGCCACTATGGGACATAATACTGTGTACTGGAGCCACTAAGGGACATAATACTGTGTGCAGGGGCCACTATGGGGCATAATACTGTGTGCAGGGGCCACTATGGGACATAATACTGTGTGCAGGGACCATTATGGGACATAATACTGTGTGCAGGGGCCACTATGGGGTATAATACTGTGTGCAGGGGCCACTAAGAGACATAATACTGTGTGCAGGGGTCACTATGGGGCATAATACTGTGTGCAGGAGCCACTATGGGGTATAATACTTTGTGCAGGGGTCACTATGGGGGATAATACTGTGTGCAGGAGCCACTATGGGGTATAATACTGTGTGCAGGGGCCACTAAGAGACATAATACTGTGTGCAGGGGTCACTGTGGGACATAATACTGTGTGCAGGGGCCACTATGGGGTATAATACTGTGTGCAGGGGCCACTATGGGACATAATACTGTGCGCAGGGGCCACTATGGGGCATAATACTGTGTGCAGGGGCCACTAAGGGACATAATACTGTGTGCAGGGGCCACTATGGGGTATAATACTGTGTGCAGGGGTCACTATGGGACATAATACTGTGTGCAGGGGCCACTATGGGGCATAATACTGTGTGCAGGGGCCACTATGGGACATAATACTGCGTGCAGAGGCCACTATGGGGTATAATACTGTGTGCAGGGGTCACTATGGAAATAATACTGTGTGCAGGGGCCACTATGGGGTATAATACTGTGTGCAGGAGCCACTATGGGACATAATACTGTGTGCAGGGGCCACTATGGGGGATAATACTGTGTGCAGTGGCCACTATGGGGACATAATACTGTGTGCAGGGGCCACTATGGGACATAATACTGTGTGCAGGGGTCACTATGGGGCATAATACTGTGTGCAGGAGCCACTATGGGGCATAATACTGTGTGCAGGAGCCACTATGGGGCATAATACTGTGTGCAGGAGCCACTATGGGACATAATACTGTGTGCAGGGGCCACTATGGGGTATAATGCTGTGTGCAGGGGTCACTATGGGGGATAATACTGTGTGCAGGGGCCACTATGGGGGATAATACTGTGTGCAGGGGCCACTATGGGACATAATACTGTGTGCAGGGGCCACTATGGGACATAATACTGTGTGCAGGGGCCACTATGGGACATAATACTGTGTGCAGGGGCCACTATGGGACATAATACTGTGTGCAGGGGCCACTATGGGACATAATACTGTGTGCAGGGGCCACTATGGGGGATAATACTGTGTGCAGGGGCCACTATGGGACATAATACTGTGTGCAGGGGCCACTATGGGGTATAATGCTGTGTGCAGGGGCCACTATGGGACATAATACTGTGTGCAGGGGCCACTATGGGACATAATACTGTGTGCAGGGGCCACTATAGGGCATAATACTGTGTGCAGGGGCCACTATGGGACATAATACTGTGTGCAGGAGCCACTATGGGACATAATACTGTGTGCAGGGGCCACTATGGGGCATAATACTGTGTGCAGGGGCCACTATGGGGCATAATACTGTGTGCAGGGGCCACTATGGGACATAATACTGTGTGCAGGGGCCACTATGGGACATAATACTGTGTGCAGGGGCCACTATGGGGACATAATACTGTGTGCAGGGGCCACTATGGGACATAATACTGTGTGCAGGGGCCACTATGGGACATAATACTGTGTGCAGGGGCCACTATGGGACATAATACTGTGTGCAGGAGCCACTATGGGACATAATACTGTGTGCAGGGGCCACTATGGGACATAATACTGTGTGCAGGAGCCACTATGGGACATAATACTGTGTGCAGGGGCCACTATGGGACATAATACTGTGTGCAGGGGCCACTATGGGGCATAATACTGTGTGCAGGCGCCACTATGGGACATAATACTGTGTGCAGGAGCCACTATGGGACATAATACTGTGTGCAGGGGACACTATGGGGTATAATACTGTGTGCAGGGGCCACTAAGAGACATAATACTGTGTGCAGGGGCCACTATGGGGGATAATACTGTGTGCAGGAGCCACTATGGGACATAATACTGTGTGCAGGGGTCACTATAGGACATAATACTGCGTGCAGGGGCCACTATGGGGGATAATACTGTGCGCAGGGGCCACTATGGGACATAATACTGTGTGCAGGGGTCGCTATTGGGGATAATACTGTGTGCAGGGGCCCCTATGGGGGATAATACTGTGTGCAGGGGACACTATGGGGCATAATACTGTGTGCAGTGGCCACTATGGGGTATAATACTGTGTGCAGGGGCCACTATGGGACATAATACTGTGTGCAGGGGCCACTATGGGGCATAATACTGTGTGCAGTGGCCACTATGGGGCATAATACTGTGTGCAGTGGCCACTATGGGGTATAATACTGTGTGCAGGGGCCACTATGGGACATAATACTGTGTGCAGGGGCCACTATGGGGCATAATACTGTGTGCAGTGGCCACTATGGGGCATAATACTGTGTGCAGTGGCCACTATGGGGTATAATACTGTGTGCAGGGGCCACTATGGGGCATAATACTGTGTGCAGTGGCCACTATGGGGCATAATACTGTGTTGCAGTGGCCACTATGGGGCATAATACTGTGTGCAGTGGCCACTATGGGGCATAATACTGTGTGCAGGGGCCAATACTGTGTGCAGGGGCCACTATGGGACATAATACTGTGTGCAGGGGCCACTATGGGGGATAATACTGTGTGCAGGGGCCACTATGGGGCATAATACTGTGTGCAGGGGCCACTGTGGGACATAATACTGTGTGCAGGGACCATTATGGGACATAATACTGTGTGCAGGGGCCACTATGGGGTATAATGCTGTGTGCAGGGGTCACTATGGGGGATAATACTGTGTGCAGGGGCCACTATGGGGGATAATACTGTGTGCAGGGGCCACTATGGGACATAATACTGTGTGCAGGGGCCACTATGGGACATAATACTGTGTGCAGGGGCCACTATGGGACATAATACTGTGTGCAGGGGCCACTATGGGGGATAATACTGTGTGCAGGGGCCACTATGGGACATAATACTGTGTGCAGGGGCCACTATGGGGTATAATGCTGTGTGCAGGGGCCACTATGGGACATAATACTGTGTGCAGGGGCCACTATGGGGGATAATACTGTGTGCAGGGGCCACTATGGGGGATAATACTGTGTGCAGTGGCCACTATGGGGGATAATACTGTGTGTAGGGGCCACTATGAGGAATAACACTGTGTGCAGGGGCCACTATGGGACATAATACTGTGTTCAGGGGCCACTATGGGGCATAATACTGTGTGCAGGGGCCACTATAGGACATAATACTGTGTGCAGGGGCCACTATGGGGCATAATACTGTGTGCAGGGGCCACTATAGGACATAATACTGTGTGCAGGGGCCACTATGGGGGATAATACTGTGTGCAGTGGCCACTATGGGGACATAATACTGTGTGCAGGGGCCACTATGGGGGTTAATACTGTGTGCAGGGGCCACTATGGGACATAATACTGTGTACTGGAGCCACTAAGGGACATAATACTGTGTGCAGGGGCCACTATGGGGGATAATACTGTGTGCAGGGGCCACTATGGGGATAATACTGTGTGCAGGGGCCACTATGGGGGATAATACTGTGTGCAGGGGCCACTATGGGGGATAATACTGTGTGCAGTGGCCACTATGGGGGATAATACTGTGTGTAGGGGCCACTATGAGGAATAACACTGTGTGCAGGGGCCACTATGGGACATAATACTGTGTTCAGGGGCCACTATGGGGCATAATACTGTGTGCAGGGGCCACTATAGGACATAATACTGTGTGCAGGGGCCACTATGGGGCATAATACTGTGTGCAGGGGCCACTATAGGACATAATACTGTGTGCAGGGGCCACTATGGGGGTTAATACTGTGTGCAGGGGCCACTATGGGGGATAATACTGTGTGCAGTGGCCACTATGGGGACATAATACTGTGTGCAGGGGCCACTATGGGGGTTAATACTGTGTGCAGGGGCCACTATGGGACATAATACTGTGTACTGGAGCCACTAAGGGACATAATACTGTGTGCAGGGGCCACTATGGGGGATAATACTGTGTGCAGGGGCCACTATGGGGATAATACTGTGTGCAGGGGCCACTATGGGGGATAATACTGTGTGCAGGGGTCACTATGGGGACATTATACTGTGTGCAGGGGCCCCTATGGGACATAATACTGTGTGCAGGGGCCACTATGGGGCATAATACTGTGTGCAGGGGCCACTATGGGACATTATACTGTGTGCAGGGGCCACTATGGGACATAATACTGTGTGGAGGGGCCACTATGGGGACATTATACTGTGTGCAGGGGCCACTATGGGACATAATACTGTGTGCAGGGGCCACTATGGGGCATAATACTGTGTGCAGGGGCCACTATGGGACATTATACTGTGTGCAGGGGCCACTATGGGACATAATACTGTGTGGAGGGGCCACTATGGGGACATTATGCTGTGTGCAGGGGCCACTATGGGACATAATACTGTGTGCAGGGGCCACTATGGGGGTTAATACTGTGTGCAGGGGCCACTATGGGACATAATACTGTGTGCAGGGGCCACTATGGGGCATAATACTGTGTGCAGGGGCCACTATTGGGACATAATACTGTGTGCAGGGGCCACTATGGGACATAATACTGTGTGCAGGGGCCACTATGGGGGTTAATACTGTGTGCAGGGGCCACTATGGGACATAATACTGTGTGCAGGGGCCACTATGAGGCATAATAGTGTGTTCAGGGGCCACTATTGGGCATAATAGTGTGTTCAGGGGCCACTATTGGGACATAATACTGTGTGCAGTGGCCACTATGGGGGATAATACTGTGTGCAGGGGCCACTATGGGACATAATACTGTGTGCAGGGGCCACTATGGGACATTATACTGTGTGCAGTGGCCACTATGAGGCATAATAGTGTGTTCAGGGGCCACTATTGGGCATAATAGTGTGCGCAGGAATGTGGGGGGAGATGGGTCGGTCGGGGTCTTTGGCGCTGATAAGGGAGGGCCCATGTCAGACATTCTCAACAGGGCCACTGGTCATGAGTATCCAATTCCCTTCAGTCTTGGACAACTCCTTTAAAGCAACGTGTTAGAAATACCCAGAATACATAGTACAATGTCTGCTTACAAGCAGTTAGATCTACGCTCAATGGCAGAAACCCCTTAAGAAGAGACGTGAGTAATACTCTGCCGCATCGGGTAGAAAAATATTAATTTCTGTCTGCCCTGCCATTGAGTTAGTGATGTGATATTATGGATGGATATTTTCTCCAGAGGACACAATGCCTTTCTTTGATGGGAGTATCTGCTGATCGTGAGTTGACTGCGTTGTCCTATTCTTAATGGATTTCCCATTCTGAGACGTTCAGTCTGATCCTCCAGCGAGAGGGAAAAGCTCAGATTAAATATTTACCTGAGTCTCTTTTGGACTAACCCGGTCGTAACCTCCAGTTCAGATGTGTTTCCAGCAGTGCCAAAGTCAGCGACTTAATTTGGCACCAACCAGGAGACGCAAAGAAGGAGGTGAAGCTATTGCCAAAGCACAAGGCGTGTGGGAGACACTTCACTCCGACACCTCACACTCAAGCTCATTGTATGAACATGTCAGTGACTGAATAAACGTTCTCAGTGATGACTATACAAGCTGTAGCCTCTAACTGTATCAATGATAACATATATGTGCGTCTACAAGAATATTATACTGTAATACTGCCCCATGTACAAAAGTATAGCTACTATAATACTGCTCCTATATACAAGAATATAACTACTATAATACTACTCCTATGTACAAGAGTATAGCTACTATAATACTGCTCCTATGTACAAGAATATAACTACTATAATACTACCCTCTATGTACAAGAATATAACTACTATAATACTACTCCTATGTACAAGAATATAACTACTATAATACTGCTCCTATGTACAAGAATATAACTACTATAATACTGCTCCTATGTACAAGAATATAACTACTATAATACTACCCTCTATGTACAAGAATATAACTACTATAATACTACCTCCTATGTACAAGAATATAACTACTATAATACTACTCCTATGTACAAGAATATAACTACTATAATACTACTCCTATGTACAAGAATATAACTACTATAATACTACCTCCTATGTACAAGAATATAACTACTATAATACTACTCCTATGTACAAGAATATAACTACTATAATACTGCTCCTATGTACAAGAATATAACTACTATAATACTACTCCTATGTACAAGAATATAATTACTATAATACTACTCCTATGTACAAGAATATAACTACTATAATACTACTCCTATGTACAAGAATATAACTACTATAATACTGTTCCTATGTACAAGAATATAACTACTATAAAACCGCTCCTATGTACTAGAATATAACTACTATAATACTACCTCCTATGTACAAGGATATAACTACTATAATACTACTCCTATGTACAAGAGTATAGCTACTATAATACTGCTCCTATATACAAGAATATAACTACTATAATACTACTCCTATGTACAAGAGTATAGCTACTATAATACTGCTCCTATGTACAAGAATATAACTACTATAATACTACCCTCTATGTACAAGAATATAACTACTATAATACTACCTCCTATGTACAAGAATATAACTACTATAATACTACTCCTATGTACAAGAATATAACTACTATAATACTGCTCCTATGTACAAGAATATAACTACTATAATACTGCTCCTATGTACAAGAATATAACTACTATAATACTACCCTCTATGTACAAGAATATAACTACTATAATACTACCTCCTATGTACAAGAATATAACTACTATAATACTACTCCTATGTACAAGAATATAACTACTATAATACTACTCCTATGTACAAGAATATAACTACTATAATACTACCTCCTATGTACAAGAATATAACTACTATAATACTACTCCTATGTACAAGAATATAACTACTATAATACTGCTCCTATGTACAAGAATATAACTACTATAATACTACTCCTATGTACAAGAATATAATTACTATAATACTACTCCTATGTACAAGAATATAACTACTATAATACTACTCCTATGTACAAGAATATAACTACTATAATACTGTTCCTATGTACAAGAATATAACTACTATAAAACCGCTCCTATGTACTAGAATATAACTACTATAATACTACCTCCTATGTACAAGGATATAACTACTATAATACTACTCCTATGTACAAGAGTATAGCTACTATAATACTGCTCCTATATACAAGAATATAACTACTATAATACTACTCCTATGTACAAGAGTATAGCTACTATAATACTGCTCCTATGTACAAGAATATAACTACTATAATACTACCCTCTATGTACAAGAATATAACTACTATAATACTACCTCCTATGTACAAGAATATAACTACTATAATACTACTCCTATGTACAAGAATATAACTACTATAATACTGCTCCTATGTACAAGAATATAACTACTATAATACTGCTCCTATGTACAAGAATATAACTACTATAATACTACCCTCTATGTACAAGAATATAACTACTATAATACTACCTCCTATGTACAAGAATATAACTACTATAATACTACTCCTATGTACAAGAATATAACTACTATAATACTACTCCTATGTACAAGAATATAACTACTATAATACTACCTCCTATGTACAAGAATATAACTACTATAATACTACTCCTATGTACAAGAATATAACTACTATAATACTGCTCCTATGTACAAGAATATAACTACTATAATACTACTCCTATGTACAAGAATATAATTACTATAATACTACTCCTATGTACAAGAATATAACTACTATAATACTACTCCTATGTACAAGAATATAACTACTATAATACTGTTCCTATGTACAAGAATATAACTACTATAAAACCGCTCCTATGTACTAGAATATAACTACTATAATACTACCTCCTATGTACAAGGATATAACTACTATAATACTTATCCTATGTACAAGAATATAACTACTGTAATACTACTCCTATGTACAAGAATATAACTACTATAATACTACCCCCTATGTACAAGAATATAACTACTATAATACTGATCCTATGTACAAGAATATAACTACTATAATACTGCTCCTATGTACAAGAATATAACTACTATAATATTGCTCCTGTGTACAAGAATATAACTATTAGAAAAAATAGAGAAGTAGCTCACCTATCTTCCGTTCACTTGTCCTCCTGTGGTGCACGACCCTGTTCTCCTTGACCTCTTCGAGCAAAACGATGAGAAAAAATTCCATAAAAGGATTCAAACAAAGTTTGAAGGATCTGCAGCTCAGAGGAGGTTAAAACTCAAAAAAACTTTATTTCATACTTTTAAAAGGACTCACCCCAAATGGGTGAATACATTCAGAGGTTTAACAACAAGACATAGTGAGAAAAAGATAGAAAAATGTGAAAATAAAACCAAAAACCACTATGTACAAGAATATAACTACTATAATACTGCTCCTATGTACAAGAATATAACTATTATAATACTACTCCCTATATACAAGAATATAACTACTATAATACTACCTCCTATGTACAAGAATATAACTACTATAATACTGCTCCTATGTACAAGAATATAACTATTATAATACTACTCCTAGTAAGTAAGCGGCCATTTTCTTGTGGCTTGTGGGCATGCGCAGGCCCGAGGCCTTGAAGTTTGATCCCCAGCGTCGGAAGGAGACGCGTGAAAAGGCCGATCCTGAAGAAGATGGAGGCAGCGTTGGAGATTTCCCTCGCAGCATTTGGAGAACTCATTTGCATACTGACGAAAACCGGCATTTCTATTGAATGTTGGCGCGGAGAAGACATCTAACGGTAGGAGAAGAATTGTCTTTCTTAAGGCTATTCCTACGTGTGATTGACAAAAAATTCGATTTTAATGGTAGAATCCCTTTAAGATTTGTCTGAAATATCTAGGAATCACTGAGGGAATAGATTAGGACTGTTATATCCTATGCCAGTCTTATTGCAAGTCTTGGTGCTAGGCGCTCCATATTTCTTCGGCCTGTTAATAAATCAGGCCCCCACCAGTACAAGCGTCATCTTGGTCAATCGAGAATGGTCATTGATTTCCTATATATTTCATGGTAATTTTCTGGTGTAACTGTAATAGATATTTTGGGCCGCTGTGTCTTCCCCTCTCCTCTCCTCCCCTCTCCTCCCCTCTCCTCTCCTCTTCTCTCCTCCCCTCTCCTCCCCTCTCCTCTCCTCTCCTCTCCTCTCTTCTCCTCTCCTCTCCTCTCCTCCCCTCTCCTCCCCTCTCCTCCCCTCTCCTCTCCTCTCTTCCCCTCTCCTCTCCTATCCTCCCCTCTCCTCTCCTCCCCTCTCCTCTCCTCCCCTCTCCTCCCCTCTCCTCCCCTCTCCTCTCCTCCCCTCTCCTCCCCTCTCCTCTCCTCCCCTCTCCTCCCCTCTCCTCTCTTCTCCTCTCCTCCCCTCTCCTCCCCTCTCCTCTCTTCTCCTCTCCTCCCCTCTCCTCTCTTCTCCTCTCCTCCCCTCTCCTCCCCTCTCCTCTCTTCTCCTCTCCTCTCCTCCCCTCTCCTCCCCTCTCCTCTCCTCCCCTCTCCTCCCCTCTCCTCTCCTCCCCTCTCCTCTCCTCTCTTCTCCTCCCCTCTCCTCTCTTCTCCTCTCCTCCCCTCTCCTCCCCTCTCCTCCCCTCTCCTCCCCTCTCCTCCTCTTCTCTCTTCTCCTCTCCTCTCCTCCCCTCCCCTCCCCTCTCCTCCCCTCTCCTCTCCTCTCCTCTCCTCCCCTCTCCTCCCCTCTCCTCCTCTTCTCTCTTCTCCTCTCCTCTCCTCTCCTCTCCTCTCCTCCCCTCCCCTCTCCTCCCCTCTCCTCCCCTCTCCTCTCCTCTCCTCTCCTCTCCTCTTCTCTCCTCTCCTCCCCTCTCCTCCTCTTCTCTCTTCTCCTCTCCTCTCCTCTCCTCTCCTCCCCTCTCCTCTCCTCTTCTCTCTTCTCTCTTCTCCTCTCCTCTCCTCTCCTCTCCTGATCTGTCCACATTCCCAGACATGGCTAGTAAAGAGCACACAATGGAGAGGTTGGCAAAAGGGAGGGCTGTGCCACCATCTATGTAGATGTGTTGGTACCTGACCCCCATTATATACCTATTGGCCACCTGTAGCCTGGCAGTAGCCGAGCTGTGGATTTCGCTCTTCCCTAAGTTTCTGATCTCTATGTCTTAAGACTTGTATGATTTGACTTTTAGAAACTTGTGATTGTTTGCTCGATATCTCCAGAGTCACTTTGTCATTAGTAACAATGGCAGAAGGCGAGGAGCGCGGCGTGAAAGCTTCGATTGTTTCCTTTGTTCCTGTAACGTTTTCTCAGAATTTCCTTTCCTATTTGTTACATTGTAGCCGCTGCTATGGATCTTTACAATGAAGTGTAATACTGCAGGCTTATACCTTCCTGGAAATCGCTCTATGATTTCAATTCCCACCAATTTAAAGGAAATAATTACTGTTTGCAATGTGACGGCCACCCAACGAGCGGCCGCGATCGACTCAATTACCTGCTGGGGCTCACGGCTGCGGCTTCTCCTCCAATGAGGATAGTTATTATGTTCTGTGATAAAGCTAATAAAATGACTTGTATTTATTTTTGCTGGTGTCGTTGTGTTCGGGTTTGTGGGGTCGGGGGGTGGGGGGCTGTGAGGGGGGGGGGTAACACTCTGTGTGGCTTCAATGGAAAATCTATTCTGTATGTTTGATGCCGCTGTCTGACCTTTGTGTTCACTCAATTCGTAGAAAGTGTGTGAAATAGTGCGATACCTTTTGGGTGGCAAAATGGGGGGGGGGGGGGAGGACGACGAAGTGTCAGGTCTGAGGAGAGAGATCGGATTATCTTCTTGTTTGGATTTATTTCTGATTTTGCAGAATGTTCCTAATCTTCATCTTATTTATGTCTACAGGATCTCTATACTGGTAAATACAGATCATATTCCTTCCAGTGATCTCCCCCATGTCATTATCCTGTACCCCAAGTATCAGCCTGTCATTATCCTGTACCCCAAGTATCAGCCTGTCATTACCCTGTACCCCAAGTATCAGCCTGTCATTATCCTGTACCCCGAGTATCAGCCTGTCATTATCCTGTACCCCAAGTATCAGCCTGTCATTATCCTGTACCCCAAGTATCAGCCTGTCATTATCCTGTACCCCAAGTATCAGCCTGTCATTATCCTGTACCCCAAGTATCAGCCTGTCATTATCCTGTACCCCAAGTATCAGCCTGTCATTATCCTGTACCCCAAGTATCAGCCTGTCATTATCCTGTACCCCAAGTATCAGCCTGTCATTATCCTGTACCCCGAGTATCAGCCTGTCATTATCCTGTACCCCGAGTATCAGCCTGTCATTACCCTGTACCCCAAGTATCAGCCTGTCATTATCCTGTACCCCAAGTATCAGCCTGTCATTACCCTGTACCCCGAGTATCAGCCTGTCATTACCCTGTACCCCGAGTATCAGCCTGTCATTGTCCTGTACCCCGAGTATCAGCCTGTCATTATCCTGTACCCCGAGTATCAGCCTGTCATTATCCTGTACCCCGAGTATCAGCCTGTCATTATCCTGTACCCCAAGTATCAGCCTGTCATTATCCTGTACCCCGAGTATCAGCCTGTCATTATCCTGTACCCCAAGTATCAGCCTGTCATTATCCTGTACCCCGAGTGTCAGCCTATTATCCTGTACCCCGAGTATCAGCCTGTCATTATCCTGTACCCCGAGTGTCAGCCTATTATCCTGTACCCCAAGTATCAGCCTGTCATTATCCTGTACCCCGAGTATCAGTGTGTCATTATTTTGTTCTATGAGTGTCAGCCTGTCATTTGGAATGAAGTGTCCTGTCCTGTCCTTTCCATTGAAAGTGTCACAATAAGATGTGTCTCGGTGTCATTACTGACAAGATCATTGGGGATACTTGGCTGCGATTGTGGGGTACTCAAGGCATGGTAACTTTTGGCCTATGCACACTTTGGCAGCTCCATAAATGACCCTTCTGTTGCAGCTCTCTTCTGGCTCAGGAGCGAGCTGTCTGACAATATATTGTAACTTGTGCTCAGTAAGTCCCTGCCAACTATGAGCCCTGTTCCATGTTTGTGTGAGTGTCACTGATACTTTGCTATGCGTTGGTCTGTGGTCGGGTTGCCCCATAGCCTGTCCGGCTCTCAGATGGTCATTTATACGGGAAGTGAGGCTTAATTTTGAGCTATAAAAATGATAGCTTACTGTCAGCCGACCAGTCCAGGAGGCTTATGGAATGAGAGGTAATAAAACCTCCATTGTACTCATGTAAAAACTGGCTACCAGAAAGGAGTCTATTACATCCAAAGCATGTGCTGCGAGTGACAGGAACACGGTCAACATTGAGAGAGGATGGAGCAAACTGGAGAGCAGATGGAGAGCCAAATTCTTCACCTCTGTAACCCGCACATGGATGGAAGTGCTACTACCGAGAGCACTATAACAGTAATAGGTTACTACAGAACTGTAGAAATAAGCGTGAATAAATACTACTTGTAAGTACTGTCAATACTGCTAATATAACTACTATAATACTACTCCTGTGTACAAGAATATAACTACTATAATACTGCTCCTATGTACAAGAATATAACTACTATAATACTACCCCCTATGTACAAGAATATAACTACTATAATACTACCTCCTATGTACAAGAATATAACTACTATAATACTGCTCCTATGTACAAGAATATAACTACTATAATACTACTCCTATGTACAAGAATATAACTACTATAATACTGCTCCTATGTACAAGAATATAACTACTATAATACTACTCCTATGTGCAAGAATATAACTACTATAATACTACTCCTATGTACAAGAATATAACTACTATAATACTACTCCTATGTACAAGAATATAACTACTATAATACTACTCCTATGTACAAGAATATAACTACTATAATACTGCTCCTATGTACAAGAATATAACTACTATAATACTGCTCCTATGTACAAGAATATAACTACTATAATACTATAATACTGCTCCTATGTACAAGAATATAACTACTATAATACTACTCCTATGTACAAGAATATAACTACTATAATACTACTCCTATGTACAAGAATATAGCTACTATAATACTACTCCTATGTACAAGAATATAACTACTATAATACTACTACTATGTACAAGAATATAACTACTATAATACTACTCCTATGTACAAGAATATAACTACTATAATACTACCTCCTATGTACAAGAATATAACTACTATAATACTACTCCTATGTACAAGAATATAACTACTATAATACTACTCCTATGTACAAGAATATACCTACTATAATACTACTCCTATGTACAAGAATATAACTACTATAATACTGCTCCTATGTACAAGAATATAACTACTATAATACTGCTCCTATGTACAAGAATATAACTACTATAATACTACCTCCTATGTACAAGAATATTACTATAATACTACTCCCATATACAAGAATATCACTACTATAATACTACCTCCTATGTACAAGAATATAACTACTATAATACTACTCCTATGTACAAGAATATACCTACTATAATACTACTCCTATGTACAAGAATATAACTACTATAATACTGCTCCTATGTACAAGAATATAACTACTATAATACTACTCCTATGTACAAGAATATAACTACTATAATACTACTCCTATGTACAAGAATATAACTACTATAATACTACTCCTATGTACAAGAATATAACTACTATAATACTACTCCTATGTACAAGAATATAACTACTATAATACTGCTTCTATGTACAAGAATATAACTACTATAATACTGCTCCTATGTACAAGAATATAACTACTATAATACTGCTCCTATGTACAAGAATATAACTACTATAATACTATAATACTGCTCCTATGTACAAGAATATAACTACTATAATACTACTCTATGTACAAGAATATAACTACTATAATACTACTCCTATGTACAAGAATATAGCTACTATAATACTACTCCTATGTACAAGAATATAACTACTATAATACTACTACTATGTACAAGAATATAACTACTATAATACTACTCCTATGTACAAGAATATAACTACTATAATACTACCTCCTATGTACAAGAATATAACTACTATAATACTACTCCTATGTACAAGAATATAACTACTATAATACTACTCCTATGTACAAGAATATACCTACTATAATACTACTCCTATGTACAAGAATATAACTACTATAATACTGCTCCTATGTACAAGAATATAACTACTATAATACTACCTCCTATGTACAAGAATATTACTATAATACTACTCCCATATACAAGAATATCACTACTATAATACTACCTCCTATGTACAAGAATATAACTACTATAATACTACTCCTATGTACAAGAATATACCTACTATAATACTACTCCTATGTACAAGAATATAACTACTATAAT
This sequence comes from Leptodactylus fuscus, assembly GCF_031893055.1. Lineage (NCBI taxonomy): Eukaryota > Metazoa > Chordata > Amphibia > Anura > Leptodactylidae > Leptodactylus > Leptodactylus fuscus. The sequence goes on from NC_134272.1 coordinate 90,904,212, forward strand.
ACTGCTCCTATGTACAAGAATATAACTACTATAATACTGCTCCTATGTACAAGAATATAACTACTATAATACTACCTCCTATGTACAAGAATATTACTATAATACTACTCCCATATACAAGAATATCACTACTATAATACTACCTCCTATGTACAAGAATATAACTACTATAATACTACTCCTATGTACAAGAATATACCTACTATAATACTACTCCTATGTACAAGAATATAACTACTATAATACTGCTCCTATGTACAAGAATATAACTACTATAATACTACCTCCTATGTACAAGAATATTACTATAATACTACTCCCATATACAAGAATATAACTACTGTAATACTACTCCTATGTACAAGAATATAACTACTATAATACTACCCCTATGTACAAGAATATAACTACTATAATACTACTCCTATGTACAAGAATATAACTACTATAATACTACTCATATGTACAAGAATATAACTACTATAATACTACTCCTATGTACAAGAATATAACTACTATAATACTGATCCTATGTACAAGAATATAACTACTATAATACTACTCCTATGTACAAGAATATAACTACTATAATACTACTCCTATGTACAAGAATATAACTACTATAATACTACTCCTATGTACAAGAATATAACTACTATAATACTACTCCTATGTACAAGAATATAACTACTATAATACTGCTCCTATGTACAAGAATATAACTACTATAATACTGCTCCTATGTACAAGAATATAACTACTATAATACTATAATACTGCTCCTATGTACAAGAATATAACTACTATAATACTACTCCTATGTACAAGAATATAGCTACTATAATACTACTCCTATGTACAAGAATATAACTACTATAATACTACTACTATGTACAAGAATATAACTACTATAATACTACTCCTATGTACAAGAATATAACTACTATAATACTACCTCCTATGTACAAGAATATAACTACTATAATACTACTCCTATGTACAAGAATATAACTACTATAATACTACTCCTATGTACAAGAATATACCTACTATAATACTACTCCTATGTACAAGAATATAACTACTATAATACTGCTCCTATGTACAAGAATATAACTACTATAATACTACCTCCTATGTACAAGAATATTACTATAATACTACTCCCATATACAAGAATATCACTACTATAATACTACCTCCTATGTACAAGAATATAACTACTATAATACTACTCCTATGTACAAGAATATACCTACTATAATACTACTCCTATGTACAAGAATATAACTACTATAATACTGCTCCTATGTACAAGAATATAACTACTATAATACTGCTCCTATGTACAAGAATATAACTACTATAATACTACCTCCTATGTACAAGAATATTACTATAATACTACTCCCATATACAAGAATATCACTACTATAATACTACCTCCTATGTACAAGAATATAACTACTATAATACTACTCCTATGTACAAGAATATACCTACTATAATACTACTCCTATGTACAAGAATATAACTACTATAATACTGCTCCTATGTACAAGAATATAACTACTATAATACTACCTCCTATGTACAAGAATATTACTATAATACTACTCCCATATACAAGAATATAACTACTGTAATACTACTCCTATGTACAAGAATATAACTACTATAATACTACCCCTATGTACAAGAATATAACTACTATAATACTACTCCTATGTACAAGAATATAACTACTATAATACTACTCATATGTACAAGAATATAACTACTATAATACTACTCCTATGTACAAGAATATAACTACTATAATACTGATCCTATGTACAAGAATATAACTACTATAATACTACTCCTATGTACAAGAATATAACTACTATAATACTACTCCTATGTACAAGAATATAACTACTATAATACTACTCCTATGTACAAGAATATAACTACTATAATACTACTCCTATGTACAAGAATATAACTACTATAATACTGCTCCTATGTACAAGAATATAACTACTATAATACTGCTCCTATGTACAAGAATATAACTACTATAATACTATAATACTGCTCCTATGTACAAGAATATAACTACTATAATACTACTCCTATGTACAAGAATATAGCTACTATAATACTACTCCTATGTACAAGAATATAACTACTATAATACTACTACTATGTACAAGAATATAACTACTATAATACTACTCTATGTACAAGAATATAACTACTATAATACTACCTCCTATGTACAAGAATATAACTACTATAATACTACTCCTATGTACAAGAATATAACTACTATAATACTACTCCTATGTACAAGAATATACCTACTATAATACTACTCCTATGTACAAGAATATAACTACTATAATACTGCTCCTATGTACAAGAATATAACTACTATAATACTGCTCCTATGTACAAGAATATAACTACTATAATACTACCTCCTATGTACAAGAATATTACTATAATACTACTCCCATATACAAGAATATCACTACTATAATACTACCTCCTATGTACAAGAATATAACTACTATAATACTGCTCCCATATACAAGAATATAACTACTGTAATACTACTCCTATGTACAAGAATATAACTACTATAATACTGCTCCTATGTACAAGAATATAACTACTATAATACTACTCCTATGTACAAGAATATAACTACTATAATACTGCTCCCATATACAAGAATATAACTACTGTAATACTACTCCTATGTACAAGAATATAACTACTATAATACTGCTCCTATGTACAAGAATATAACTACTATAATACTACTCCTATGTACAAGAATATAACTACTATAATACTACTCCTATGTACAAGAATATAACTACTATAATACTACTCCTATGTACAAGAATATAACTACTATAATACTACTCCTATGTACAGGAATATAACTACTATAATACTACTCCTATGTACAAGAATATAACTACTATAATACTACTCCTATGTACAAGAATATAACTACTATAATACTACCTCCTATGTACAAGAATATAACTACTATAATACTGCTCCTATGTACAAGAATATAACTACTATAATACTACCTCCTATGTACAAGAATATAACTACTATAATACTACTCCTATGTACAAGAATATAACTACTATAATACTACTCCTATGTACAAGAATATAACTACTATAATACTGCCCCCTATGTACAAGAATATAACTACTATAATACTACCTCCGATGTACAAGAATATAACTGCTATAATACTACCTCCTATGTACAAGAATATAACTACTATAATACTGCTCCTATATACAAGAATATAACTACTATAATACTACTCCTATGTACAAGAATATAACTACTATAATACTACTCCTATATACAAGAATATAACTACTAAAATACTGCTCCTATGTACAAGAATATAACTACTATAATACTACCTCCTATGTACAAGAATATAACTACTATAATACTACTACTATGTACAAGAATATAACTACTATAATACTACCTCCTATGTACAAGAATATAACTACTATAATACTACTCCCTATGTACAAGTATATAACTACTATAATACTACTCCCTATGTACAAGTATATAACTACTATAATACTGCCTCCTATGTACAAGAATATAACTACTATAATACTACTACTATGTACAAGAATATAACTACTATAATACTACCCCTATGTACAAGAATATAACTACTATAATACTACTCCTATGTACAAGAATATAACTACTATAATACTACTTATATGTACAAGAATATAACTACTATAATACTACTCCTATGTACAAGAATATAACTACTATAATACTGCTCCTATGTACAAGAATATAACTACTATAATACTACTCCTATGTACAAGAATATAACTACTATAATACTACTCCTATGTACAAGAATATAACTACTATAATACTACTCCTATGTACAAGAATATAACTACTATAATACTGCTCCTATGTACAAGAATATAACTACTATAATACTGCTCCTATGTACAAGAATATAACTACTATAATACTGCTCCTATGTACAAGAATATAACTACTATAATACTATAATACTGCTCCTATGTACAAGAATATAACTACTATAATACTACTCCTATGTACAAGAATATAACTACTATAATACTACTCCTATGTACAAGAATATAGCTACTATAATACTACTCCTATGTACAAGAATATAACTACTATAATACTACTACTATGTACAAGAATATAACTACTATAATACTACTCCTATGTACAAGAATATAACTACTATAATACTACCTCCTATGTACAAGAATATAACTACTATAATACTACTCCTATGTACAAGAATATAACTACTATAATACTACTCCTATGTACAAGAATATAACTACTATAATACTGCTCCTATGTACAAGAATATAACTACTATAATACTACCTCCTATGTACAAGAATATTACTATAATACTACTCCCATATACAAGAATATCACTACTATAATACTACCTCCTATGTACAAGAATATAACTACTATAATACTGCTCCCATATACAAGAATATAACTACTGTAATACTACTCCTATGTACAAGAATATAACTACTATAATACTGCTCCTATGTACAAGAATATAACTACTATAATACTACTCCTATGTACAAGAATATAACTACTATAATACTACTCCTATGTACAAGAATATAACTACTATAATACTACCTCCTATGTACAAGAATATAACTACTATAATACTACTCCTATGTACAAGAATATAACTACTATAATACTACTCCTATGTACAAGAATATAACTACTATAATACTACTCCTATGTACAGGAATATAACTACTATAATACTACTCCTATGTACAAGAATATAACTACTATAATACTACTCCTATGTACAAGAATATAACTACTATAATACTACCTCCTATGTACAAGAATATAACTACTATAATACTGCTCCTATGTACAAGAATATAACTACTATAATACTACCTCCTATGTACAAGAATATAACTACTATAATACTACTCCTATGTACAAGAATATAACTACTATAATACTGCCCCCTATGTACAAGAATATAACTACTATAATACTACTCCTATGTACAAGAATATAACTACTATAATACTGCCCCCTATGTACAAGAATATAACTACTATAATACTACCTCCGATGTACAAGAATATAACTGCTATAATACTACCTCCTATGTACAAGAATATAACTACTATAATACTGCTCCTATATACAAGAATATAACTACTATAATACTACTCCTATGTACAAGAATATAACTACTATAATACTACTCCTATATACAAGAATATAACTACTAAAATACTGCTCCTATGTACAAGAATATAACTACTATAATACTACCTCCTATGTACAAGAATATAACTACTATAATACTACTACTATGTACAAGAATAAAACTACTATAATACTACCTCCTATGTACAAGAATATAACTACTATAATACTACTCCCTATGTACAAGTATATAACTACTATAATACTACTCCCTATGTACAAGTATATAACTACTATAATACTGCCTCCTATGTACAAGAATATAACTACTATAATACTACTACTATGTACAAGAATATAACTACTATAATACTACCTCCTATGTACAAGAATATAACTACTATAATACTACTCCTATGTACAAGAATATAACTACTATAATACTACTACTATGTACAAGAATATAACTACTATAATACTGCCTCCTATGTACAAGAATATAACTACTATAATACTACTCCTATGTACAAGAATATAACTACTATAATACTACTCCTATGTACAAGAATATAACTACTATAATACTACTCCTATGTACAAGAATATAACTACTATAATACTACCTCCTATGTACTAGTATATAACTACTATAATACTACTCCTATGTACAAGAATATAACTACTATAATACTGCCTCCTATGTACAAGAATATAACTACTATAATACTACTACTATGTACAAGAATATAACTACTATAATACTACCTCCTATGTACAAGAATATAACTACTATAATACTACTCCTATGTACAAGAATATAACTACTATAATACTACTACTATGTACAAGAATATAACTACTATAATACTGCCTCCTATGTACAAGAATATAACTACTATAATACTACTCCTATGTACAAGAATATAACTACTATAATACTACTCCTATGTACAAGAATATAACTACTATAATACTACTCCTATGTACAAGAATATAACTACTATAATACTACTCCTATGTACAAGAATATAACTACTATAATACTACTCCTATGTACAAGAATATAACTACTATAATACTACCTCCTATGTACTAGTATATAACTACTATAATACTACTCCTATGTACAAGAATATAACTACTATAATACTGCCTCCTATGTACAAGAATATAACTACTATAATACTACTACTATGTACAAGAATATAACTACTATAATACTACCTCCTATGTACAAGAATATAACTACTATAATACTACTCCCTATGTACAAGAATATAACTACTATAATACTACTACTATGTACAAGAATATAACTACTATAATACTACCTCCTATGTACTAATATATAACTACTATAATACTACTCCTATGTACAAGAATATAACTACTATAATACTGCCTCCTATGTACAAGAATATAACTACTATAATACTACTACTATGTACAAGAATATAACTACTATAATACTACCTCCTATGTACAAGAATATAACTACTATAATACTGCCTCCTATGTACAAGAATATAACTACTATAATACTACTACTATGTACAAGAATATAACTACTATAATACTGCCTCCTATGTACAAGAATATAACTACTATAATACTACTCCTATGTACAAGAATATAACTACTATAATACTACTCCTATGTACAAGAATATAACTACTATAATACTACTCCTATGTACAAGAATATAACTACTATAATACTGCTCCTATGTACAAGAATATAACTACTATAATACTGCTCCCTATGTACAAGAATATAACTACTATAATACGGCTCCTATGTACAAGAATATAACTACTATAATACTGCCTCCTATGTACAAGAATATAACTACTATAATACTACTCCTATGTACAAGAATATAACTACTATAATACTACTCCTATGTACAAGAATATAACTACTATAATACTACCTCCTATGTACTAGTATATAACTACTATAATACTACTCCTATGTACAAGAATATAACTACTATAATACTGCCTCCTATGTACAAGAATATAACTACTATAATACTACTACTATGTACAAGAATATAACTACTATAATACTACCTCCTATGTACAAGAATATAACTACTATAATACTACTCCTATGTACAAGAATATAACTACTATAATACTACTACTATGTACAAGAATATAACTACTATAATACTGCCTCCTATGTACAAGAATATAACTACTATAATACTACTCCTATGTACAAGAATATAACTACTATAATACTACTACTATGTACAAGAATATAACTACTATAATACTGCCTCCTATGTACAAGAATATAACTACTATAATACTACTCCTATGTACAAGAATATAACTACTATAATACTACTCCTATGTACAAGAATATAACTACTATAATACTGCCTCCTATGTACAAGAATATAACTACTATAATACTACTACTATGTACAAGAATATAACTACTATAATACTACCTCCTATGTACAAGAATATAACTACTATAATACTACTCCCTATGTACAAGAATATAACTACTATAATACTACTACTATGTACAAGAATATAACTACTATAATACTACCTCCTATGTTCTAGTATATAACTACTATAATACTACTCCTATGTACAAGAATATAACTACTATAATACTGCCTCCTATGTACAAGAATATAACTACTATAATACTACTACTATGTACAAGAATATAACTACTATAATACTACCTCCTATGTACAAGAATATAACTACTATAATACTGCCTCCTATGTACAAGAATATAACTACTATAATACTACTACTATGTACAAGAATATAACTACTATAATACTGCCTCCTATGTACAAGAATATAACTACTATAATACTACTCCTATGTACAAGAATATAACTACTATAATACTACTCCTATGTACAAGAATATAACTACTATAATACTACTCCTATGTACAAGAATATAACTACTATAATACTGCTCCTATGTACAAGAATATAACTACTATAATACTGCTCCCTATGTACAAGAATATAACTACTATAATACGGCTCCTATGTACAAGAATATAACTACTATAATACGGCTCCTATGTACAAGAATATAACTACTATAATACTGCCTCCTATGTACAAGAATATAACTACTATAATACTACCTCCTATGTATAAGAATATAACTACTATAATACTGCCTCCTATGTACAAGAATATAACTACTATAATACTACTACTATGTACAAGAATATAACTATTATAATACTACCCCCTGTGTATAAGAATATAGCTGGTGCACCAGTGGCGTAAATAGGAATGGCAGGGCCTCGTGGCGAACTTTTGACATGGGCCCCCACGCTTTCCTGACCGACACTGAAGACCCAGTTTTAACAGTTGAACACTTTTACTTACCTATCTCCCGCTCCGCTGCAGTCTTTGGTGGTCTCGGCCTACTTTAATGACATACTGATGTTACATGGCCTGGGTCAGGACGTCAGATAACTAGGTCCGATGCCTACTAGGAGCGTGGAAAGGTAAGTAACACGTTTATTATGTTCCTTTACCTCTCCTGGGTCTCCAATCTTTATTCTTGAGGGTCCAAGTATAATAATAGTGCTTTTGGTTGTTGCGGCGTCACTTATCTGCCTCTGCCAGGATCGGTAAGTAAACAGAGCCTGTGGCAGCTGCTACCCCTTGTACCCCGGTAGTTACCCCCCTGTGCTATACATTTGCCTTCTTTGGGCAGCACTTCCATCTATAGGTCACTGTATGTAGCTCCGTGTGATGGTGACTGTCACTGTTGCAGCTTTGGGGCCTTAGTTCCAGGTCTTATAATAAAATATTCCCTGCGGTGAGACCATTGAGATGTCTCAGCTATTTCTGTAGTATATAACATGAGCGGCAGTCATAGGGTCACTGCAGCCAGAGTATGAGTGCATCTCCTATGAATCCCGCTCCTACATTCCTCTCAGGTTCCCATTACTGGATAGAAAGGAATGACAATGGGAATTTCTTCTTTGGTTCTCGCTGTATCTTGACGGCCGGGCTTGTCAGATCTTTTACGACTTAACCACAATGTGAATAGCTGAGATAGGAGTTGGGCTGATTTACATCTCGTCCTATCACATGGTAATACTTATTATTTGGAAAATTTGACCCCTGTTTGTTTCTCGTGTTTGCAGGAAACGTGAACAATTCAGGGAGTTCCCAGAGTGAGGTCTGCCAAGGCCCGCGGTTAGAAATCTGTGGTTTTCGTACTGGTCGACTAGTCTTTAAATGTAACAAAAAACAGATTTTATTGATTTTTAAATATCTGTTAACGAGAGAAGAAAATGAGACAGGTTTTTATGGCCATGTGTTCCCCAGCTCTAATAGTGCCGAAATGATAGAGGGTGGGCAGAGACATTGCTAGAACCGGTCACGAGCATGGAGGCCTTGTCTTCCCCAATGGAAAACGAACGTTTAACAGATACAGTAAGAAAGTTACTCAGACGTCCGGATTGTCAAGGGGTGACTTTATCTCTAGGGTACACGTGAGGTTCTTCTTCAACAGAACGTCACCTTATTGACAGAAGACCCAAAACTTACAGTAGGTAGACTTAACCTATCGACCTATGACCTTTGTGCTATGATAAGAGCAGCGCAGTAGGGTCATGTGTGCCATAGACAGACGTATGATGTTCCATCACAGGGTCCAACCAGCTAATTAAATACCCCATCAATAAAACTGGCAGAGTATCTCCCATTTAAAATGACTGCAGAGTCCCCTGTCTGACATATTGGATGTACTTCCCGTAGACACTCACCTTTCCATTGACTGGCAGCGGAATTATCAGGAACTAAAGCAAAGTGACGCGATCTTATAGACAGTGTTGTATATACTGTATCCTGTAGGAACCAAATTAGTCATAAGCAGGCCCAGATTATAGATGCTGCGCTCCACTGTGTATATAACGGCAGAGGGAGATATATCGCCTATGTATGTATGTAACATAAACAGCTTGGACTTCAGATTGATACATTTTATCTGCACTGATACATTGCTACAAATTGTCAGAGCAATAAAGAGATCGAGCTGGGATTCTGTAAATGGGGAGGAATTGAAGTACAAAGTCTGTTAGAAAAGGGGGCCTTACGGTGGCTCAGTGGTTAGCACTGCAGCCCTGCAGCGCTGGAGCCCTGGTGTTCAAATCCCACCATGGGCAAAAAACCATCTGCAAGGAGTTTGTATGTTCTCCCCGTGTTTGCATGGATTTCCATCCCATATTCCAAAAAAAAACAAAACATACTGGTAGGGAAAAATGTACATTGTGAGCTCTATGTGGGGCTCACAATCTACATAAAAAAAAAAAAAAGTCTGTTAGAAAGTAGAGATGAGCAAGTACTGTTTGGATCAGCCGATTCAAACAGCATGCACGCATTGAAATGAATGGACGTAGCCAGCATGCAGGGGGTTAAGCGGACGGCGTCAAAGTGGAAGTACCAGGTGCATCCATTCATTTCAATGCGTGCGTGCTGTTCGGATCGGCTGATCCAAACAGTACTCGCTCATCTCTATTAGAAAGTGTTCTGTACATATAGAATCCCTCATCCTTATTACCCTATACCTGGTGCAATACCACCGCTCTCCGCCACTGCTCTGTACCACCGCTCTCCGCCACTGCTCTGTACCACCGCTCTCCGCCACTGCTCTGTACCACCGCTCTCCGCCACTGCTCTGTACCACCGCTCTCTGCCACTGCTCTGTACCACCGCTCTCTGCCACTGCTCTGTACCACCGCTCTCCGCCACTGCTCTGTACCACCGCTCTCTGCCACTGCTCTGTACCACCGCTCTCCACCACCGCTCTCTGCCACTGCTCTGTACCACCGCTCTCCACCACCGCTCTCTGCCACTGCTCTGTACCACCGCTCTCCGCCACTGCTCTGTACCACCGCTCTCCGCCACTGCTCTGTACCACCGCTCTCTGCCACTGCTCTGTACCACCGCTCTCCGCCACTGCTCTGTATCACCGCTCTCTGCCACTGCTCTGTACCACCGCTCTCCGCCACTGCTCTGTACCACCGCTCTCTGCCACTGCTCTGTACCACCGCTCTCTGCCACCGCTCTCTGCCACCGCTCTGTACCACCGCTCTCCGCCACTGCTCTGTACCACCGCTCTCCGCCACTGCTCTGTACCACCGCTCTCTGCCACTGCTCTGTACCACCGCTCTCTGTCACCGCTCTCCTCCATCGCTCCGCCACTGCTCTGTACCACCGCTCTCCGCCACTGCTCTGTACCACCGCTCTCTGCCACTGCTCTGTACCACCGCTCTCCGTCACCGCTCTCCTCCATCGCTCCACCGCTCTCCGCCACTGCTCTGTACGACCGCTCTCTGCCACTGCTCTGTACCACCGCTCTCTGCCACTGCTCTGTACCACCACTCTCTGCCACTGCTCTGTACCACCACTCTCTGCCACTGCTCTGTACCACCACTCTCTGCCACTGCTCTGTACCACTGCTCTCCGTCACCGCTCTCCTCCATCGCTCCACCGCTCTCCGCCACTGCTCTGTACCACCGCTCTCTGCCACTGCTCTGTACCACCGCTCTCCGCCACTGCTCTGTACCACCGCTCTCCGTCACCGCTCTCCTCCATCGCTCCACCGCTCTCCGCCACTGCTCTGTACCACCGCTCTCCGCCACTGCTCTGTACCACCGCTCTCCGCCACTGCTCTGTACCACCGCTCTCTGCCACTGCTCTGTACCACCGCTCTCCGTCACCGCTCCACCGCTCTCCGCCACTGCTCTGTACGACCACTCTCTGCCACTGCTCTGTACCACCGCTCTCTGCCACTGCTCTGTACCACCGCTCTCCGTCACCGCTCCACCGCTCTCCGCCACTGCTCTGTACGACCACTCTCTGCCACTGCTCTGTACCACCGCTCTCCGCCACTGCTCTGTACCACCGCTCTCTGCCACTGCTCTGTACCACCGCTCTCTGTCACCGCTCTCCTCCATCGCTCCGCCACTGCTCTGTACCACCGCTCTCTGCCACTGCTCTGTACCACCGCTCTCCGCCACTGCTCTGTACCACCGCTCTCCGTCACCGCTCTCCTCCATCGCTCCACCGCTCTCCGCCACTGCTCTGTACGACCACTCTCTGCCACTGCTCTGTACCACCGCTCTCCGCCACTGCTCTGTACCACCGCTCTCCGCCACTGCTCTGTACCACCGCTCTCTGCCACTGCTCTGTACCACCGCTCTCCGCCACTGCTCTGTACCACCGCTCTCCGCCACTGCTCTGTACCACCGCTCTCTGCCACTGCTCTGTACCACCGCTCTCCGCCACTGCTCTGTACGACCACTCTCTGCCACTGCTCTGTACCACCGCTCTCTGCCACTGCTCTGTACCACCACTCTCCGTCACCGCTCTCCGCCACTGCTCTCCGTCAACGCTCTCTGCCACCGCTCTCCTCCACTGCTCTCCGTCACCGCTCTCCGCCATTGCTCCATCACTCTCCGCCACCCACCATCACCAGCTTTCAATGCATTTTGCTGACAGGTGACTATAGACAGCCCTCTCTAATGATGTGAACACGAGGCGCCCGATGCAGATAACCTTCCCACATGCTACAGGAAACAAAGAGCAGATTTCCAACATTTTACTGCTGGAAGGAAACTTTTCCGTGTACATGTGGAAATTTTATATAAAGTCGTCGCGGCCGGAGCCGCTGGTTACATAACTGAAGATTTCCCTTGTTAGTAAAGTGACTGCAATGTGGAGGAGCTGGATCAAGTAGTCAGTGACCAGGACGTGATCACCCTCACAGAACACCAATCAAACGGACAGTAACGGATGGTTATCAGTATCAGGCTATATAGTTATATCGTTATCAGGTTATCCGTTACTGTCCGTTGTCCATAGACCTCAATGTTTTTAAAAAAAAAAAAAAAAAAAAAATGGACACTTGTTCACGGACAGAAAAGTTCTGCATGTAGGATTTTTGGTCCACTTGAAAAAACGGACATGGTTGTACACAGACACTTATGGACACAAATGGACAACAGATAAAATCCCATTGAAATGAATGAAAATTGTAATGGACACAGCTAGTATCCGTTGCTAAAATCTTGAATGGACAGTAGCTACGGACACTGATGTCGGACACCAATGATAGTGTGGACACCCCCTAATACTGATGTCTTCTGGCAGAGAGGAGCTTGTAACTAAATTTCTCCCCACGGCGAATCCGTCTGATCCCATCTGTACAATTTAGCAGCATTGATAATCCTTCTTTGACCATAACAACAAGATAACTTTTTTTTTGTCTACAACATGTCTGTGCTCACAAGCTTCCCATCATTTCCTTGTTAGTGCCCCCCCCCCCCCCCCCGTTTTGCTTCACAGCCTCCCCCGCAGAATCCATCCTTGACTATATGTTGCTGTTCAACCACTATTTTTGTTGTTAGAAGGTTTTCTCCTTCCTGACAGTGGAAGGTTGTGTATCATAAAATCTCTTCCCCTGTCTCTCTCCAGTGCACCAAATGGCAAGGGTAATACATTTATGATGCACAGACTGGCAGATATCTAAGGGAATTAGAAAGGAGAACAAAGAAGTGTAACCCACTGTAATATAGTGAGGGTGATGTGTTGGCCCCCCTGACTTCTGGGCCTGGTTGCTGCTACAAACCATATAGATACATCAGGGCACTGTCCCCCTCATACACTGCTGTCTCTGCACCTCAAATCCCCTGTCTGGTTCATCTTATTCCCACATTCCCAGATCTCAGATAACAGTGACACATTGTATCCTTAATGTATCCCTATGTGGTATATATTGTTACTTAGTTCTCCAATGGTTGCTACTCCAGGATTGAGCGTGACTATTGTGCTTACTGTGGACATTAAGGAAGTATTCCAATCTTCATGGCATGAGGTATGCTAGGAAATTATCTAAACTTTAAGATCAGTGAGGCCTCAACAAGTCCAGAGAGTGAAGGGACCGCAGTGCTGGCGGAGAGCTGTGCTTTACTGTCTCTCTCTGCAATGGCGCCCCAAACACCCAGTGTAATGAGAAGTGTAGTGCACCCCCTTACCAATAAAGATGTGGGGGAGCCAATGTGCAGGGAAATATAATACACACAGTGATGTCACAGTACAGGATAATACACACAGTGATGTCACAGTACAGAGATAATACACACAGTGATGTCACAGTACAGGGATAATACACACAGTGATGTCACAGTACAGGATCATACACACAGTGATGTCACAGTACAGGGATAATACACACAGTGATGTCACAGTACAGAGATAATACACAGTGATGTCACAGTACAGAGATAATACACACAGTGATGTCACAGTACAGGGATAATACACACAGTGATGTCACAGTACAGAGATAATACACACAGTGATGTCACAGTACAGGATAATACACACAGTGATGTCACAGTACAGGATAATACACACAGTGATGTCACAGTACAGGATAATACACACAGTGATGTCACAGTACAGAGATAATACACACAGTGATGTCACAGTACAGAGATAATACACACAGTGATGTCACAGTACAGAGATAATACACACAGTGATGTCACAGTACAGGGATAATACACACAGTGATGTCACAGTACAGGGATAATACACACAGTGATGTCACAGTACAGGGATAATACACACAGTGATGTCACAGTACAGGGATAATACACACAGTGATGTCACAGTACAGGATAATACACACAGTGATGTCACAGTACAGAGATAATACACACATTGATGTCACAGTACAGGATAATACACACAGTGATGTCACAGTACAGGATAATACACACAGTGATGTCACAGTACAGGATAATACACACAGTGATGTCACAGTACAGGATAATACACACAGTGATGTCACAGTACAGGATAATACACACAGTGATGTCACAGTACAGAGATAATACACACAGTGATGTCACAGTACAGAGATAATACACACAGTGATGTCACAGTACAGAGATAATACACACAGTGATGTCACAGTACAGAGATAATACACACAGTGATGTCACAGTACAGGATAATACACACAGTGATGTCACAGTACAGGATAATACACACAGTGATGTCACAGTACAGGATAATACACACAGTGATGTCACAGTACAGGATAATACACACATTGATGTCACAGTACAGGATAATACACACAGTGATGTCACAGTACAGGATAATACACACAGTGATGTCACAGTACAGAGATAATACACACAGTGATGTCACAGTACAGAGATAATACACACAGTGATGTCACAGTACAGGATAATACACACAGTGATGTCACAGTACAGAGATAATACACACATTGATGTCACAGTACAGGATAATACACACAGTGATGTCACAGTACAGGGATAATACACACAGTGATGTCACAGTACAGGATAATACACACAGTGATGTCACAGTACAGAGATAATACACACATTGATGTCACAGTACAGGATAATACACACAGTGATGTCACAGTACAGGATAATACACACAGTGATGTCACAGTACAGGATAATACACACAGTGATGTCACAGTACAGGATAATACACACAGTGATGTCACAGTACAGAGATAATACACACAGTGATGTCACAGTACAGAGATAATACACACAGTGATGTCACAGTACAGAGATAATACACACAGTGATGTCACAGTACAGAGATAATACACACAGTGATGTCACAGTACAGGATAATACACACAGTGATGTCACAGTACAGGATAATACACACAGTGATGTCACAGTACAGGATAATACACACAGTGATGTCACAGTACAGGATAATACACACAGTGATGTCACAGTACAGAGATAATACACACAGTGATGTCACAGTACAGGGATAATACACACAGTGATGTCACAGTACAGGATAATACACACAGTGATGTCACAGTACAGGATAATACACACAGTGATGTCACAGTACAGGGATAATACACACAGTGATGTCACAGTACAGAGATAATACACACAGTGATGTCACAGTACAGGATAATACACACAGTGATGTCACAGTATAGAGATAATACACACAGTGATGTCACAGTACAGAGATAATACACACAGTGATGTCACAGTACAGAGATAATACACACAGTGATGTCACAGTACAGAGATAATACACACAGTGATGTCACAGTACAGAGATAATACACACAGTGATGTCACAGTACAGAGATAATACACACAGTGATGTCACAGTACAGAGATAATACACACAGTGATGTCACAGTACAGAGATAATACACACAGTGATGTCACAGTACAGAGATAATACACACAGTGATGTCACAGTACAGGATAATACACACAGTGATGTCACAGTACAGGATAATACACACAGTGATGTCACAGTACAGGATAATACACACAGTGATGTCACAGTACAGGATAATACACACAGTGATGTCACAGTACAGAGATAATACACACAGTGATGTCACAGTACAGGGATAATACACACAGTGATGTCACAGTACAGGATAATACACACAGTGATGTCACAGTACAGGATAATACACACAGTGATGTCACAGTACAGGGATAATACACACAGTGATGTCACAGTACAGAGATAATACACACAGTGATGTCACAGTACAGGATAATACACACAGTGATGTCACAGTACAGGATAATACACACAGTGATGTCACAGTACAGAGATAATACACACAGTGATGTCACAGTACAGAGATAATACACACAGTGATGTCACAGTACAGAGATAATACACACAGTGATGTCACAGTATAGAGACAATCTACAGTGATGTCACTTCTGATAAGAGCCAGTGGAATCTGTATACATCTGACCTCAGTGTGATGCTCCCTGTGCAGCAGATCATACATGTAACACGTATGTACAGTATATACATAGATAAATGCTACCGGTTGCTCCCACAGATGTCTTCTGCTTTTCAGGAAAACTCATTTGCCACTCTACAGCTCCACCTCAGGGGAACTATGAAATTACACTCTGTCCACTGCGATGAATTGGCCGTCTACATGATACACGTGTGTTTGATCCTCCAGGGACGGGAGACTTTCTTTGCTCTCAGCTCTGTCTAATTAATGGAGGTTCTGAAAGAAGACGCGCCCCCTCCCCCTCCCTCCTTATTAATGTATAGGGGTCATTTATTACAATGAAGCCCCTCAGGCTCACGCTCAGGTTCACTTCGGGGTCATGAAAACTGAGTTCTTGACTTTTTCAGGGTGCAGTAAAATCATCTAATTTGTAAAAATAATACAACGTATCAGAAATTCAGCGGTTTGGAGACGTCTGAAGATTTTGTTGCCACTTCCCAGAAATTCTAATGAATGATTCATGAAGGCGTCCGTCACAGTCATGGCAGAGTCAGATGGGAGAGTCATGGCTCGTCCCTGCCGGGTCAGTCACACGGCTCCAATCGGTAGTCAGAAGCCAGACCTACAGTAAGATGAAGTCATCCAGAAGGGACTGGAGCGGAAGGGGTTAAGAGTGGTTACAGTAAAGCGGATGATGAGTTATATACTGAACTAGGAAAACAATCATCTGAGAATAGAAATGAAGAAAAACAGACGTAGGTGGACGCTTCATGTAATCGCCATGCATAATGTATTAGTAATTACACAACCGCTGTATAGGAGTCTGTTATGTAACACTATGGCGGTAACATGTTACCAAGACAATTAAAGGGACATCTGTCAGGAAACAAAGTCTAGGCTCCCTCCAGAAAACTCAGGATTATAGAAAGAAAGAGAGTTTCTGGTAGGTTATGATGTCACAGCACTTCCTAGAAGAGGATAATAGACTTGTGCAGTGTAAAGCATGGGGGATAAATGCAGTGAATGCAGCACATCGTCATAGAAAGGAAGTCCATATCCTGCACGTTATTTAAAGAATTGATGGCGTTTCTCGCAGGTTCTTAGGAAACTTGGGGGTGAACTTGTGGGAGGAGAATAGTAGATTGTGTATAGAAACAGCTGCAGTATAAAGCATGGGGGATAAATAAAGTGGATGCAGCACATCAGTCATAGAAAGGAAGTCTGTATCCTGCATAAAACTCAGTATTATGGATGTAGTTCTTTGCAGGTTCTTAGGCAACTTCCTGACGAACCCGTGGGAGGAGAATAGTAGATCGTGTATAGAAACAGCTGCAGTATAAAGCATGGGGGATAAATAAAGTGAATCATACACCGCACATCAGTCATAGAAAGGAAGTCTGTATTCCCATTAAGCTCAGTATTTATGTACAGAACTAGGACATCCCTCATGAAAGGAAAGACACGATTATTCAACACGGTTCGGTCCACCCCCAAAATTTCAGGTTTGGTACAACCCCAAATTTTTGGAAAATTTCTAGTGCACCCGGTTTATCACAAACTGGCTTCCAGTCTGGATAAACGACATTATAACTAAAACAAATGCAAAATATACAGAAAGGAGCCGTAATAATAAATGGATACATTGTATCTGTCACCCGGAACGCAGCGGCCGCTGCCCGGCCCCGTCTCTGCGCTCAGAAGAAACCGCCTGTGTATTTATCCGAGAACTCCAACCAAAACTGTTGAGCCGCGAACTTATTTTCTCACCTAATTCTACATGAAGCCAATTCCCCGGCACGGAGGCTGATTAAACATCGCTTCTCGGTACCAGCTTCGCTGGAATGTGATTTCCTCGGCTTTTGCTTTCTGTCTGATGGACTTGACTTTTAATAAGTTGCAGAACAAGGTCACTGCGATTCCCCAGATACGTATCTGAAATAGCGGCTGCATTTATTTTCTCTGGACGGCCGACACTAATAACAAACCTGCTCAAACAGGAATAAGACCCTTATACTGGGGCTTAAAGTCAGCAGATATTTTTTGAGAAAGCAAACCAGTAAAAAATCCTAAAATATCTCCGGACTTACAGCAAGGCCCCGGCTCTCTGTTACATATCATTTGCACATTCTCAGACTAAAACTTGATTCTTACTGATTTGTGTTTGATTTCATTGGCCGCCTCCGATCCTATTCTAAAGGTTTCTCAAACAAGGTTTGTCCTGATGGTAATATTAAAATAAAGTTATAAAATCCTCGGAATGTGCGGCAGAATTCACCTCCTCTGCTGCTTTTGCTGGGCGGACGGGAGATGGCCAGGGAGCGCTGGAAGAGATAGCTGTTAGTTGTCAGGGCTCTTGGTTGTCAGGACTTTTCGCTGTCAGTAAAGCTATTTGTTTCAAAAAAATGTCCATGACATGGATCGGATAATGTATCGGAATCACCAATGAAATGGAACAGAGCCCTGTGTACCCAGGTTATACCAGGACGACCCATTGTATATTAAATGGCTTCTATATTAATGACCTGTCCTTAAAGGAGTAGTCCGGAGACTTCTATTTAACTTACTTTGACCTGCGGTTTCTTCATGCAGGAGCTGGGGGTATCAGGCTGATTCCGACCCCAGGTCATGTGATTGGAACCAGTCCCCGAGTTGCTTCGCCTCCTCCTTCATCTCCTGTATTTATTCAGGGGATGGGGCTGATTTCCATCATGTGTCCCAGGGTTGGAACCAGGATCATTTTAATAGATTAGGGGGTAAGTGGAGCCTCCCACATAATTTAATTTCCACCTAACTCCACCTACTCTGCAGTTTGGCGCTCATTGCACTTCCCCGCTGCAGACATCAGCCCAAGCCAGAATAATGGAGCACGGAGCCGAGAGCGGATAGATGACAGAGGATGGCTGATACCTCTGGGCCCCACTTTTGCATTCAACCTCTATCTGTGTCCTACCACCCACCACTAGATATCAGGACACCCCATAAGACCTGCCTTTTTGGAGTTTATCTCTCCCAGTCATCTCCATCACAGCTTGGACCTCATCAAAGTCACTTAGATCCTTACGCTTGTTCATTTTTCCTTATTCCAACACCTTCAACTTCAAGAACTGACTGTTCACCTCTAAGCTTGAAACATACAGTAGAACACCTTGAACCCAGATCCTGAAGAATAAAAATTTGGGTCATCAGATCATCAGAGACAAAACCTTATACTCACCAGGTCAGCGAGGAGCCAAATGTCATGTCACTGTGTCATCATGGGTAGGAAACATTGATACCTGGTCAATGATCCAACCTATTGGGTGATCAGGAATTGAATGAGTGACATTGAGCCCAAAGGGGAAAGAAACATTGTTACTGTATCAGTAGTGACAATATAACAAGGGTCATCTCACTATTGTCAGTATAGGATATGTTGGGTTATTACAGACAAACACCGAGCAAGTCTTCATGATTAAAGGGACAAGATCCTTGATAATGGACCATCTTATTTGGGCAATAACTCAATTCTACTTGATGACCAGCAGAAACCAAATGGAACCCCACTAGAATGCAAAGAATAATGTTATCTAACTGGATAGCCTTTTATTCTATCACTTATTTATGGACTTTAGACCGGTGACCCTGGAGCACAACATCAAATCCAGTGACTAGTTTTCCAAGAATCCATATTCAATGCAAAGATCCAGTGATCGCAGCAACTTGGAGCTAAGTCTGGTTATTGGTGCTAGACTGTCTCGGGCCAGGTTTTCATATGCCGCCATCTTGAGGGATTTTTGGTGCAGCGTACTGTAGAGTATATAGAGAATGGTGCAATTGTGGAAAAACTTCCAGTGAGAGGCAATTCTGTGGATGGAAACAACTCGTGATGAAAGGATCAGAGGAGAACGTAAGGAACAGGCGTAGACGATTCAAGAAGACTGCAGACGGTACAACTCTGATGTCTGAAGACCATGTCTGGACACACAACTCGCCATTCCTGGACTGTAACAGCAGACGACCATTGTATGACCATTTTTTGGAATGTATCACCCAGCACTGAGGAAACATGGCGGGGTCAGATGGAGCCACGTTTCTACTAGGAGAGTATTGGTAGAATTTGGTCAATGAACCATTCCTGCAGGTGTCAACCCTAAAGGTTTGTGGAGGTGGAGTAATGGTGTAGAAGGTTTTCTTGGCGCGCTCTGGATCCTCGGATACCCGTGTACGCCACAATTAATTTTTAGGTTCTGAAGGCAACAGAAGGCTCCGAGTTCTACAAAGTGTCGCCATTCAGTATATATGTGTAAAACTAAGAACTTTCCATAGTGGGCGCCACTGATAGACCTGGTAACCTACATTAATATAAAGACATGGAGATAAGTGATACAGAACATCTCTGAAATCCACTCAAGTCTTTTAGGGTCATCATAAAATCCCCCATTCCTCGTCTTCATCTCCACATATCTTCCATTACATCTTGTCTGCAGGAGAGCGGAGAAGGTCAGCTGTGAACTGTTCACAATATATATTCAACTTCAAGGAGATAACTGGAGCCAAATACCCCATGAAGACGAGCTTATGTGAGCGTGAAGACATCAAATGATGCTCTCCACTCGGATGGCTTGTAGGACATGTTAACCTCAAGTCAACTCTGCAGTAATAGAAGCGGCTGCAGGGCCATGCACAGTACGCCGCCATCCTCCATCTACGGGCTCTGACTTACATCATTCTTTAGGTGTCTTTCAGGAATTCCTGCAGCTCAGCAGTTTTAAGGATTTGTTGGAGCAGAAGTTTCTCATTAATGTGCCATATCTCACTGTCGCCCTCTAGGGGTACGATGTGTCCCTGCCTCTGGGCGATGCAAGAACTTCACCTCCTCTCTCATTAGAAACTCTCACATCCTCTCTGCCCTTTCTCCCATGCTTTACATTGCAGTTGCACTCCATTGGACACAGCAATAATCAGGGACTCCAGCTCAGTTGAATTGTCTATTGGAGTCTCAGGTGGTCTAATATCTGTTTGCAATCTCTTTACAGTCTCAGACTACTGCCATGTTCACTTAAAGGGGTTGTCTAGGAATTGGACAAACCACTGTGGAGGCCGGGGGAAGTGTACAATAAGACAAAGAATATTCTCGCCTGTCCTCGGAGCTCTACTGTCGTGTTCTCGTTGCTGGAAGCATTGAGCCCCATGTGACTGCTGAGCCCAATGAGTGGCCTCAGCGGTCGCTGGAGAGGAGCCGATGAAGTCCCTCACATAAGTCCCCAGTTCCTTACCAGTGACCACAATCACAATGGTAAATGTGGGCCAAGGAGCGTATATTGTTACACCAGCTTTGTAATAATACCCTGAGCCCTCATCTCTCCTACAGCCAAACATTAAACCTTCCTTCGCTGGATCAAACTTTGCACAAGCAAAGGCCAAAACCATAAAATGTTGCAAACTATTTGCTCAATGCAACGCGACATTCTCAACAGCACCGGAGATCTTCCTAGGATAGTGAAGACATAACCAAAGAAATTCGGGCTGCGCTACATAACTGCACAAGATGTTCATGGAAACCCTCGCACACACTCTTCTACTTTCCTGCCGATGACGGGGTGATTTTTTTTATTTTATTTCGAGACTTATAAAAATAGAAGTGATTTTGGGAAACAGGAACTTTTCTCCCGTCTAAATTCTCCTTCTGCGAGACATCAGGTCCCTGCTTCTATTTTTGGCTCCTCTCAGCTGTAGATTAAACCGTGACTCTGGTTTCGAGGACTGGTTAACCAGCAACAAGGGCTGCATTTGATTTTCGGTGGCCTGCAGGCAAGCATGAGAACAGACTGTAATTGTCACAATGGAGAAACCGCAGAGGCATTAATAGCGGCAGAATAGCCCTCGCTTTACATTCTTTCCATCTTCTTGGGGTTTGTCTTATCCGTTTCCTTGCAAACTGTCTATTATGATGGATGGAATTAAGGGCGCAGTCCATCCAAGATTGCAAAATACACTCGATTCTTTTTTTTTTTTTTTTGATAGCTTAAGGAAAGTAAAAATCTGCTTGCAATGTAACCGGGGACTTGCTGGCTCGGCTGCTTGCACAATAGAAGCAATGATTCCAGGATGCGGGAGCTGAGGAATACTTACTGTAGGTATCGAGAGAGATGGCCAAAGTGACTGGTAAAGAGCCAGCCTTCGTACAAATTTGCAAAAATTTTGGAACTCACCATCCATGAATCATTATAGTATGGTAAGCACAGACCAGAGGAAGATGGGAAAAACCCAAAGATACTTGTCATCTGTCCAACTGGGTGATGTGGCTTTATAGTCACTGCTCCGTTCTGGGCTTCGGGGGTCACCTCGACCATGTCAACATCATGACTTTAACTCACCCCAACCAAGAATTGCAAGTGAACCTCACAAATCTGGCGAGGGTCACCCATCACTAATCATTGACTTCTTTGTTCTTCGTTCTCTCTGGATGATTTCTAGGCGAACACAGTGGGGTTGTCTAGTGAAGACCCCCCCCTCATAATATGATGATACCGGCGCATTTGTTTCTTCTGCTCAGAATTCCTGACTTTGTTCCAAGCTGTGACATCACTGGAACTGCAGTTGATCGTCGATAACTGGTGATGTCACACACACACGTTAGTGTTTCCAGTATAGAATTAATCCCAATCCACCAGTTATATCTCTCAATTTCTCCATAGATACTCACACTCAGCAGACACCACCGATGGCGTCTTATCTTCTACAGGAACGAAGGAATGAGCAGACTGATCATTTCCCTAATCTGTGTCATTGAGGGAGAGTCAAAAAACCCCAAACACCTTAAATGATAACAAACAGTGGCACTTAGCTTAGCAGTTACAGTCTATAGTAGTCATAAAGGTTAAGAGTAATGGCACCCAGCTTGATGGTTACATTCTGAGATGGGGATACAGTTTGGCAGTGTCAGTCTTAGATGGGCACACAGATTTGTCATTCAAATAATGGCACACAGCTAGGTGGTCCTAGTCCCAGATGGGCACACAGCTAGGTGGTCATAGTCCCAGATGGGCACACAGCTATATGGTCCTAGTCCCAGATGGGCACACAGCTAGGTGGTCATAGTCCCAGATGGGCACACAGCTACGTGGTCCTAGTTCCAGATGGGCACACAGCTAGGTGGTCATAGTCCCAGATGGGCACACAGCTACGTGGTCATAGTCCCAGATGGGCACACAGCTAGGTGGTCATAGTCCCAGATGGGCACACAGCTAGGTGGTCATAGTCCCAGATGGGCACACAGCTATATGGTCCTAGTCCCAGATCGGCACACAGCTAGGTGGTCATTGTCCCAGATCGGCACACAGCTAGGTGGTCATTGTCCCAGATCGGCACACAGCTAGGTGGTCATAATCCCCGATGGGCACACAGCTAGGTGGTCATAGTCCCAGATCAGCACACAGCT
This sequence comes from Leptodactylus fuscus, assembly GCF_031893055.1. Taxonomy (NCBI): domain Eukaryota; kingdom Metazoa; phylum Chordata; class Amphibia; order Anura; family Leptodactylidae; genus Leptodactylus; species Leptodactylus fuscus. The sequence continues at coordinate 90,928,725 of NC_134272.1, forward strand.
AGGTGGTCATAGTCCCAGATGGGCACACAGCTAGGTGGTCATAATCCCAGATCAGCACACAGCTAGGTGGTCATAGTCCCAGATGGGTACACAGCTAGGTGGTCCTAGTCCAAGATGGGCACACAGCTAGGTGGTCATAGTCCCAGATCGGCACACAGCTAGGTGGTCACAGTCCCAGATCAGCATACAGCTAGGTGGTCATAATCCCAGATCGGCACACAGCTAGGTGGTCATAGTCCCCGATAGGCACACAGCTAGGTGGTCATAATCCCAGATCGGCACACAGCTAGGTGGTCATAGTCCCAGATCGGCACACAGCTAGGTGGTCATAGTCCCAGATCAGCATACAGCTAGGTGGTCATAATCCCAGATCGGCACACAGCTAGGTGGTCACAGTCCCAGATCAGCACACAGCTAGGTGGTCACAGTCCCAGATCAGCACACAGCTAGGTGGTCACAGTCCCAGATCAGCACACAGCTAGGTGGTCATAGTCCCAGATCAGCACACAGCTAGGTGGTCATAATCCCAGATCAGCACACAGCTAGGTGGTCATAATCCCAGATCGGCACACAGCTAGGTGGTCATAATCCCAGATCGGCACACAGCTAGGTGGGCCTCCTTGGATTCAGGGGATTGCTGAGGCCCGCAATTGGCTCATTGCAGTAACATGGGTCATGCCAACGTCATAATGCTTGCATGAAAGGTGACTGTGACATCACCCTTGTGGCTTGAAGAGGTTAAAAGTGGACCCAAATGGATGCCCAGGCGAGGTGAGGGAAGGTGAGCACAAGAGTTTATTATGGGCCTCTAATTATTACATTCTGGGGTCTGAAGAGACGCTAGAGTATAGTAATGGTTTGTGGATGTCAAACCTTGAAACTTTCAGCTAGGAATATACCCAAAACTTATGGAAAATTTGGGCCAAATCCAGTTTCTTCCAAACTGATTTGCTCATCTCTAGTTCCTGGTCATTGGTCACACCTACAGGAAAGGGCAACATCATGGCGTCCCTTCATCTACAGTAAAATTCTGGACGTGGTTGAAACCACTTATAGGATGTGCAGGCTCCATCTGGTCATACAGGAATCTTTAAGTCTAACTCCCTTTCTATTACCATTCCCTGAGTCACAGTATAGCAGATTGCCGCAGCTGCAGTTATTTGAGTGTCTTTTCCATCAGCTCCCTCCTCCCCCTCCCCTCTCCATAGATGAATATGTGCATAGTAACTCCGCCTGATAAGTGAAGGAGGAAACATATTTTTTGTAGATATATATTTTTTAAGATATGTTTCTCACTTTCATCTGTGCTATTCGTTTAGGAAAACTTGTTTTATAATTGATGGTACAAAGTTATAAATGGAGGCAAATAGTTCAAGAGTTTGGATGGGATGGCCCATGCGATTGCAGAAGAGTCCATACTATACCCACAGGGGACCATGAAAACATCATTGGACATATAGATAGTAGGGCAAGAGATTAAAGGTGGCCGATACTACATTGCTACATCAGACGAGGGCCCACACTATGCTGCCCAGGGGCCCATGTAGACATCATACAGGCATGTATATAATAGTGAAAGATACTGGAGGATGGCCTACACTATGCTGCCCATGGCCCATGTGGATGATATCCAGACACGTATATAGTAGGGCACGATATTAGAGGTGGGGACACACTATGCTACCCAGTGGTTCATCTAGATAATATCCAGTATGGTTAGATATTGGGGGAGGACCCATACTACGCCTCCCAGGTGCCCATGCAGACACCACCCAGACATGTAATTAGTAGGACAGGGCACTGGAGGAGGGCCCATATTACACTGCCCGAGGCCCATGTGGACATGATCTGTGCCAGACACAACAATCCCCTATAAGTGCTGATCTCATAAGACAACTATGTAAACAAAATAAAAAATAACCCATCAAAATAGTGTTGCGACACAGCGTTGGACTATGTGAACATGTACACTATGGGGTCCGTCCCGTCTATTACATTTGATACGGATGACTAAACAGCTTTCACATGGTAATCACCTTTCTTGATAAAACGTGGACTTGACCGAATGACCTAGACTTGAACTCTCCGATGCTGTTAGGACCAGACCCCTGAGACCGTCCAACCTCCCCCCCCCCCCCCTGCGCCCCATTAAATGAATCTCATCCTTAATTTCAGTAGCTGTGACTGCCAGCCACATTTTAATGAGGACACCTGTTAGAGCAAATTGGATTGAGACTTCTTAATTCATTTCATTTGGGAGCAAAAATGTCTCAGATCTCCGAGTTCCCAGCCGGAAAAGCCAGATTCATGAGCCACAATGTAACCGTATAATAATAAGTGTGACATGTAAGGGAGATCCGCGCTGTAACATGGAACATATTTGGAATGCTTGAAGTAAGACATATTGTGGCTCCTGCTCTTCGTGTAATTCACTTTTCATCTTAGAGGAATAAATCGCCAAAGAAGGTTCAGGTTCATTGAGAAATGGTCATTATTAAGTATCAACCCTTTCTAGTGATGGATCCCAGTGGTCTCAACCCGCAGGGGCCAAATCTATCATCTGCTGTACAACTCCCAAGTCCACACATTACAGGGACAAGGCAGGTTTTTGCCTTCACTGGTCTTGTTGAAGAAGACTCGTAAGGTTGGTGGTCGGTCAAGTACTGGAGTATGGACAAGCTGGATGGTAGGGGGGAGTCTACGGATCTCCTAGTACTGGAGAATGTGTGGACTTTGGTGCAGGTAGATTCCTAGATTGTGCACCCCAGGATAAGCAAGGATTGGGGAGATAGAGATGTCATGATTGTGGTTAGATCGGGAATGGAGATGGCAGACAAGATGCAAAACTCCATGGGATGCAACAAGAACAAAGTCAGGATTTAATCAGATCTGGAAAGAACACGACAAGTATTCAGAGGAGCATCTAAAGTGCTGTGCAGGAACATAGTCAGGAATACGGAGGAGATGATATCCAGGTGAAGCACCACAAGTGGTATGAAGGAACATAGCCAGGAATAAGGCCAAGCACACGGGATCAGGGGTAGCACTCCAAATACTAGGTGCAGTATGTAAAGAACTATGCAGAAGCTAGGATTAGGATCAGACATTTTGCTACAAGTACTAGACAAAGTATCTAAAGTGCTATGCAAGCAAATGGTGGGGAATAAAGTCAAGAAGTCAGGGTCAGGAGTAGACAGAGGTCAGGAACAACAGTAATAGCAATCCAAATGCAGAATATCAGAACCAGAAAAATACAGACAAAGCATAGGAGGACGGCTTCCCTTTAAGTAGCCCACCAGTCCTAACTCCATCTTTGGTCATCAGTTACTTGGTAACCCAGCATGGTTTTGATGGAATATGGAGGGGAGTGGGAGTTGCTCCTTCTCTCTTGGATAGGTGCTGTAAGAGGACTAGGCAAATGTCAGCGGTGATATCCTTGTAATATTGTAATAGAGATGCAGACCAGTAAGACCACCCATGAGGAGGTGAATTTTTGGTTTCTAATCTTTTTGCATGCTCTTCTTTGGTCTTCTTTGGTTTTGGAAGATAAAGGAGAGTCATAAATGAGCGAACCTCTCAAGTTGTAGCAGATAAACCCCCCAGCATGCAATGGTAGACTCTTCATAGGCTGTCACTGTATGCTGGGAGTTGTAGTCTCACAACAGCTGGACAGTCATAGTTTGCGGATCAATAGCAGGAAACTCAGCGTGACACCGAAAAGCAAATGACACTATTGTGTTTGTCTCTTAGGGTTAATGACTTTGGTCCCTCTCAGCGCCGCGGCACACAAGGAAACAGTAAGGGAATATTAGAAACATCTGCAAGTCCCTCTTTGAAATGTAACATTATTCATCTGCTTCAGGAATGTATGAGAACTGAACTTCGTCCGACAGCAGGAAAAAAGACGTTTTCTGTCATTTTAACACGAAAGGTAAAATATTCCGCGATGGAGACTCTTATTGAGATGTGAGGACTATAATGATAATTGCAGCCCTGTGTACTCTCTGGAGATCGGGGCGCTGGGGCCCGAGCCAATTTGTGAAGGCGGCCTTGCCCTCCGTCATCGCTCAAGTTACTTTGACAAACTGCCTATTGTCGTAGCTGAGATCCGCATCCAACATTTGGCTTCAATGCTTGACGTGATTCGAGTCACCTTTTGATGTGCAACATTGGAAAAACTGTTGTGATGATTTACGAATATTTTCCATTTTTTGGAACGGCACCGATAAAAATGTGTAAGTTGTGTGACCACCAATGTGGCTTCCATTAAGGTTTCCACCAAGGTTGTCATAGACGCTTCCTAATCTTAAACGAGTATTCCCATCTTGGCCAAATGTGGTTTGCCGTGCTAAGATGGTTCCATAACTCGGGTTTACCTCTGTAGGAGTTATAGAAACCGTAAGACTGTCGCATTTGACTGTCTCCGAATCTTCATGTAGGTGGTAAAGACAAGGCTATTCCTATGTCAACCATGAAGGGCTGTGAGGAGAATAACCCTTTAGAGTAGTTATCCCAACTGAACAACCCCTGTCCATATGAACCATTAGGCAAGGACCAGAACCCCAAAATTAGGTACTGAAATGAGCATTCACCTTTACAATGGATTCTGCATGGTTGTGTATTATACATTGAATGGTCATTTTATTAGAGACCCCCATCTAGTAGTGTGATGGACCACCTTTGGATTTCAGAACTGCAGTAAACCATTGATGCATCTTAGGCTATCAAATGACCAGGGTGCACCAAGAACACCTTCCCCCCCATTACCCCATCTGATGTGATGGTGCATCGATGCCTGATGTGATGGTGCATCGATTCCTGATGTGATGGTGCATCGATTCCTGATGTGATGGTGCATCGATTCCTGATGTGATGGTGCATCGATTCCTGATGTGATGGTGCATCGATTCCTGATGTGATGGTGCATCGATTCCTGATGTGATGGTGCATCGATTCCTGATGTGATGGTGCATCGATTCCTGATGTGATGGTGCATCGATTCCTGATGTGATGGTGCATCGATTCCTGATGTGATGGTGCATCGATTCCTGATGTGATTGTGCATCGATTCCTGATGTGATGGTGCATCGATTCCTGATGTGATGGTGCATCGATTCCTGATGTGATGGTGCAGCGATTCCTGATGTGATGGTGCATCGATTCCTGATGTGATGGTGCATCGATTCCTGATGTGATGGTGCATCGATCCCTGATGTGATGGTGCATCGATTCCTGTCGCTTGTGTCAAATTTTGCTCTTTCCATCAGCACCACAGAAATCTAGGTCCACCTGACCAGGTGATGTTTTTCTGCTACTTGTGATACAATTTTTGTTCTTCTTTCCCTGGGAGTCCTGTCTTTCTGTTTCTCTTAGACCACAATGGCGCTCGCACTGCTCATCTTCTGTAATAGTCCCACCGAGCTGAGGAATACTGAGATGTGTTCGTTGGACTCTGACATTGTATCCATCTGCCGATGTCTTGACTATTCTCCACCTGTCCATCCGAATGATTCCTGACATCCCTCTCTGATTCGTACATCACAAGTTGCTTCCATCCTCAGGTCGCCTCTCGCTGGATGTCTTTCCTTGATCACATCTCAGTATACTCTGCACACCGCTGCACTGGAAAACCACACAAGATGGCGGCATATGAAAACTGGCCCTGGCTAGTCTCTGCAAGTCAATCCAATCGCTGGATTTCCCCATCTAATGTGGATCTACAGAAGACTATTCTCTGGATTATATGCTGTACTTTGGTGTCAAGGGTGGGAGATCAGACAAAGTGGCCCCATTGATGAGGGTCTGTGCTGGGGTGACCTTGTACGTTTTATAGTCCCCTTCCCTGCCCCGGCTGATACTGCTGCTCCTTGCGTGATTCTGTCGCTTTAGAGCTTGTCATGGATTGTCTGGAGAATAAATGTCTATTAAACTAAAACAATGGCAAATGCTACAAAAGATTTATAACAAATCTGGTGAGCGGCGGCCAATGGTGGATTTATCTTGTATCTGCTATTCTCATTGTATAGTAATCTCATGGATACAATAAGAGATGATCACATAGGAATGGCGATCCCCGAGGGGCGAGTCCGGAGTATTTGTAGAGGTTTTCTACATGTGGTTATCATAGATCACAATAATACCGGACATCATCCGCACACAGAAGGTGGGAGGTAAGAAATGTCCATAGTCGCTCGTCCCATGTAAAATATTCAGTTATTACTAGAGATGAGGGAGTAGTACTCGATCGAGTAGGTATTCAATCGAATACTGCGGTATTCGAATTATTCGTACCCAATCGAATACTACTAGCTATTTGCAGTAAATATTCGATTCAGAGCCAGCGTTGATTGGCCGAATGCTATTCAGTGTATAGCATTCGGCCAATCAATGCTGGTTCTGCAGCAGGCTCGTCCTTGCTAGTCAGGAGAGCTGGCAGCTTGCTCTTACGAGGGAGCTTACTTTTTCTCATAGGAATGAATAGACCAGTGTTGATTGGCCAGTGTACAGCATTCAGCCAATCAACGCTGGTTCTGCCGGAGGCTCGTCTGTGAGGAGGCGGAGTCTAAAATCGGACTACAATGGAGACTGCTGTGGTCTGATCTTATACTCCGCCTCCTCACAGACGAGCCTCCGGCAGAACCAGCGTTGATTGGCTGAATGCTGTACACTGGCCAATCAACGCTGGTCTATTCGTTCCTATGAGAAAAAGTAAGCTCCCTCATAACAGCAAGCTGCCAGCTCTCCTGACTAGCAAGGACGAGCCTGCGGCAAATCAACGCTGGTTCTGCAGCAGACTCGTCCTTGCTAGTCAGGAGAGCTGGCAGCTTGCGGTTACGAGGGAGCTTACTTTTTGATCAGCGCAACTTCAAGCGCTCTGCACTTAAAGCGCACAGACCCTATAGACTATAATGGGGTCCGTGCGCTTTAACTGCACAGCGCTCCTCCTAAACACTTTCCTCCTGCTATTTGTGGACTTGGTGACTCTCCTTTAGTCGAATAGTGGTTTCCTCTGAAACAAGCATTTTTTCCCCCATAGATTATAATGGGATTCGATATTCGATCGAGTAGTCGAATATTGAGGCTCTACTGGAAATGAATCTCGAATCTCGAATATTTCACTGCTCGTTCATCTCTAGTTATTATCCTTGAAAAAGTAAAAAAAAAATGATATTATATTGTGGAATATACTGTGTATGGGATATAGCTGAGTACGGAGGTAAGGCGCAATACACACTGCACTACCGGTAATATACTGACTTATCCATCAGTACAGTATATATCCAATGCCTGGTGATATGTGAACTAATCAGGGGTGTATATATATATATATATATATATATATATATATATATACTCAGGAGTATATGCAGTGCCCCATTACATTCTGCTCTGCAATATATTGTACACAGTCTCTGCTTCTTTGTATTTACATCGCCCAGTCCTAGCCAGATGGTTACATTGTAGCCGCGTTATACTGACTCTCAGCCCTCTCTGGCTCTGCCTTCATCTCACCAGACTCCTCAGGGGTGGGACTCAGTCCTTCATGCTCTGCTATGGCCCTAGATCTTTTGCCCTTGCGATGCCCCTGGTACAGGTTTGTATTGAGTAGTGGCTGAAAAAGGTACTGCAAGATGAATCCCCTTGGCTTGAATACTTGTTATAAGTATAAGGAGCGCATCATCCAGCAGGAAAAAAACACAAAATACCAGCAGGGGGCCAGGGGATCCAGAGGACACAACATACAGCAACCTCACTTTTTGGAACTTTTTATGAATTTTGCACCCACTAACATTTTTCGTCAGGGACCAGAAAACCCTTTTAAGGATTTGTGGTTACATGAAAAGTTCTTGTATTTGTAAGTGAACCATAGCAACTATTAACAAATATACATAGTCAGAAAATAAACCGCAGATAATAACCCTCGTGCTGCGCTAAGTGGCGAAATTAAAACATTAAAGGGACGTGACTCATTTCTTATTATACTCCGTATTAACAAGGCTTAATTCTAGTGAGTCACATCGTCCTGGAATCATCCCGAGCCTCGCCGCCACTGACTCAGCCAAAATGATACTCCAAGTGCTTCACACTCCATGTTGGTTACAGCGATGACGTCGGGTGTGCGGATCACTGGGTGTCAAGTTCCATCACAGAGTGACCGGAGGAATGTGAGGACAGCGAGACAGGGCCGAGACGGAAAATACAGAAATACACATCTAATAGTCTAATGCAAGATCCTGCAAAAGTCCTGAGTCATGAACCGCAAGATCCTGACAATTCTGGATTCTTACATGGACAGTGCAGGAACGGTGACAACCTGAAATAACAGCCGTTACATTGGGTTGTCACCCAGTTCTCTGAGACCCAACTGGCCAATGACATGACATTAATATCAATGCACTTCAACCAATAAGGTCTACAAAGTGTCCAGAGAGTCGTCTTATATTCATGAAGGAAGACGTGACAGTGAGGCGAGACCCAGACAAGATAATCTGCATAATTCTCAGAGGGCAGTATTATATTCTGCTACAGTATTATAGTGCGCTCAGCTCGGCTGTATCTCCGGTGTAGCCGAGCTGAGCGCACGGCCAGCATTGTTACATCTCGGCATAGGAATGCATTGACCAGCGCTGATTGGCCAAATGCCATACAGAGTACAGCATTCGGCCAATCAACGCTGGTTCTGCTTTAGGAGGCGGAGTCTAAGATCGGTCCACAACAGTCTCCATTCTGGTCCGATAATAGACTCCACCTCCCCACAGACGAGCCTCCGGCAGAACCAGCGTTGATTGGCCAAATGCTGTATTCTGTATGGCATTCGGCCAATCAATGCTGGTCAATGTATTCCTATGGGAAAATTTTATATCGCGCATATCACAAGCTGACAGGGATCCCAACCAGATAGAGCCCCAAAGAGCTGGTGAGTGACATTCCCCCTAAATAAAGGTAATCCCCAGCTAACCCTGCCTGTACATCTGTCCCTGTCTCACAGTCACATGTGAACCGGATAATAAATCCACTATTCATATAAATTTGGAAGTCACCTGATTTAGCCAGCCAAATACTTTTCCGATTTTTTTTTTATGCCTCCGTTGTCGTAGTTCCTGTCCCACCTCCCCTGCGCAGTTATTGGTGCAAAAAAAGCGCCAGGGAAGGTGGGAGGGGACAGGAATTTATAGCGAGTTTGCTACCTGGTGTTCGACTCGAATCGAACATCTCGAACAGACTGATATCCGATGGAACATGTACTCGATGGAACACTGTTCGCTCATCTCTAGTAGTTATATTCCCCAAAGTGGAGAATCTATATACTATATCAATTGGATAAACATGTGCAATTAGATGGGAGTGCCAGTCATACCGTGGAGGTAGCCACCCCTTACCTATGTAATACACAACAAAAATGGTTGTATTATAGCAGTTATAGTCTTGTACATAGGAGTAGTATTATAGTAGTTATATTCTTGTACATAGGAGCAGTATTATAGTAGTTATATTCTTGTACATAGGAGTAGTATTATAGTAGTTATATTCTTGTACATAGGAGCAGTATTATAGTAGTTATATTCTTGTACATAGTAGTAGTATTATAGTAGTTATATTCTTGTACATAGGAGCAGTATTATAGTAGTTATATTCTTGTACATAGGAGTAGTATTATAGTAGTTATATTCTTGTACATAGGAGTAGTATTATAGTAGTTATATTCTTGTACATAGGAGTAGTATTATAGTAGTTATATTCTTGTACATAGGAGCAGTATTATAGAAGTTATATTCTTGTACATAGGAGTAGTATTATAGTAGTTATATTCTTGTACATAGGAGAAGTACTATAGTAGTTATATTCTTGTACATAGGAGTAGTATTATAGTAGTTATATTCTTGTACATAGGAGCAGTATTATAGTAGTTATATTCTTGTACATAGGAGTAGTATTATAGTAGTTATATTCTTGTACATAGGAGTAGTATTATAGTAGTTATATTCTTGTACATAGGAGCAGTATTATAGAAGTTATATTCTTGTACATAGGAGTAGTATTATAGTAGTTATATTCTTGTACATAGGAGCAGTATTATAGAAGTTATATTCTTGTACATAGGAGTAGTATTATAGTAGTTATATTCTTGTACATAGGAGCAGTATTATAGAAGTTATATTCTTGTACATAGGAGTAGTATTATAGTAGTTATATTCTTGTACATAGGAGCAGTATTATAGTAGTTATATTCTTGTACATAGGAGTAGTATTATAGTAGTTATATTCTTGTACATAGGAGTAGTATTATAGTAGTTATATTCTTGTACATAGGAGCAGTATTATAGTAGTTATATTCTTGTACATAGGAGGTAGTATTATAGTAGTTATATTCTTGTACATAGGAGTAGTATTATAGTAGTTATATTCTTGTACATATGAGTAGTATTATAGTAGTTATAGTCTTGTACATAGGAGGTAGTATTATAGTAGTTATATTCCTGTACATAGGAGTAGTATTATAGTAGTTATATTCTTGTACATAGGAGCAGTATTATAGTAGTTATATTCTTGTACATAGGAGTAGTATTATAGTAGTTATATTCTTGTACATAGGAGTAGTATTATAGTAGTTATATTCTTGTACATAGGAGCAGTATTATAGTAGTTATATTCTTGTACATAGGAGTAGTATTATAGTAGTTATATTCTTGTACATAGGAGTAGTATTATAGTAGTTATATTCTCGTACATAGGAGCAGTATTATAGTAGTTATATTCTTGTACATAGGAGGTAGTATTATAGTAGTTATATTCTTGTACATAGGAGGTAGTATTATAGTAGTTATATTCTTGTACATAGGAGTAGTATTATAGTAGTTATATTCTTGTACATAGGAGTAGTATTATAGTAGTTATATTCTTGTACATAGGAGTAGTATTATAGTAGTTATATTCTTGTACATAGGAGTAGTATTATAGTAGTTATATTCTTGTACATAGGAGTAGTATTATAGTAGTTATATTCTTGTACATAGGAGTAGTATTATAGTAGTTATATTCTCGTACATAGGAGCAGTATTATAGTAGTTATATTCTTGTACATAGGAGGTAGTATTATAGTAGTTATATTCTTGTACATAGGAGGTAGTATTATAGTAGTTATATTCTTGTACATAGGAGTAGTATTATAGTAGTTATATTCTTGTACATAGGAGTAGTATTATAGTAGTTATATTCTCGTACATAGGAGCAGTATTATAGTAGTTATATTCTTGTACATAGGAGGTAGTATTATAGTAGTTATATTTTTGTACATAGGAGCAGTATTATAGTAGTTATATTCTTGTACATAGGAGTAGTATTATAGTAGTTATATTCTTGTACATAGGAGCAGTATTATAGTAGTTATATTCTTGTACATAGGAGCAGTATTATAGTAGTTATATTCTTGTACATAGGAGTAGTATTATAGTAGTTATATCCTTGTACATAGGAGTAGTATTATAGCAGTTATATTCTTGTACATAGGAGTAGTATTATAACAGTTATATTCTTGTACATAGGAGTAGTATTATAGTAGTTATATTCTTGTACATAGGAGCAGTATTATAGTAGTTATATTCTTGTACATAGGAGGTAGCATTATAGTAGTTATATTCTTGTACATAGGAGCAGTATTATAGTAGTTATATTCTTGTACATAGGAGCAGTATTATAGTAGTTATATTCTTGTACATAGGAGTAGTATTATAGTAGTTATATTCTTGTACATAGGAGTAGTATTATAGTAGTTATATTCTTGTACATAGGAGCAGTATTATAGTAGTTATATTCTTGTACATAGGAGTAGTATTATAGTAGTTATATTCTTGTACATAGGAGGTAATATTATAGTAGTTATATTCTTGTACATAGGAGCAGTATTATAGTAGTTATATTCTTGTACACAGGAGGTAGTATTATAGTAGTTATATTCTTGTACATAGGAGTAGTATTATAGTAGTTATATTTTTGTACATAGAGGCAGTATTATAGTAGTTATATTCTTGTACATAGGAGTAGTATTATAGTAGTTATATTCTTGTACATAATAGGTAGTATTATAGTAGTTATATTCTTGTATATAGGAGCAGTATTATAGTAGTTATATTCTTGTACATAGGAGCAGTATTATAGTAGTTATATTCTTGTACATAGGAGTAGTATTATAGTAGTTATATTCTTGTACATAGGAGCAGTATTATAGTAGTTATATTCTTGTACATAGGATGTAGTATTATAGTAGTTATATTCTTGTACATAGGAGTAGTATTATAGTAGTTATATTCTTGTACATAGGAGTAGTATTATAGTAGTTATATTCTTGTACATAGGAGTAGTATTATAGTAGTTATATTCTTGTACATAGGAGTAGTATTATAGTAGTTATATTCTTGTACATAGGAGCAGTATTATAGTAGTTATATTCTTGTACATAGGAGTAGTATTATAGTAGTTATATTCTTGTACATAGGAGTAGTATTATAGTAGTTATATTCTTGTACATAGGAGCAGTATTATAGTAGTTATATTCTTGTACATAGGGGGCAATATTATAACTTTTATATCACTGCACACAGTAGGTAGTGTTTTGGCAGGTATAATATTGGTTACAGTTCTTATTTACATACTAGATAATATTAATTACAATATATTAATGGATTTTCCATGTTACATTGACCCTTGAGCTCTTTAGTGTAGGCAGTAATATTGATCTTATTACTGTCTGTATATATCTGACTTGTTCCCTTCACCGATAAGTTACTATTTATTAAAATTCTTTTTGACCTACCATATATCACCTGTGCACTTCATACATACGGTACACTGCGGCTATCTCTGGCTTCTTTGTTATATATTTTTCTCTTTACGTCACAGACAATATTGACTAATTATTACCAGTTATGAGAAATGTTTCAATTATCTTCTTGTATCAAAGCCCTAAAACACAATTTGCAGGTCTCCTGGTGAAGAGTAATTGGGAAACTCATAACAATCTATGACTTCACTCTGTCTCAGGACCAAATGCACAAACATCACTTCTGACCTTTAGAGGTGTTGAGTGACAATTCCCTACAATGTTTCAGTCATTAAGTTCTATCTCTATGGGATGGGTGGAAACTGCTACAAAAATTTCCTTTGGTGTAAATAGATATGTACCCCTGTATATGCCAGAACTCAAGGCCAGCAACTTAGTTGACGTCTCCAGTCTCCCTATTATACCTATGTTATGTTCAATTTTTAAGGGTGTGTTTTGGTTCATTGATTCGAAACTTTATGTCATGTGACTCTGAGGGCAATCATGTAATAAACCAAGCTGATTGTCAGCAAAATATTACATACAACTATAGAATCCATGCGGCCCTACAAGATAAAAAACAATCATATGGAATTGAACGGAACCCAAACAAGAAGTGTCTATCTGTATTATACTCCAGAGCTGCGCTCACTATTCTGCTGGTGCAGTCACTGTGTACATACATTACATTACTTATCCTGTATTATACTCGAGAGCTGCGCTCACTATTCTGCTGGTGCAGTCACTGTGTACATACATTACATTACTTATCCTGTATTATACTCCAGAGCTGCGCTCACTATTCTGCTGGTACAGTCACTGTGTACATACATTACATTACTTATCCTGTATTATACTCCAGAGCTGCGCTCACTATTCTGCTGGTGCAGTCACTGTGTACATACATTACATTACTTATCCTGTATTATACCCCAGAGCTGCGCTCACTATTCTGCTGGTACAGTCAATGTGTACATACATTACATTACTTATCCTGTATTATACTCCAGAGCTGCACTCACTATTCTGCTGGTACAGTCACTGTGTACATACATTACATTACTTATCCTGTATTATATTACAGAGCTGCGCTCACTATTCTGCTGGTACAGTCACTGTGTACATACATTACATTACTTATCCTGTATTATACTCCAGAGCTGCACTCACTATTCTGCTGGTACAGTCACTGTGTACATACATTACATTACTTATCCTGTATTATACTTCAGAGCTGAGCTCACTATTCTTCTGGTGCAGTCACTGTGTATATACATTACATTACTTATCCTGTATTATACTCCAGAGCTGCGCTCACTATTCTGCTGGTGCAGTCACTGTGTACATACACTACATTACTTATCCTGTATTATACTCCAGAGCTGCGCTCACTATTCTGCTGGTGCAGTCACTGTGTACATACATTACATTACTTATCCTGTATTATACTCCAGAGCTGCGCTCACTATTCTGCTGGTACAGTCACTGTGTACATACATTACATTACTTATCCTGTGTTATACTCCAGAGCTGCGCTCACTATTCTGCTGGTACACTCACTGTGTACATACATTACATTACTTATCCTGTATTATACTCCAGAGCTGCGCTCACTATTCTGCTGGTACACTCACTGTGTACATACATTACATTACTTATCCCGTATTATACTCCAGAGCTGCGCTCACTATTCTGCTGGTACAGTCACTGTGTACATACATTACATTACTTATCCTGAATTATACTTCAGAGCTGAGCTCACTATTCTTCTGGTGCAGTCACTGTGTATATACATTACATTACTTATCCTGTATTATACTCCAGAGCTGCGCTCACTATTCTGATGGTACATTCACTGTGTACATACATTACATTACTTATCCTGTATTATACTCCAGAGCTGTGCTCACTATTCTGATGGTACAGTCACTATGTACATACATTACATTACTTATCCTGTATTATACTCCAGAGCTGCACTCACTATTCTGCTGGTACAGTCACTGTGTACATACATTACATTACTTATCCTGTATTATACTCCAGAGCTGCGCTCACTATTCTGCTGGTACAGTCACTGTGTACATACATTACATTACTTATCCTGTATTATACTCCAGAGCTGCGCTCACTATTCTGCTGGTACAGTCACTGTGTATATACATTACATTACTTATCCTGCATTATACTCCAGAGCTGCGCTCACTATTCTGATGGTACAGTCACTGTGTACATACATTACATTACTTATCCTGTATTATACTCCAGAGCTGCGCTCACTATTCTGATGGTGCAGTCACTGTGTACATACATTACATTACTTATCCTGTATTATACTCCAGAGCTGTGCTCACTATTCTGCTGGTGCAGTCACTGTGTACATACATTACATTACTTATCCTGTATTATACTCCAGAGCTGCGCTCACTATTCTGCTGGTGCAGTCACTGTGTACATACATTACATTACTTATCCTGTATTATACTCCAGAGCTGCGCTCACTATTCTGCTGGTGCAGTCACTGTGTACATACATTACATTACTTATCCTGTATTATACTCCAGAGCTGTGCTCACTATTCTGCTGGTGCAGTCACTGTGTACATACATTACATTACTTATCCTGTATTATACTCCAGAGCTGCGCTCACTATTCTGCTGGTGCAGTCACTGTGTACATACATTACATTACTTATCCTGTATTATACTCCAGAGTTGCGCTCACTATTCTGCTGGTGCAGTCACTGTGTACATACATTACATTACTTATCCTGTATTATACTCCAGAGCTGCGCTCACTATTCTGCTGGTGCAGTCACTGTGTACATACATTACATTACTTATCCTGTATTATACTCCAGAGCTGCGCTCACTATTCTGCTGGTGCAGTCACTGTGTACATACATTACATTACTTATCCTGTATTATACTCCAGAGCTGCGCTCACTATTCTGCTGGTACAGTCACTGTGTACATACATTACATTACTTATCCTGTATTATACTCCAGAGCTGCGCTCACTATTCTGCTGGTGCAGTCACTGTGTACATACATTACATTACTTATCCTGTATTATACTCCAGAGCTGCGCTCACTATTCTGCTGGTACAGTCACTGTGTACATACATTACATTACTTATCCTGTATTATACTCCAGAGCTGCACTCACTATTCTGCTGGTACAGTCACTGTGTACATACATTACATTACTTATCCTGTATTATACTCCAGAGCTGCGCTCACTATTCTGCTGGTACAGTCACTGTGTACATACATTACATTACTTATCCTGTATTATACTTCAGAGCTGAGCTCACTATTCTTCTGGTGCAGTCACTGTGTATATACATTACATTACTTATCCTGTATTATACTCCAGAGCTGCGCTCACTATTCTGATGGTACAGTCACTGTGTACATACATTACATTACTTATCCTGTATTATACTCCAGAGCTGTGCTCACTATTCTGATGGTGCAGTCACTGTGTACATACATTACATTACTTATCCGTATTATACTCCAGAGCTGTGCTCACTATTCTGCTGGTGCAGTCACTGTGTACATACATTACATTACTTATCCTGTATTATACTCCAGAGCTGAGCTCACTATTCTGCTGGTGCAGTCACTGTGTACATACATTACATTACTTATCCTGTATTATACTCCAGAGCTGCACTCACTATTCTGCTGGTACAGTCACTGTGTACATACATTACATTACTTATCCTGTATTATACTCCAGAGCTGCATTCACTATTCTTCTGGTGGAGTCACTGTGTACATACATTACATTACTTATCCTGTATTATACTCCAGAGCTGCGCTCACTATTCTGCTGGTGCAGTCACTGAATACATACATTACATTACTTATCCTGTATTATACTCCAGAGCTGCACTCACTATTCTGCTAGTGGAGTCACTGTGTACATACTCAGGATCAGTGTCTAATAAGTACTGTAATGTATGTATACAGTGACTGCACCAGCAGAATAGTGAGTGCAGCTCTGGAGTATAATACTGGATAAGTAATGTAATGTATGTACACAGTGACTGTACCAGAAGAATAGTGAGCTCAGCTCTGGAGTATAATACAGATAAGTAATGTAATGTATGTACACAGTGACTGCACCAGCAGAATAGTGAGCGCAGCTCTGGAGTATAATACAGGATAAGTAATGTAATTTATGTACACAGTGACTGCACCAGCAGAATAGTGAGCGCAGCTCTGGAGTATATTACAGGATAAGTAATGTAATGTATGTACACAGTGACTGCACCAGCAGAATAGTGAGCGCAGCTCTGCAGTATAATACAGGATAAGTAATGTAATGTATGTACACAGTGACTGTACCAGCTGAATAGTGAGCGCAGCTCTGGAGTATAATACAGGATAAGTAATGTAATGTATATACACAGTGACTGCACCAGAAGAATAGTGAGCGCAGCTCTGGAGTATATTACAGGATAAGTAATGTAATGTATGTACACAGTGACTGTACCAGCAGAATAGTGAGCGCAGCTCTGGAGTATAATACAGGATAAGTAATGTAATGTATTTAGTACATGACTCCACTATTCTATAGATTATAGTCATTGTAATATATTGTTCCTTTTTCATTGATATTTCTAGTTACAATATGACTGGTAATTTCATATATTACGAGGTGTTGGATTGGCTGGAAGGTCTTCGGTCCGGCGCTCCATAACCCGCCACTTCCTTCCTCAGTATTTCCTATTCGTTGACCTCTCCTATCTTCAGTTTTGCCACCACTGGTGCAGTCGGGCCGGGTCCATCTTTCTGTCTGTCCAGTATTTGTAGCTTATTGGAATTCTTGACGTTTTCTGGTGATTTCACTTCTTACATAACGCGGGATTCGTCTTATTATTCCTAAATACAGGATTGTTAGGAGGTTTTGTCAGATATTTCGGGGCTGATGAATGAAGTGTTCTGGTTCGTCTCCTTTTACTGAACGATCCTTCTCTTCACTCTTCACGTGCCCCTTATATGGGATATTCTCCTGAGTATAATAAATCTGGGAGACAATGAAGCATTATAGTAATTTATGCTCCGACGTGCAGCTTAAAACTTTCCATTTGCAAACCGCCATCAAACCAGCCCAGAAGTTTAACTTTTCTTATGATGTTTATAGGATTTAAGAATTAATAGTGCTCGGGATATCGGAGAACAATGATGAAAATCGAATAAAATACAATGATAAGAGGATGACGTCATACAATAATCTAACAAGAGGAATGACATAATGTTATCCAATAATACTGCTGTGCTCTGATGTTCCTCATACCTCTGAATAGGGGCGAATGTGGGACAGAAGATGGGGGTAGAGTGTTCAAATTTTACGCCCATCTACCTAGCTCCATCCAAATTGCTCGTCACCTATTTACATTGAGCTGTTACAAAGTTTAACATATTTGCCAGCTGTTCTAATTTGGCCAGGGCTGTCTCAAATTTTTGGTAACCTTGCCACCAAATTTGGGCGTGTCCCAACCTGAACAGAGGTGGAGAAACTCATGTTCCTATTGGGTGTTGTGTTTACCCAGTCCCCGCCAGATACGGGTGTTCCAGCTTGGCTTTGAGCAGACTCCGTAAACGGGACCCTATAACAAAGTTGTTGAGTATTAGTGATGAACGGCCTGGTCCGCCAGAGACGGAGACTTTATAGGTAAATCTCTAATCTCTAATATGATGATGAATGTTCATGGATCTCAGCGATGGGGCTATAGAGGATGAATTAGACATGTCTGATATATACAAGGTCCGATCAGGTGATGTTTACACTTGTGAATGTATCGAAACTGTGCTAAGGCCAGGGTGTGAGAGAACGATTCAATGTGGACTTTGATGAAACATAGTGCAATCCTCCTCCTCCTATCCTATCCTACTAATCCTATTCTATCCTATATCCTTCCTATCCTATCCTATCCTACTATCCTACTATCCTATCCTCCTATCCTAAATGTGAAAGTTTGGATGTTTGTTCCTCAATCACGCAAAAACAACTGAACGCATTTGGATGAAATTTGGCACATAGATAGAGTGTAACCTAGATTAAAACATTGGCTACTTTTTATCCCAGTAAATGACATAGCTTCATGACTGTTATGAATTTATGTTCACATAACAACTGAACGAATTTGGATGAAATTTGGCACATAGATAGTTTGTAACCTGGATTAACACATTGGCTACTTTTTATCCCGGTAAATGACATGGCTTCACGACTGTTATGAATATATATTCACATACTATATTACACTGCTCTTGCTGCCAGGACTATCAGCTAATTACACTTTGCAGATAAAGTTGCCCTGTTATCTCTCTATGTAAACACACAGATAATACTGAGTCCATTCTGTCCAAGTATTATCTGATCTGCTACAGTGCTGAGACACTGAGATGGGAAAACACCTTTAATCCAAATTGGCAGGTTGCTACTATTAATCATGCCGGGAAAAAGAAAATCTAATTTGTCACAAAATTCTAAAACAACGAGAGCTATGAAGGAGCCAAAAGTCACAGAGTTCTCCTGAAGCGGAGCTGAGGAGGATTGAGCAAGCTAGGAGTCAAGTGGCTCTTAGAGCAGCCAAAACAACAGAGCAGACAGATCATCTACGCCAACAACACACTCATTATATGGCGTCCCAGTGAGCTACTGAGATGCCGGAACAATCACAGGCACGGTGCGAGGAACAAGTTGAGAGCTGCCGGAACGCCTGGTCAGGTGAACCATTGACAGCAGTAATTTGCTGAATATAGGCGGACCATCGACGCCAACAACACGCAGACAAAGTCGCAGGCAGAGGCTAGTGTGTTTATAGGTAGAACTTGAAGGATTTGTGTCTGTCTTCATCCTTATCTGCTATGTAAAAGCAAAACCGTCAGTAGTTCTGACCCTGCCCATGGAATGTATGGGAAAAAAACCATAAAAATAATTGTGTAATGATGATAGGCTTTTGATTTACAAGCACCCAGGAGCTCAGCCATCATGTGAAGAAAATATTTTATGCTGCAGGAAAGTCGGAACGCATACCAAATGTATGGCCGCCCTCGGTACATTCTCTGGAGGAGACATCAGCCGCGAAGCCTCGCAGTTCAGTGGAAGTTTAATGCTCTGTTTCCATTGCTGTATGCGAGTGAATCAACTCCAGCTCTTATTGTATATGTTACAACAGTAAATGTTTCAACGTTTGCGCAATATCTGTCTCTTATCCTTGACTAACCTCCAGCAATTAACCAGACAAGGTTGTGACAGGGTGATAAAGCTGCGCCCTCCAGGCCAAGATCAATAGGTGAGGCCACGGGTATTGATAAATGACATTATACAGCTTAGAAAAACAATGTTCAATCAGAGAGTGACATGTTTATTATGGAGATTGAGAAATTCTGAAATGTTCCACAGTCAGCAGAGTCGTCTCATTATCAATAGAGGACAAGAGCCAGCAGAGTCATCTCAGTGTCATGAGATCAAAAAGGGGCAGTAAAGTCCTGTCATTATTATTAGAGGTCAGAGTCAGAAGAGTCATCTCATTGTCATTACAGGAAAGTGTCAGTAAAGTTATATTATTATTATTAGAGATCAGAGTCAGCAGAGTCATCTCATTGTCATTACAGGAAAGTGTCAGTAAAGTTATATCATTATTATTAGAGATCAAAGTAAGCAGAGTCATCTCATTGTCATTACAGGAAAATGTCAGTAAAGTCACCTCATTATTATTAGAGATTAGGGTCAGCAGAGTCATCTCATTATCAATAGAGGAAAGATCCAGCAGAGTCATCTCAGTGTCATGAGAGCAAAAAGGGGCAGTAAATTCCTAGCATTATTATTAGAGGTCAGAGTCAGCAGAGTCATCTCATTGTCATTACAGGAAAGTGTCAGTAAAGTTATATCATTATTATTAGAGGTCATAGTCAGCAGAGTCATCTCATTGTCATTACAGGAAAGTGTCAGTAAAGTTATATCATTATTATTAGAGATCAGAGTCAGCAGAGTCATCTCATTATCAATAGAGGAAGGATCCAGCAGAGTCATCTCAGTATCATGAGAGCAGAAAGGGGCAGTACATTCATATCATTATTATTAGAGATCAGAGTCAGCAGAGTCATCTCATTGTCATTACAAGAAAGTGTCAGTAAAGTTATATAATTATTATTAGAGGTCAGATTCAGCAGAGTCATCTCATTGTCATTACAGGAAAGTGTCAGTAAAGTTATATTATTATTATTATTAGAGATCAGAGTCAGCAGAGTCATCTCATTGTCATTACAGGAAAGTGTCAGTAAAGTTATATCATTATTATTAGCGATCAGGGTCAGCAGAGTCATCTCATTGTCATTACAGGAAAGTGTCAGTAAAGGTATGTCATTATTATTAGCGATCAGGGTCAGCAGAGTCATCTCATTGTCATTACAGGGAAGTGTCAGTAAAGTCACCTCATTATTATTAGAGATTAGGGTCAGCAGAGTCATCTCATTATCAATAGAGGACAAGATCCAGCAGAGTCATCTCAGTATCATGAGAGCAGAAAGGGGCTGTAAAGTCATATCATTATTATTAGAGATCAGAGTCAGCAGAGTCATCTCATTGTCATTACAGGAAAGAGTTATAGAAATAATTTCATCATTAATGGAAAGGGTCACATGAGTTATATTATCATTAGAGCAAAGAGTCAGCAGAGTCATCTCATTATTATTAGAGGTTATGCTCAATATAGTTTTAACATTGTCTTTCAAGTTGAGGTCAGTAGAGTCCTTTGGTTTTATCATCAGATGCTGAAGTGAGCAGTTATTTCATTATTAGAGGATGAGGTCAGTAGATTCATATTATTATAATTAGAGGGTGTGGTTAGCAGGGTCATCTCATTACATTAGAGGTTGTGGTCAGTAGAGTCATCTTATTATAATTTTAAGGTGGAGTTAACACGGCCACCTCATTATCATTAGAGGGTGAATTCAGGAAATATTATTATTATAGAGTGGGAACAGTAGAATCATCACATTATCATTATAAGGTGACGTTGATAGAG
This sequence comes from Leptodactylus fuscus, assembly GCF_031893055.1. Classification (NCBI taxonomy): domain Eukaryota; kingdom Metazoa; phylum Chordata; class Amphibia; order Anura; family Leptodactylidae; genus Leptodactylus; species Leptodactylus fuscus. Next base: position 90,950,591 of record NC_134272.1, read on the forward strand.
TCATATCATGATCATTAGAGGGTGGAGCCATCTTATTATGGCTAGTGGGTGAGGTTAGCAGGATAATCTTATTATGACAAGAGGGTGGAGTTAGTAGAATAATCTCATTGTTATTAGAGGTTGTAGTCAGCATAATTGTCTCATTGTCATTTTGGGAGCGCGGTCAGCAGAATCATGTGTTATCATTACAGGTTAGGGTCAGCAGAGTCATCTTATTGAGATTAGAGGGTGGGATCGGCTGAGCCATCTCATTGTCATTAGAGGTCATCACATTATTAATTTACAATGTTATCAGCAAAGTCACCTTATTATTATTATAGTGCGCCTTCAGTGGAGACATACTGAATTGTTATATATTATTATTATTACTATGGGGCAGGGTCAGTAGAGTCATCTCCTTATTATTAGAGGTTAGGGTCATAAGAATCTTTTTATTGTTATTGAGGCTCCAGGGACTAGTCTGGGACTGGCATACATTTGCTATATGTCACACCAGTTCCCCACCATGCCTACATTACTGCCCCAATCTGCCCAATGTTTGAAAAAGTGGTGTGCGCCAATGGGCCAAGCTGAGGAACACTCTTAACCACTTGACACATGGGGGTCTCTCTTTGGAGCCCCCCGCCATTCCTGGGGGAGTGACTGTACCAGTCCATCAATACAAACCTGGCCACTACTTCCCATTCATTTCACATGCCATGAAGTGATCACATTTTGCTGCACTGGCTCTATAGACATTACTGGGAGGAAGTGTGTGTCTCCAATATGGCCGCCAACATGGAAGTTCTCCAAAAAGAACAAACGCATCATTTCTCTTTTAAGGGGTGCTGCCGAATGATTGAGACTGAAATGATGGGGTTGCATTTCCTTTGGATACATTAAAAAAGCTGTAAAAAAAAATTTGGAAAGAAAAAATAGACTTTTTTTTTTATAAGAAGTAACAGAGTTTTGAAAAGTTCTTTCCGGAATTTTCTTTGAACTGTTCCCTCGCTGCAATTTTCCATTCCACTGGCCTTAATTAGACGCTTTGCAAATTAGCACATTAAACAGGCAAATAATACGGAGCTAAAGTATAATGTAACACACAAAAAACCTGAATCATCCTCTTAATTAAGTTCCTAATGCAAAAGCAATTAAAGAAGAAGCTCGGTGCAGACTCAGCCATGCAATTATATAGAGACAAGAATGTTCACCTAAAAATAGGTTCAGGCAAACAGACTCGGAATTAAAGTGGAATTAAGGTCCCATCAGGAAATGTAGCGGCAGCCGAGGCCACGGCCGCGCCGAGCGCTGGAGAGAGAACACAATTATACCTTGTTGTTTGATAGGACCAGATCAGGACATGTTCTTAAAGGGGCAAGTCCCGTTACAGTTCTTATAGGGAGTTATAGTCGCTTCTGATATGATCCGCTCCTCTCTGTGAGCAGGGACGGGGGAGTAGACAGCACCGGACCTCTCATGAGGCGACCTGAAGCGCCTGCTTCAGGCGGCGCTATGCCAGGGCCCTGGGGAGGGTGGCATTTTTGCACCAAGCGGTGGATTGGGGAGGCCCTGTGGATGCAGCGCTGCTCCAGCAGCCTCCCCTCACGCTCAGGCAGAGAGCAGGTCCTCTCCCTGCCTGCTCTCTGCCTGCTAACGCTGTTCCGCCACGCCTCCTTCGCTCCGCCCCCTCCTCCCGGGGGGAGGGGGCTTTCTGTCGTCCGCCTCGGGCGGCAGTAAAGGTAGGTTCACCCCTGGGAGTAGATAAGATGTGACATCAACTAGTGTCAGGAGTGATGTCGGAATCTGTTACTATGGCTGATTTCTATAGAGGTGTTAACTTCTATTGTAATCCTGTCTGATGTAAGTGAGGCGACTGCTGCAAAGAAAACCTCTACATTTATATAAAAAAAAATCTTTTAAAGATACGATTAAAGGGCTCGTCCAGGGGGTTTGAACAACCCATGTAGATCTCGTGGAGGTGTAAAATAAAATAGGTTATACCTGTCCTTGGCATTCTGACGTCGGAGTCGTTTTGGGCACATGCCAGGGCCTCGTTGCCAGAATATTCCTCTGCTCCGTGTGCAGAGGTGAACCATGGCTTTCTGCCGCCTGAAGAAGACGTCAGAAAGCCGCCCCCCCTCCCCCGGAGGAGGGGGCGGGGTCGAGTGGATGGGCCGGGGCCGCGTGGAGGGGGGCGGGGCCATGTGGAGGGGGCGGGGCCGAGTGGAGCTATCGTCTTTAGCAGGCAGAGAGCAGGCACGGAGAGGACCTGCTCTCTGCCTGAGCATGAGGGGCGGCCGCTGGAGCAGCGCTGCTCCAGCGGCCTCCCCAATCCACCGCTCAGTGATGGTGACCCTAAGCCAGTCCAGGACAGCTTGTCTTGGCTTAGGTCAGCAAAAATGCTGCCCTCCCCGTGGCCCTGGCATAGCGCCGCCTGAAGCGGTCGCTTCAGGTCGCCTCATGGGAGATGCGGTGCTCCCGTGTGACTGCTGAGACCAGAGAGGGACTGTAGACCTCAATCGCATACATTACCACTTTCTTACCGCGACCGCCGAGGCCACCGATTGGTAAAGTAACATGGAGTATTTTTCAAAAATACACACCGCTGTTTTTTTCCGCAGCATTTTTGGTTCCACAATGGTTGGATGAGATTAAATAAAATTTTCATTCACTTTGCCAGGACTGTGATGGGTTCCTGCTGCCTTTTCTTAGCCCCTCATCCATAGAGGGGTCATTGACAACCCCCAATAGCCAACAATTGCTTTGGCGCCAGATGGCTATGAGAGACAAGTTTGCTTCGAGGTCTCGATCCCTCCTTGAGATCTTCCTCTATCTGATATAATCCAACCTTCCCTTTTTCCATTCTGTTCTCAGCTGGGACACAGGTAATGTATTACAGCTCCGTGAGTCAGGAGATCGGGGAAAGGCAGACAGGGGCCATGCGAGTTGACCTTCTAGGAACGGTTTGTTCCTGGCGTAAACTCAAGATTCCACATAACTTCCAGTTCACTTGTCAAACAATAGTTTGCATCAGTATCTTTATCCTGCACAGGTACAAGTCCTATAAGATCATCATCTCCTTTATTGGACATATAAGGTGCAATCTCCTAGTTACTGACTGTGGCTTCTATGCCTGGTACATGAGGGGTCACATCTACTGGTCTAGTCTTAAAGGAAATGTGTCAAAAAAAAAAGTTTTTAGGTTAAACATATTTTCTAAGAATTTTTTTTAAATATAAAATATATTTTTTTCTTTACATTTTCCATGTTGCTATCTCTATTTAAAAAAAAAAAAAAAATCCTTAAATTTTCACTCTGATCACTCAACCTAATTAGAGACTGGCACTTGCCAATTTTCTAAGTGCGTGTTGCTACAATGTAGACTTTACTGTTACTGTTAAATATACTGTTACTGTTACTGTTTATGTACTTTACTGTTATGTTAAATATTGGAAGTGCAAAGTTGCTACTTTATATAATTAAAGGCACTAAATGGGGACCAACAATGCCAATCTAGGGCCAAGTAAATGAGCGCACCTTCATAATTTGGTATATCTTGGATATTTATGGCATAACCATTTCTTCTGAGACCTACTGGGAGAACAGGAATCTGGTGACCCCAACTATTTCCATGCTTGTGGGACCAATGGCGAGGTGGTACCACGCAGAGACCACTTTGGGCCTCCCCAATATGGACATAGTGGCCTTTATTGGTTTCCCTTCCATGCTTTTCCCTCTGCTATTCTTTGCAACAATGCAGGTTTGCAGAGATGTAAGACCTGTAAGGGTATAGGACCTCATAGGACCTCATAGGATCCGCATGTTCTGTCTCTATGGTACATATGGAAGTGTGTCATGTGACTCCATATGGGTCCAAGTCTTCTAATGCCCACCTTAAGGGAACTGTATTGCAACTGCTTTGAACAACTTTAATGCAAATTGCCACAAAGGTCTTGCTATGACTATGGCGCTTGACTATATCTATTTGGGGTAGTTTGGACCCTACAGACAAGGTGAACCTTAAGGGGCTCCTGGCACGGGTTCGCTTTAAGGCTGCAGGCGGTTCTCCGGAGATTGCCGCTGACATGCACGATACTGCAGATCCTAATCCTCGGATACCAGGAGAAGAATGAAAATAACTAAACAAATCTCTTAAACCTTTCATGTCAGTTTAGTGGAAAGAAATAAACAGTAACATATTTGGCTCCGGAGAGAAAGGAGAAAACAAGCGAGGGAAAGGTTTTGTCCATTTGAAAGCAGAAGGATCAGCAAAATTCTTTCCATTTTACACACAGCTCGTCATGAAATTCTTAAAACGACAATAAACCGGCTTTATGGCAGCGGCGAGAAGGGAATGTTTGGCTGATCGTCTGTAAAGCCTCAAATCACATCTCAGAGCGCTGCGCGGAGCTCAGGGTGGGATGGCGAGATAGAAAGTGTAGAAATGAATTCCCCATCAGCGAGGTGACTCAGCACAAACTCCACATCGGTGGCTCGCTGCACAGGCGCTGCGTCCCAGCTGCTGTCATATACAGTATATGTCTCAGAATTCTCCTGCAGTGCTAAGGAAGGGGAAATACAAGGCAGAAAAACTCGTATCAGCAGAAAATGACTTCATAGAATGATCTGGATTACAAAATAGATTCCAAATTGTTTAGAAATGAAGAAATGAGGAAGTATTGCATGCTCAGCCAGCTGACACTTCCTATTGTCTGCAGATTACTCATCAGCTCTGCTGTGTAGACTGGGACAGATGAGCAAAGTTATTTCATCATCAATAACACAAGGAGAAGTTACAAACAACTGTAACAACAGAGGCCACTAAAGCAGCTACAATGGGCTGAACCATCTCGTACTCTGCAGCTCACTTGTCAGCTTTGCTGTGTAGTTGTTAGATTATACACGGCTCTCCAGGTATGGTAATGGTGCTCTGAAAGAGGTTCACCCCAAATACAGATCCATATTCAATATTAATTCAGGCACTCAATAATATAGCTTTTGGTGAATATTTTAAGCTATGTTATCTAGTGCCTGAATTGAATATTGAGCTTTGCTGTGTAGACTGGGACAGATGAGCAGTCAACTCATTATCTTCTAGGAGAAGAGAAGTTACTGACAGTTCTATTGCAATTTTCACTAGAATATTGTCCACTAGAATACACACAATTTGCTCACACTTGCTGTTTTTCATAGATCACTTGTGTCAGCTTTGCTATGTAGACTGGAACAACTGAGCAGAGTCATCTCGTTATCATAAGTGTATGGACAAGTTACTGACAGCTCTAGTGCAAGTTTCACTGTGCCCACTAGAGTATACACAATTGGCTGATACTTTATGTGTTCTGCAGTTTACTTGTCACCTTTGCTGTTTTGACTCGAACAGATGAGCACAACCATTTCATTATCATTAACATGAGGACAAATTACTGCCATGTCTATTGCAATTCCCACAGTAACGTCTTGAGAAAACATAATTGGCAGTTCACAAGTTCACATGTCAGCTTTTCTGTGCAGACTGGGACAGATGAGTGGAGTTATCTCTTTATCTTTAGCGTGGGGATAGGTTACTGACCATTCTATTACAATTTTCACAGCGCCCGCTAGAGCCCACACAATTGATGGACACTTCCTGTGTTCTGTAACTCACTTGTCATGTTTGCTGTATAGACTGGGACTGTTAAGCAGAGTCATCTCATTATCATTCATATGATAGCAAGTTACTGACAGCTCAATTGTCCTGCCAGTATGGGGTATTGAGTGCGTGCAGAAATGCGCACGCTGGGGGTGTCGGCAGTAGGGGTCAGTTGGTCGAGGTCTTCAGCATCGGGGGGGGGGGGGGGGGAATGGCATAAGTTCGCCACGGGGCCCTGCCATTCTTAACTACACCACTGATACAATGTATCTGTCAGGGCCAATCAAACAAATAGTTTCCTTTGCTATGCACTCCAAGCTGATTGTTTGTTACCCTGTGTCAGGGTAGATACTTGTTATCACTTAGAGGCGGCCATTCACCACCTCCACCAATTACAACTCTTCATATCCTTCAGAAGCTGCTACTTCATTGATTCCTGCCAGACAGAATTTTTTCTCTAGTCCCTACTGAGCAATTGTAGCCCCCAATACCCGTGAGGATGTCTACTGTCAAATGGGTGGTGCCTGACTATGTGCTCCACCCACCTGACAGTAGATAGCCTGTTGGGTTCTGAAAAAGGAATAACTGTTCAGGGACCATCGGAGCTACAGAAAAATCCCAATTGTGCTGGAATCAATGGAGCAGCGTCTATTGAGGAATGCAAAGAGCTGGAGCTCATGAAGGTGGTGGAAGATCCCCTTTAACTGAACAGGACAAAGTCTGAATTGGGGTTTTAATGACAGCAAGTAGAAGCATTGAAAGGGTGAATATGGCGATGGCATGGCGATCAGGTGACCACCGCTGATCAGACTTCGAGATCACAATAGACAGCTGATTATCCTGGAGGATAATGGGGGTTGTAGGTGGTTAATATAGATCTGTATATCAGATCATTCTAAGGTAATGAGATCCTATGATAATGGGATATCTAATCTGCATGATACAGGGCAGCCATTGCCATATATAATGGTTGTATGACATAAGATACGTGTGGTCAGATGTGCATGCATTATTTGCATTTGTACCATATTCTGCGCTCTATATACAGTATGTCATGTACATCATAGCTCCATGCCATGTGTTAGCCATTATACAGTACATCTATATATAGCTGCCCCGTGTATGCTATGTAAGCTATACGCCTATGACAACTGCTTCCTCTCTTTCCATTTTCCACAATTATGTAAGCTAATTTTGACTGCATTCTGCTCAGATGTAATGTGCAGGATCCCTCATGACTTTATTTTTGGCTCATGCTGAGCCCAGATATACAGTCTATGGGATGTGCAGATATTACAGAGCTTCTTCCTCTATAAACCTTCATGGTGCAATAAGTGGATTGATGAAGATCAGCCGCGGGATCCCTGTCCATCCCAAGATCTGGGGTGTCTGGTCCAAGTTAACAGTGAAGAAATGTCACATAGTAACGGTCAGGTGATACTTGTACTAAGTTTACTTTCATCCGGTGCAGGTGTGGACATCCCCCTTGTCATTGGGTCTCTGCAGTAAAAGGGGGGATTTTGACGTCACAGAGGAAGGTTTCGGGGACGCCTGGACAATGCGGTGGAGCCAGGAAAGTGAGTATCAGTGGTTTTATTTTATTTTTCTGCGCCATCCCTGGACTTTGGATTATTATATTCAAGAGACCCACAAGATATAACAATTAGAGATGAGCGAACACTAAAATGTCCGAGGTTCGAAATCCGATTCGAACAGCCGCTCACTGTTTGACTGTTCGAACGGATTTCGAACCCCATTATAGTCTATGGGGGGAAATGCTCGTTTCAGGGGTACGTAAAATTCGATAACATTATACTTACCAAGTCCACGAGTGATGGTCGGGCTGGATTCTCCTTGAAGCCTTCTCCCGGCGCAGCGCCCCCGCAGCGTCTTCCGGCTGGAATTCACTCTGCCTAGGCCTCGGGGCCTAGACAGAGCCGACTGCACATGCGCTGTCGGCTCTGCCCGGCCCGACGCCTGAGCAGTGCCAACTGCACATGTGAGGGCATGCCCGCGTATGCGCAGTCGGCTCTGCCTAGTCCAGATGCCTAGGCAGAGTGAATTCCAGCCGGAAGACGCCGCGGGGACGCTGAACGGAGAAGACTTCTAAAGGTAAGAGAAGAACCAGCATTGATTGGCAGAATGTATAGCATTCTGCCAATCAACGCTGGTTCTGCATCAAACCTTAAACTTTGAACAGCTAGTAGTGTTCGATCGAGTATGAGTATTTCGAATACCCTAGTATTCGATCGAACACCTACTCAATCGAACACTACTCACTCATCTCTAATAACAATAGCACTTCCAGTTTGGACTGAAACAAAACTTGAGGACGGACCAGACGAATATTCGTGGATGTTACCCATGGTGAAGAAGTCTCTGCATAAGCAACAGCACAAGGGCACAAGAAATCTGGAAATTCTGCATCTTGCTCAATTGTCGAAATGCAAAAACATCTAGACATCTTGCTTTGGGTTCCACAATGAACAATAAGGAAAAATCTGCAGAAAATGCACCACAAATGAATGCACTCTCAGGCTGGGGACACGTTGGATAAATCCACCATAAGGTTAGCTGTGCCAGGAATGTAATGCAGATAACAATACACACTTACATTCTAGGCTTTGCATCCTGTGGACGTCGGAGTGACATTCCATACTTGCAATGTAATGGCTGCCATTAGTAATTGTCACTAGTATGACCCGGACTAGAACATAAGGGACGGCCGAGACGCGGTGCATTTTTTTGCAATATCCAGAGCGGGCGTTGACAACGGGCGTCTTATTTATTATTATTAGTTAAGCCCATAGTACAGTGCGGTCATATATCTAGCGGGTGTTTCACAGTAACAGTAGGTGCTCAGTCTGTTACCTCAGCTGTTACTGGACCTAAATAAGGTGGAACACATTGGTCTGGAGGATAAATCTTTCCACTGTATATCCGTCTATTGGGGGCTAGGCACGGGGCCAAGATTTAATGCGGCTGGTGAAGATATGTGGAGAAGCACAAGAAGGTGGACCATTGTGGTCAACGTGTTGATCTTGAATAAATAACCCTGGGTTTGATCCCAACCGAAGCCACTTACACTGAATCTGTGTCATCTTGGGCAAATCCTTGTACATGAAAATCTCCAGTCTCCAGCACCCACCTGTCAGCGCTGAATAATACCACCTCTGTTCCTTGCTGATTTTTTTTTTTCTTATTTTATTTTTGGACTGGACACTCGAGAGCTTCAGGAATCCGCTGGAAAACTAAATGCCATATACTGTATATCAACACAAGTTCATCTCATGCAAACCATATTTGAGCTAGAAGGTATGCATTAAGGATATTCTATCCCGGAGCGTTGCAGTCCAATTCCACTTTTGGGAACAGTCTGCAGAGTTTCCGAACAGTTGAAATTCCTTCTCCGCCTTGTTCTTCTCTGTTTTTAACCGTCTTGTAATATCTGTAATATGCAGGGGGAGGTGATGTTGTTTGCAGCTCTATATTTGGGTTCAGATCTGGCTTATGTGTTGTATTTCAGGATATTCCAGTTACCCGAACAAAGAGCAAAAGAAATGGAAGATGATCTTTAGATTCTCATCGCAACCTTTGCAAAACTTTTTACCAAATTCAGATTTAAGCAATGACATCTAGACAGGGACTAAAATTAGGATCAGTGAAGTTAGGGCCAAAAACAAGGCTCTCAGGACGAGCTCACTGGTCTGATCCTCTACATTTGCACTTTCATGTCCAAAGTCAAAAAGTCTAAGGTTGTAAAGTTGACTTTAACTCAAGAGTTTCCCTAGAATTTCTTGCCTTCTGTGTCAGTTTTCAGACTTAATATTCTGGCTGCTGCCATATCAAGGGATGGCACAAGTGACCTGTAAGACCCAACATTGCCATGTCTATGATTTGGGTTAAGATACGACGATGGCTTCGGGTTTCTGTCCTAAGCTAGCTCATGTTTGCAGAGTGCATGAGAATAGGCTGGTGCCATGGGTTTTCTTTTCTTATCAATTGAGGTCTGACTGCTCAGACCCTCACCAATTCTTGGATTGAAGATGTCTTACCATGGATGGAGCTTTGTTAAGATTCAAGCACAGCAGGACATCAAGCAGCTCATTATACATTAAAAAAAAACTCAACAGAGCCCTTTTAGTCAGCAGAGATCTCTATGGTTGGAGGTGTATTCTGTTGATCAGCCATTACTGACCGGACTTTGCACCTTCCACCAGTTCTATGTGGACTTCCTAGGTGACCAATGGTTTTTACACTACAAAATCACTATGACGTTGGTCCTTATCTGAGGAAGGGACGTGAAGGTGGATCCTTTACAACAGGGGTTAATGTTATATGTTCTCTTTAGAAGTCCAAACAATGTGTTGTCATTCTGTACATGTCCCCGCTTCGTTATATATGTCTTCTATAAAGATAAATGACTCTTTGTGTCCATTGAAGATGACAAGTTTCTTCAGGGTTTTATACTAAAAAATACTGTCAGAATTCAACATGGGGCAATTGGCATCCGTCTCATGGTGTTTTTGTACCCTCTGGTAACACACTGTAGGGTTACAGCTTGGACTTGATGGACCTGCGTCTTCTTCCAGCCTCATCTATCAAGTTACAATGTTAATATTGCAGCACAAAAAATGGAAAATCCCATCATGGCCGTAGCAAATTCCACCCCTATAACTGTTCAATATTTACTTGGCCGGTGTCAGAGAATAAAACTTGTTTGTGAAATCTGAATTTGTTATAACTGGGACAATGAGAATTGTGTGTTAGTCATCGCTAACCACATCTAATATCAGCTACTCAGAAGAATATCTACCATTCTTTATTCTTCCAGGAAATCTCACAGGAAATGCAATGTGTCATCTGGGCCGCGTCTCAATCACTCTGGAATCCATGACTGGCAACTAGTGAAGAGCTGGATCTTGCTCACTCCTGACCACAGCCAGATAATATTAATAGTGACACAGAGAGGATACAGCCTTGACTGTCACTGACTCTATCGGACCTTCATGAGGCTTTATTCTATTAGAGAGTTTAGTCACTCAAGGGTTACAAAAGTTGGAAAGAATAGGGTCCACCAAAAGCCCTCTTCAAAAGCAGAAGAGCCCCAACCTAAGGTTCACTCCCCCAACCACCAGAAGACCTGCAATGATCAAAGACCAGTGGCCCATGTACAATGCAAAGGGAGAACCTCCTTGTGTTCTGGCCATTACATCCCCAAAAAACATGGGTTTAAAGATCATAAGGAACTTTATGATCATAACATCTCCAAGACCCACCAGGTGAAACACTCTTAAAGGGGTTTGCCCATCTTCCTCTCTCACTAGCTTGCCTGCTCTCTTGATGGGTGGCTTTGACTATCTGATGGACAGGACACTATGACATACCTCAATAGATATAGACTTTGCTTAACCACGTGAGATTATTTATTATGACTACTAGAAAACTATAATAATGTGGATGAAATAATATGCACATTAAATGTATATTACTAGAGATGAGCGAGTAGTATACGATCCAGTAGGTATTTGATAGAATACTATGGTATTCAAAATATTCATACTCGTTCGAATACTACTCGCTATTCACATTAAATATTCGATTCAGAGCCAGCATTGATTGGCCGAATCCTATACAGTGTATAGCAGGCATGTCAAACTCCAGGTATCCCGAGGGCCACAAGAGTAACAAGAGGTTGTTGCGAGGGCCGCACACAGCAGTTAATGGCTAGGGCCTAGGGGACTGATCACTAATACCATGCATCGCAAAAATCCGGCATTTCTATTGCAGGCTACATAGAGTAGCCTACAATAGAAAGTATAGAATGACAGGCTGGAGCCTCACAAGGCTCCCAGCTGCCATAAAAATGCACGCAGGCCTGAATCTTGCTCCGGGTGCCTGCGATTGCCGGTAAAATGGCACCTCAGTTAAAGCTGGCAGACACCATTATTGTGTTGGAGTGCTGGGGAAGGGTTGGAGTGCTGGGGAATGGAGTGCCGGGGGAGGGGGTTCTTCTGGATGTCTGGCCCTTCCTTGGGCCTGAGGACTGTTTTTTCCCACCCACTTGCAATTCTTGCACTTGGGGGTTAATAGGAGCACTACAGACTGTAATGCTCCAATTAACCTGCAAGTGAAAGAATTACAAGGTGGGTGGGAAAAAAAACAGTCCTCAAGCCCAAGGAAGGGCCAGACAGACATCAAAAAGCCCCCCTCCCCCAGCACCCCAACCCTTCCCCAGCATTCCAACCCCCCCATTATCATAAATCTAGTATTTATCCCTTATCCGTAGGATAGGGGTTAAATACTTGAAAAATCACAATTTCTTCTGCAGAAGCTTACCTGGGTTGGGTGCGGGCCTGATTACGTGGCAAAGTCACCCGGTGTGTGGGGAGAAGGGGGCGGAGTGGAGGGAGGAGGGGACGGAGCGGAGCAGGCAGAGAGCAGGCAGGGAGACCTGCTCTCTGTGAAGGGTGAGGGGCGGCCGCTGGAGCAGCGCTGCGTCCAGCAGGATTGCCCCAATTCACTGCTCACTTTCCCTGTTGAGACGGTGACACTAAGCCAGTCCAGGACAGTTTGTCCTGGACTGGCTTAGGTCAAAAAATGCCGTCCCCCCTGGGGCCCCGGCATAGCACCGCCTGAAGCGGTCGCTTCATGAGAGGTGCGGCGCTGCATATCCCTGCATATGACCTGCTTACGTGAACAGCAGCCGCTGATCATATAAGCACGTCATATGCAGGGATATGGGCCAATGAATGAAGAGCTGGAAGTGCTGATTGTGAGTTTTGTACATCTGTGGCCCGCACAAAAGTCTCAAACTTTGTCTCTAAAGTTTAGAGACAAAGTTTGAGACTTTTGTGAGGGCCGCAAATATGCCTGTAAAGGGCCGCATGCGGCCCTCGGGCCGCATGTTTGACATGCCTGGTGTATAGCATTCGGCAAATCAACGCTGGTTCTGCCAGAGGCTCGTCCTTGCTAGTCAGGAGAGCTGGCAGCTTGCTGTTACGAGGGAGCTTAATTTTTTGTCATAGGAATGCATTGACCAGCGTTGATTGGCCAGTGAACAGTATTCGGCCAATCAATGCTGGTTCTGCTGGAGGCTCGTCTGTGAGGAGGTGGAGTCTAAGATCGGACCACAGCAGTCTCCATTGTGGTCCGATCTTAGACTCCACCTCCTCACAGACAAGCCTCCGGCAGAACCAGCCTTGATTGGCCGAATGCTGTACACTGGCCAATCAACGCTAGTCAATGCATTCCTATGACAAAAAAGTAAGCTCCCTCATAACAGCAAGCTGCCAGCTCTCCTTACTAGGAAAGACGAGCCTGCTGCAGAACCAGCGTTGATTTGCCGCAGGCTCGTCTGTGCTAGTCGGGAGAGCTGGCAGCTTGCGGTTACGAGGGAGCTTACTTTTTATCAGCACAACTGCAAGCGCTGTGCAGTTAAAGCGTATAGACCCCATAGACTATAATGCGGTCCGTGTGCTTTAACTACACAGCGCTCCTCCTAAACACTCTCCTCCTGCTACTCCTGGACTTGGTGACTCTCCTTTAGTAGAATAGTGGTTTCCCCTGAAACGAGCATTTTTTCCCATAGACTATAATGGAATTCGATATTTGATTGAGTAGTCGAATATCGAGGCTCGACTCGAAACGAATATCGAATCTTGAATATTTCACTGTTCGCTCATCCCTATATATTACATTACACAGGTTTGGAGAGGAAAAACAAACAAACTTATACTTGCTCCCAGGACTGACAAGAGACTTGCAGTAATATTATCTTTGTGTTTACATAGACACTGTCTGACTCTGACTCAACTAGCTTACCTGATTGCTCAGACCACAAAACAACTCTGAAACAAGAGACAACAACTCTGAAAGTAATACAGAGAACTCAGTCCTCCTCCCCTCCAGAGAGTTGCGAGTTTTTACATCACTCATCCTGGGTCAGATAACAGGCCCCGTGCCTTGACAACAATGTGTAAACAATGGGAGGGATCATTTCACATAGCGGGAAAATGAAGAAGCATTGCTAAAACATTTTTTTTTTTTTTTTAAGGAAAACTCGTGAATTTACATAAGCTTATAGAAGTTTAAAGTAGTTACTTGTTACATTAATAATCTATCCTGAAGTCAGATTGGTGCGGGTCTTTTAAAGTGAATGGTCTTATGCTGATGTGTTGATGTGCTGGTAGTGCACTGAAGGGACTATGGTGCTCCACAGAGGATCTCTGCCCTTACGTTACAAACTAGGTCATCTTGTGGATCTTGTGACTAATCTATAAGAAAGCCCATGAGGTCAAATAACCCAATCTGCTGCATTCATGTCCATCCAAACACGGCTCTGCTGCATTAACCTCCCTTCACACTCAGCTTTGCAACTTCCACTTTTCCCACCACACACTCAGCTCTTCTACCTACACCTCCTCCCTCTCACATGGCTCTGCTTTATCCATATTCCCCCACCACATCCCTTTCCAATATTTGCACATTAATAATTCCAGCAGCTTGCAGTGCAAGAAATGTCTCCATTTGCTTTTGACCCTCTAGGTCGCGTCCCATGCTTAGGCAAACAGGGCTCTAACCTTTCCCACGATCTGTATAAGACTATAGCATGCAAATAGAGAACCTCAGCAATATCTTCATTTTATTATCCTTACCCGGCATTACTTTTTATTTGCAGGAGGAGTTACCTTTTATGTTTCTGCCTTAGGCCTCCTTGCTAGTTACCTGGCAAGGCATTAGTGAAAGGAATCTGTAAAGAATTAGCTTAGTCATTTCTAATAAGAAGGCTGACAATCCTCTGGGGAGATGTGGTCCTCTCCGTCGATTCTGCCTGAGTTCATGCGAGGACACTGAGCTTCATTAGAATGGTTGCTGAGTAAGAGTTCATTGAACCCTGCGCGGAGGAGACTTTCATTACGTTCCTTCTGGTCAAGTGCTAGGAACATAGTTTTCTTTGAATGATAAGAATTCGGCGCTGGACTCAGGATGTCTGTAATATGGCTCTGTGTTTGCCACCGCGGGACGCCCACTGATCCCAGACAATTACTAAACTTCTAAACAACTTTATCGTCGTAATAAACAACTGGAAGTGATTAAACGTTTTCTCAGATGAAGATTAAATCGTTCATAGCAACCTGGAGAACGAGAGGAGGAATGCTTAGAACTGTACAATGGACAGAACATAGACGACAGGGCTGAGAAGCTGCCAGACGAGCCCTGGTGTTCCCAAAGTCCTACAAGTACAGTCACGAATGGGGGTGATACAAGTGCCCTTAAAGGGATGTCTCATGTGTCCGATCTTAGTCTATGTATATTTCACTCTGTAGAAGTAGAAGAAGAAGAAGACGGAGGAGGAGGAGGAGGAGGAGGAGGAGGAGAAGAAGAAGAAGAAGAAGAAGAAGAAGAAGAAGAAGAAGAAGAAGAAGAAGAAGAAGAAGAAGAAGAAGAAGAAGAAGAAGAAGAAGAAGAAGAAAACAGAGAAGAAGAAGAAGGAGGAGGAGGAGGAGAAGAAGAAGAAGAAGAAGAAGAAGAAGAAGGAGGAGGAGGAGGAGGAGGAGGAGGAGGAGGAGGAGGAGAAGAAGAAGAAGAAGAAGAAGAAGAAGAAGAAGAAGAAGAAGACGAAGAAGAAGAAGAAGAAGAAAAAACAGAGAAGAAGAAGAAGAAGGAGGAGGAGGAGGAGGAGAAGGAGAAGGAGAAGGAGGAGAAGAAGAAGAAGAAGAAGTAGACAGAGAAGAAGAAGAAGAAGAAGAAAAAGAAGAAGGAGAAGGAGAAGTAGAAGAAGAAGATGGAGAAGAAGACGGAGAAGAAGAAGAAGAAGAAAATGGAGAAGAAGAAGAAGAAGAAGACGGAGAAGAAGAAGAAAATGGAGAAGAAGAAGAAGAAGAAGAAGAAGAAGAAGAAGAAGAAGAAGAAGAGTTGTAGTTATTTATTTTTAATGTTTAAAAACTCCCCATATTGGAGATACAACCTTCCTTCTTCTATTGTCCATATGGCAGCGGCAATGAGTAGACTCTGTAGACAGATAAATGTCCCCTGCCTCGAGGAAGGTCTGGCGTAGAACCAACCCGAGACCATGGAGTGACCAGTAGATGTTTACAGAGCCCGATCTATGTACAGATATAGCACGCTTTAACTTGACACTTAGAGAGACAGGATCACAAGAAAACTCAATATCTAACTAATCACAGTGAGGGATGAGTCAACCAATCGTAACATATCAGGTTCCTTAGAAGTTTTACCAAAATTATGGGTTCAGCCGAATTCAAGAATTTTTAGGCTTGTTTTCGCCTAAATGGTTTGGCACAAACTGGAAGTGCCGATTGGGATCCGATCTTTCCCAATCCCGATCGCTCAGCCCTATTCATGATATATACATGTATAGGGTTGAGTAGATCTTGAGAGAACCTCTGACCTTGATCCTGCCGGAAAAGATCGGGATCGAAATTCGAATCGCGATCATGATAGTTACTCGATCGCCGATTGGAATCCGATCTGTTCTGATCCCGATTCCTCACCTCTGATCCCGAGGTGCATCCTCTTCTGAGCTCTGGCTGATATCATGTTCTTGTGATTGGGTCTCCAGTGGTGACATGGGGTATACTGATGTCATGACATTGGGAGAAATTTAAAATTGACACTTAAAGATGTCTTGACAAGAATAAAGGTTGTCTCCCTACTTGACTATTTCCAGGGCTGGTTCACACTATTGCTTGGTTTCTGTTCAGGACTCATCTCTCTCTGCAGTTCTTCAAGCAGAAACCGGCAGATCCCATTGTAGTCTATTGGGTCCGCGGATAACCCTTTTTGAGTGAATTGGTTTCCATTTCTTTGGTCCCAAAGCAGACTCAAGGAACGGAAACTCAAGTCCAGGTGTGAGACTAGACTAAGAAAGCAACAAGCAGTATCTGTCTCCTTACTATAGCCAGAAGACGAGGATCAGGGGACCCTCAAAATACATGAAGATCTAAGTATTTGACTTGTAGAGCAAATCACCTAGATATGTCATAAATGTCCCAGCTGGGAATACTCCTTAAAGACAGCAAAATATCCCTTTAATACTCTCGATATGTATTGATCTTCTAAAATGGATTGTCAGCTCACAGAGAAATCACATTAGAGCTGCCCATGGTAGTCTATGGAGAAGAACAGAATGTAGAGGAGGAGTTCACCAGCGGAGCATAGACTGGAGCTATAAGAACTTTTTGGGTCAGTTCACACGTGAAAACCACCTAGCTTATTTGTGCGAGGTAAAAAACCTCGGGGAGTTTTTTTGACGCTGTTTTTTGCATTCCACGCGGTTTTTGACGCGGTTTTTGACGCGGTTTTCGCTAGTGGTTTTCGCTAGGGTTTTTTTTTCCTATATGTGCTATAGAAACTGCAGGCGAAAACCGCGCGTTTTTTTTTGCAAACAAACGCGCGGTTTTGTGTGCCAAAAACCGCGCGGTTTTTTACCGCGTGGTTTTCGCCTCCCATTCACTTCTATGCAATTCTTCAGGCGTTTTCCGCCTGAAGAAAGGTCATGTCGCTTCTTCAGGCGGAAAACGCTAGGAGGAAAAAAAAAGCTAGCGGTCTACATAGACCACCATGTTAAAGGGGCGGTTTTTGAAGCGAATTCCGCTGTCAAAAACCTCCCCTTTGCCCACGTGTGAACTAGCCCTTTGGGTTACCCCAGAGCTTTATTCAGATCAGTCCAGGTCATCGCTTTTATATAATGTCACACATGATGTTGCTGCTTTGGAGAGAGACTAACGAGGGCACACAAAGCTGAGCTTGAGAGAAGAAGAGACTCGGACATCAGCTAACAGTGAGTTTTCTAGCTCACCCCAAGAGCTTCACTACTGCTCCACACTCTTTATAATGTCATATATGATGCTGCTGATGCTTCAGAGTGAGTGAGAGTTAGGGAGCAGAATCTTCTGTTCTCCAGGTGTAGGTTATGGCGGACCTCATAGTAACTGGTCTCCAGCCAACAACTCCGAGACAGCTGAAAATGAAAGATGGAGTCGGCAGAACACAAGTCATAGCCAGATACAGTGTTACCATTTATGTACGTATACATGGCGACTTATCCTAAAAGGACACCCACAAGGTTAGGAGCTGTTCTTGCTTTCTTTAGATTCGGACATAAACTTACTTTCATCTTCTGCTTATTTTTCTAAAGTTCATTGGAAATAAAATTCACTTCATCAACACAAATGAAAAAGGAGTCATTAAGGTAAAGCCGCAAAATCGGGAAAACAAAACAAATCTTTGTTGTGCAAGCGGCATTGTACAGCGCTGTGAGAACATACCGCACAAGACGGCAAGTACATAAACAGAAGAAGTCACCAAGATGAGGAACCAAAAAGCCCAACGTGACTTCAACAGTATAACCAGGGATCAGGACAGGTAGAGGAGAGAGGTCACACATATCCTCTACGTGACCATTATATCCAACTATGGCATTCTGAGCTAGTAAAACATGTGGGGGGGAGGAGAGGGGGACTAATAACGAGGACCCGGAACTAGAACCTAGAGTCACTACAGGGAATGTCGCAAAGTTTGGAGAGTACCCCCATAATAAAACATCTACTGTAGTTATAATCTTGTACATAGGAGTAGTATTATAGTAGTTATATTCTTGTACATAGGAGTAGTATTATAGTAGTTATATTCTTGTACATAGGAGGTAGTATTATAGTAGTTATATTCTTGTACATAGGAGTAGTATTATAGTAGTTATATTCTTGTACATAGGAGCAGTATTATAGTAGTTATATCCTTGTACATAGGAGGCAGTATTATAGTAGTTATATTCTTGTACATAGGAGCAGTATTATAGTAGTTATATTCTTGTACATAGGAGGTAGTATTATAGTAGTTATATCCTTGTACATAGGGGTAGTATTATAGTAGTTATATTCTTGTACATAGGAGCAGTATTATAGTAGTTATATTCTTGTACATAGGAGGTAGTATTATAGTAGTTATATCCTTGTACATAGGGGGCAGTATTATAGTAGTTATATTCTTGTACATAGGAGTAGTATTATAGTAGTTATATTCTTGTACATAGGAGTAGTATTATAGTAGTTATATTCTTGTACATAGGAGGTAGTATTATAGTAGTTATGTCCTTGTACATAGGGGTAGTATTATAGTAGTTATATTCTTGTACATAGGAGGTAGTATTATAGTAGTTATATTCTTGTACATATTAGTATTATAGTAGTTATATTCTTGTACATAGGAGTAGTATTATAGTAGTTATATTCTTGTACATAGGAGTAGTATTATAGTAGTTATATTCTTGTACATAGGAGTAGTATTATAGTAGTTATATTCTTGTACATAGGAGTAGTATTATAGTAGTTATATTCTTGTATATAGGAGCAGTATTATAGTAGTTATATTCTTGTACATAGGAGCAGTATTATAGTAGTTATATTCTTGTACATAGGAGGTAGTATTATAGTAGTTATATTCTTGTACATAGGAGCAGTATTATAGTAGTTATATCCTTGTACATAGGAGTAGTATTATAGTAGTTATATCCTTGTACATAGGGGTAGTATTATAGTAGTTATATTCTTGTACATAGGAGCAGTATTATAGTAGTTATATTCTTGTACATAGGAGCAGTATTATAGTAGTTATATTCTTGTACATAGGAGCAGTATTATAGTAGTTATATTCTTGTACATAGGAGCAGTATTATAGTAGTTATATTCTTGTACATAGGAGCAGTATTATAGTAGTTATATTCTTGTACATAGGAGTAGTATTATAGTAGGTATATTCTTGTACATAGGAGTAGTATTATAGTAGTTATATTCTTGTACATAGGAGGTAGTATTATAGTAGTTATATTCTTGTACATAGGAGTAGTATTATAGTAGTTATATTCTTATACATAGGAGTAGTATTATAGTAGTTATATTCTTGTACATAGGAGCAGTATTATAGTAGTTATATCCTTGTACATAGGAGGCAGTATTATAGTAGTTATATTCTTGTACATAGGAGCAGTATTATAGTAGTTATATTCTTGTACATAGGAGGTAGTATTATAGTAGTTATATCCTTGTACATAGGGGTAGTATTATAGTAGTTATATTCTTGTACATAGGAGCAGTATTATAGTAGTTATATTCTTGTACATAGGAGGTAGTATTATAGTAGTTATATTCTTGTACATAGGAGGTAGTATTATAGTAGTTATATCCTTGTACATAGGGGGCAGTATTATAGTAGTTATATTCTTGTACATAGGAGTAGTATTATAGTAGTTATATTCTTGTACATAGGAGTAGTATTATAGTAGTTATATTCTTGTACATAGGAGGTAGTATTATAGTAGTTATGTCCTTGTACATAGGGGTAGTATTATAGTAGTTATATTCTTGTACATAGGAGGTAGTATTATAGTAGTTATATTCTTGTACATATTAGTATTATAGTAGTTATATTCTTGTACATAGGAGTAGTATTATAGTAGTTATATTCTTGTACATAGGAGTAGTATTATAGTAGTTATATTCTTGTACATAGGAGTAGTATTATAGTAGTTATATTCTTGTACATAGGAGCAGTATTATAGTAGTTATATTCTTGTACATAGGAGGTAGTATTATAGTAGTTATATTCTTGTACATAGGAGCAGTATTATAGTAGTTATATCCTTGTACATAGGAGTAGTATTATAGTAGTTATATCCTTGTACATAGGGGTAGTATTATAGTAGTTATATTCTTGTACATAGGAGCAGTATTATAGTAGTTATATTCTTGTACATAGGAGCAGTATTATAGTAGTTATATTCTTGTACATAGGAGCAGTATTATAGTAGTTATATTCTTGTACATAGGAGCAGTATTATAGTAGTTATATTCTTGTACATAGGAGGTAGTATTATAGTAGTTATATTCTTGTACATAGGAGTAGTATTATAGTAGTTATATTCTTATACATAGGAGTAGTATTATAGTAGTTATATTCTTGTACATAGGAGGTAGTATTATAGTAGTTATATTCTTGTACATAGGAGCAGTATTATAGTAGTTATATCCTTGTACATAGGGGTAGTATTATAGTAGTTATATTCTTGTACATAGGAGGTAGTATTATAGTAGTTATATTCTTGTACATATTAGTATTATAGTAGTTATATTCTTGTACATAGGAGTAGTATTATAGTAGTTATATTCTTGTACATAGGAGTAGTATTATAGTAGTTATATTCTTGTACATAGGAGGTAGTATTATAGTAGTTATATTCTTGTACATAGGAGGTAGTATTATAGTAGTTATATTCATGTACATAGGAGTAGTATTATAGTAGTTATATTCTTGTATATAGGGAGCAGTATTATAGTAGTTATATTCTTGTACATAGGAGTAGTATTATAGTAGTTATATTCTTGTACATAGGAGTAGTATTATAGTAGTTATATTCTTGTACATAGGAGGTAGTATTATAGTAGTTATATTCTTGTACATAGGAGCAGTATTATAGTAGTTATATTCTTGTATATAGGAGCAGTATTATAGTAGTTATATTCTTGTACATAGGAGCAGTATTATAGTAGTTATATTCTTGTACATAGGAGTAGCATTATAGTAGTTATATTATTGTACATAGGAGTAGTATTATAGTAGTTATATTCTTGTACATAGGAGGTAGTATTATAGTAGTTATATTCTTGTACATAGGAGTAGTATTATAGTAGTTATATTCTTGTACATAGGAGCAGTATTATAGTAGTTATATTCTTGTACATAGGAGTAGTATTATAGTAGTTATATTCTTGTACATAGGAGCAGTATTATAGTAGGTATGTTGTTGTACATAGGGGCAGTATTATAGCAATATTAAGCATAACAGTCTTTATCATTACCTTTGTGTGTGACTGAACATCTCATTGTGCTGATACTATTGCGGCTCTTATGGGTCTTGCAGTACTAAGTACATGGGACATCTTACACAGCAGACTTAATGTTTATTCCCGGTCCTCAGGCACATTTTCAAACCATGATAAACTTCAAAGCCGGAGCCTATTTGCTGACTTCCACTCCATTCCCCCGACTCCAAGACTTGTTTTTATTTGCTCATCCAAAAGATAACATTTCTCTAAGGATATTTGCAAACTCCCAGAAAGGCTGAAACCTCTGAACTTTTCTTTTTTTTTTTGTTTAACAGCTTTTGGAACAGAATTTCCATGTGGCTGGTCATCCCATTAATCATGATTGTACAAGCACATTGCTCTTCTATGGGCAAAAATCTGATTACTTAGCATGGTTTGCTCCTACATCTGTCCACATACTCACGGCTGACATCATCCAGGGGTGAAGTGCGGCAGAGTTTGTACATCTGATTTTTTACTTTTTATAAAAAGGTCCAGATATACAGAAAATTCAATTCTGACCCAGGTTTCTTATACTGAAGAGTTTTGTTACAATGTATCAGTATACATTACAGCAACAGTCTGAAGTTCAGGAGGTAAATTTTTGCTGCTCCAATTGGACATGCCAATACCTATACATTGTAACAAACCTATAGTTCTGTGAGCAGGGCTAAAGCTTTTGTTCTATATGTTTTTTCCTTTGTCATCATGGTGATGAATAGAGCAGGTTCATTATGAATAGGGTTGAGCGATCGGGATCGGGAAAGATCGGATCCTGATCAGCGATCGAGCAAATTTCATGATCACGATCAGCTGGAAAGTGATCGAAAATCAGATTTTTAAAACGATCCTGAAATCTCAAGATCGGCTCAACCCTAATTATGAATTTACCAAAAATCTTGGACAATGATTTTTGGGGTTCGTCTTCAATGAATCACTCTGACCCTTGAGTATAATAGTTGGAGATCCATAGGAGTTGCAGAACAATAATAAATACACTCACCCACCGTCACTTCTCCAAGGCTAAGTCAAAGCATCAAGATATTGGCTCCACTTAACAGTCTCCAGGGAATCCCTGACACAGAATGGAGGCTAAAGATAACTGAAGACACTCACAAAGGAGTATCTGATGCTACTGGGGACCCCAGAAGAGGGCAGAGGAGGTGAATATTAAGGAAGGATGAACCAATTCATTTAGAACTGGATTTGACCTGAAAATTCTAAAAATTTTGAGTTTGCCTAAATGGAAAACATTTGGGTTCCATTTCTAATATACTCTGGTGTCTCAAGTCCAAAGCATTTTACAAAAAACACTGGTACTTACTTTGACTCATCACTCCTGGGTGCCAGGAAGTCTCCCATCGTCCTCTTTAGACTTCTTCTGGCCTTTGGTTGACTTCACGGATCTCAGGGTAATTCATAGCCCAATCACATGGGGCGCATCTACATCACAACCCTGAGACTTAGAGTCTGGTGTAGACCCTTCTCATGTAATCATGGATGCCCAAGATGTCAGCCAGGGACTGGAGGCCTGAAGAGCTGGGGGACCATCAGACAACACCAGGTTTTCCAGGAGAGGTGAGGGAAGGTGAATATAACTGGTTTTTGTCACCTCCCCTTGACCTCCACTTATTATACTTTGGGGTCTGATGAGACCCTAGAATATAGTAATAACATCTCAAGTTCTATCCAAACAAGTTCAGCCCAAAATGACCCAGAAGGTTGGACTCTACAGATATTTGTCGAAAAGAATCATGTGAGGTTCTCCCATCTCTAGTGAATTTGACTGTGTAATATGTTTCCATATCTCCTTGGTGTATAATAAAAGCACCAAGAGTTGAAACTGGCAAGCAAACCTCGGGAATATTCACAAATGTATCCAGATGAAATGCTGGTGGGGAACTGATGCTGCCGCTTTCTAAGTGAATATTTCTGGCATCAGTTACTTTGGGATTGGTCCAGGATCTGGATCAAATTTTTTTTTGCATGGAGTATATTTCTTCTGAATGTCAATATTACCATTCACTGACGGAGAGCAGAGATATTGAAATGGTTAGAAAATGAGATACAAAACCTGTTAGAAAATTGCAAATCTTTATAAGTTGCAAATTCCTTTAAGATCCCAATAGCAAATACCAAAAACATAGACAATACGTCTCATTGTCTGATTTCTTTAAATTTATGTAACAGTGGATCCTTTAGCCTCGGAATGATCTGGCGCAGACAAGAATTAATGAAGTTAATACTAGCAATGGTTTAGCTGAGTAACATGAGAATATCCATCCAGCGGAGTGAGATAGAGATCATAGAACATTTGATGTGAGATTATTATACTAACAAAACACATTGGCGAGCCGCTCCCCCCCCCCCCCCCCCAGCCCTCCCATCCTCACTTCTGCATTTATTTTGTCAGTTGTTCCATTAGAGTGGTTTTTATAGTGGTAAATGCACTGGGGAAAGGTCTTCAAAACATTCTGTGAAGAGCCCGGGGGGAAAAGAATCTCTCAAGTATAAAATTGGAGTTATAATGAATAAATTTCAACTCGGTGAAGAAAGTTTTCCATACCAAATTGCCAACTTTTTTTAAAGAAGAAAGCTGAAACAATATCTCCGCCGGAGTGTGTTACAAGGAGAGGCCCATGGAAGACCCAGAATGTTCTTATTAGGTCCAAATGAAACGGCACCGACTCATATGAAGGAGGACACGATCTGACCATGCCAAAGATATGGGCCTTGTTGTCACCCATTTTCATGGACAACCCCATGTTTCTGTTTTTGAAGTAGAAACTCAACAGCGTCCCATAGTGTCTTGTCTCTTCATTGCATCTATTCACCCTTGTTGACTAGTGCCCATGGCAGGGTCATTATCATGGTGGCAAAACCAACAAGGCCAAAATCTTGATGAATTTATGACCAACTCCTTCTGAAGTGAAATACATCAAGGAGGATAAGACCATGAAAATAATGTATTTATTGACATCAGATGTTTTCATGGA
Organism: Leptodactylus fuscus; assembly: GCF_031893055.1. Lineage (NCBI taxonomy): Eukaryota > Metazoa > Chordata > Amphibia > Anura > Leptodactylidae > Leptodactylus > Leptodactylus fuscus. The sequence goes on from NC_134272.1 coordinate 90,975,085, forward strand.
CGATCCCATTTTTGTGTGTTTATTAGATTCAAGTCTTTGACCCGAAAACGCAACAGTGATGTTTTATTTCTTCATGATATCTATACATTTTTTCTATACTTGTTGGCCAGCAGCTAGGGTGGGAAACATTATAAAGGCCTAAACATTGGAAGAAAACGGCAGCAACTCATTCAGAAGAGAAATACATGAAGGTGATACGTCCATATAATAGATCAGGAGTTCACGGACAACCCGTTTCTCAGCGCGGGGTTTTTAGGTCTAGGATATTGACCCAATCACCTCACATGATACCTTGGCTGTTCATTGCATCTATTTTCTAGGTCTTACTGTTTTTAACGTAGTATCCATTTTGGGCAGAAACATTATGATGGCGGCAAAACCAACTGGTCATAACACTAGAGAATGGCACCAAGATATTGCAATGCAAATTTAATTGGAGGACATAAACATGCAAATGGTAAGAGAAGGGACAAAATAATATTTATGGAACTAGGGTTAGATCAAGATACATGGAAAAGTCACAACTTTCACTTTTTTCCATCAATGTGAGGTTCTTGGGTTGACTTGGTTGACTTGGAAACTTACCAGTCTGGCATGATACCTTACCCATCACTGCCATTGTTCTCGGGGTCGTCTTACGTTCTTTCCAATGTTTCCACTCCACGTACTGGTCAACCTAAGATCCCTGTCGACCAGTACGTGGAGTGGAAACATTGGAAAGGACATAAGACGAGCCTACTTGGTTATTGTATGTTTTTATTATCTGCATCGAATGAGATTTAGCATGGTGGTGGGTTCTTAAGTTATTCCTAGAGCAAGCTGAGATGAAATGGATTTAAAGCTGAGGTTCTCAATGTTTAGTCTCAGTCAATAGAGACCGAAGGGATGTGTTCCAGGTTCACTATATGCTGTAACATATATATATATATATATATATATATATATATATATATATATATATATTTATTTAGTTCAATAGTAGGAACAGGACTTGAGAAGATCTTTGCAAACTAAGGTCTTTCCTGCCACTCCTGGACCAAGGAGGGAACCATAGGACAATCCCATAGGAAAATACACCAAGATTTGTAGAATGCAGAAGGACAATAGAAGGCTAAGTTCAGAGGTTACATGTACTGTTTAGAATAATGATATATTTTTGTGCAGCAATGGGGTCTTTGGCCCTTCAGATACCAGGGAGATGCCACCTCTTCACCCCTTATAGCTACGCCCAGGACCATAGCTGGAGTTCACTCCATAATAGAAAGCAAATAACTTATTAAGTTTGGTCAATGGCTCAACAACACTATAACAGTATGACACACAACCAAGAACTGCACAACGAAAAAACCAAAGACCCATAAAATGGTAGAAAGGATATCAAACATTAATAACATAAATTACTCATCGGTTCATCGGAGGATTAGGACGACGATGAGGCATCTACCCTAATGGAGCATCAGTATTAGTGACAACGTCTTCTGGGGCACATCTTCATGTTTATTTTCTATATTAGAGTAAGCAGCCCGATTGTATTAGGGGTTTGTTGATGGTTACATCTTTGTTTTGAAATTTTCAAGGTCAAGGGTGCTGATCCCTTGTTTTCACCCTTTAAACTCCATGCAGATGTCTGGATTTCACTTCTGGTAACAGCCAGGTCCCTGATGGGGCCTCCACCCTGACTTGGTCTCCATACCGCTCTACCCACTTTTGGAAAAAGAAGAGAACATGAGAAGACAGAAGCAGACAAGAGAAGAAAGAAGAGGACGGAAGAGGAAAGAAAGAAGAGAATATAAGTGGAGAGAAGGAGACAGAAGACACAACATAGAGACATGAAGATCCTCGCTAATATTTGCAAGACATATCTTGTGAAGTTTGTCCATCGTTACTGGGAATTATGGAGGAATTACAATGTACACACACCGGTCTATACCTGAGTTGGTTCCCAGGACAGAGGGATTTGGAGTCTGCCTCATTGTCCTCTGTCAGATACACAACTACTCATGTAATTGCCCCCTGTTGCCCCTCACCTTATTGATGATACATAATCCCCATTTCCTTTCATTGCCATCTCCTCCCTCTCGCTCTCAGTCTAGGCAGCTGCCTATATTGCCTACCCAGCCCTATGTTGATGATGGAGACGATGGCCAGGTGGGGGCTCCATTCCAAGCATTGCTATAGAGCCCCATGCTCACTTGCTTAGCCCCTGTCCTGACTAGAACTGCCCCATCCCACCCCTCCATGTCTTCTCTTCAATGTCCTATCTCGCAATGACCGGCCAACCAGGGTTCAGTTCACAACGCCTTGGAGAACGAGCGCCTTCCTTTCAATGTTCCCACTTTGTTTAGAAGCGGAGTCCACATCTGAATGCTTTTACGAGGAGTAAGACTTTCCCTGTTTAAAGTCAAATTGGCGTTCATCGCCCCCGGCCATTTTATTTTCAGCTCTTTGAACTTTGGATCTACGTGTTGTATATTTATATTTATACGCGGAGACATATACACAAGCATATTTTTGGCACCACTTTCCGGGCTGCGAGAAGCGGACAATTAAAAGTATTTTCCATTATGTATTTGTGCGGATCTAAACTTACAAATTGAGACAAACGTTATCCATGAAATGTGTTATTGATGAGCATGTCGGTGTATAATGGCCTCTAAACAAGCCACATGGAAGGAATTCTCTGCTTTACTGGGAGCTGGGGGGCCTGAAAGGGTTGGACATTATTGAAACTCTGCACCAAAAACAGATTGTTGGGGGGGGAAATATTTGAGATATGACTTCAGGTAAAAAAAGAGGACGGTGACTCAGTGGTTAGCAGTGCTGTCTGGGCCCCCGGGTTAAATTCACTATCCTCATGTCTTGGCCAGACTTGGTTGATGTTAGATAGTCTGTTGCTTTGGAGGACTTGACCTGTCCTGCATTACACAGACAATCCATGAGGTAAAGGGGTTGTCCAGGGAGTAGGGTTGAGCGATCGGTTTCAGGAAAGATCGGATCCCGATTATCGATCGAGCAAATTCCATAATCGCGATTGGCTGGAAAATGATCGAAAATCGGATGTTAAAAACGATCCTGAAATCTCAAGATCGGCTCAACCCTACCAGGGAGCCTTGATTTCCTCCAGTGGGTTTCTTGGCTGGTTCTGACTCCGATTCACATGATTGTAACCAGCCCTTAGCTCCAACTCCTCCGTCCTCTCCCATTTTCACTAGCTATGAGGGCTGGCAGACTATAGTAAACCATAGAGGAGGGACTAAGCTAAAGCGACCCAAACGCCAGAGGATGGAACCAGCTCGGGACCCCAAAAAATAGCTGCAAAAAATCTCTGGAGTAAGCAAGTCAAATAAGACTCCGACTGAGTTTGTCTTGAGTTCTGCAGTTCCCCTGGACAATTTGGTGTTTTCCGTTTTAAAATCCATCCATGCATTCAATAGACATGGTCCCTGGAATATTACAAGTACACAGGGTCTGAGTCTCCAAGTGGGCGGGACCTTTAATTTTTCCTTTAAGGTTCCCACTCACTTGGAGAATGCTAGTTCACATATAAATTTCCAGGGCCGTATCTTTGGAACAGATGGAAGGTTTTTAAAAAGGAAAACCCCAAATTGATTGGGGACATAGCAAGAATCATCTGATGTAGGACATGGAATATTTTGTACTTGGTGACTTGGTGCGTGTAAGGCGAACGTTCCCTTGATGTTGCAGGGACTTGTGTTCCCCATCTGCAAGTTTAAGGGAATGTATATGCCAGGAACTGGACCAGGTTGTGCAGGCTCGGAGCCTTTTTTCCACCCCGATCCCTTTCTTCTCCTTCTGTCACTTACTGTTACATGTAATATGGTCGTTGACTGACGGACACTATGTCAATGCTGATGCACGACTAAGAGCGGGGCTGCCTTTATGACTGCAATAAGTATATCAGCCCAAATCTTATACTTCATAGCAAGGAAAAGGAGAAGGGAGGGAAAACGGTAGCCAAGTGTCAAACATATTATAAGGTTGTAGGAACTGACCACAGGAAGACTAAAACTGGCGTATCTACCAACTCCGGTTCCAAGTCTTCGGTTCTTTCAGTAGGCGCCACTCCACAGTTCTTCTCTAGCCCCCACCGTTCCAGAGCAATCAGTGCTGTTAGTTTTGGTTCCTAATATGCTAATTAGATAGATGGAGCAGATAGTCTGAGACCACCCACCTGCAAAGCATAATTAGCATATCAGGCACTGAAACTAACAGCATTGATTGCTATGGAGTGTTGGGGATAGAGAGAAAATTCCAATTGCTTTAAGTAATGCAAACAGAACTAGTGAAGGTGGTGAAAGGTCCTTTATAAGTTAGACATTGTTTAGGTGTAATGGGGTAAGACTGGGTTGGGGGTATAGCTATAGGGGCTGCAGAATGCCCTTAATCCTGAGGGGGTCCAAAAGTTTCTTTACAATATTAGAAGATACCAGTATTATAGATGGCGCATGGTGAGTGGGGGTTCCATTACAGATGTTGCATTGGGGCCCAGCCCATTCACATTACGCCCCTGGATAGGGTTAACCATGGTACCTCTTATATTTGGCTCATTATAATGTGACACATGGGCCGCCGTGTAGACGAGCCGTGACTTTAGAACATAACAACTTTGCTTATTTGCTGTGCTCACAGTGCTGAGAGATTCGAGCAAACATACATTACATGTTGGATAAAGAGTTGGAGTATTTTGATAGATGAAATAACAAAAAGAGGAAGAAATTGTTTAGAGCTCGCCTCCGGATTAACCATATTGTCACAACACACATATAGATGAAGATATAAACACGAATCACATGTGGCGACTTTTACGCTTTACACTAGGATTGTCTACTTGACATAGAGATGAGATCATTAGTTTATACAGATAGGGCCATATACAGTGTCAGTCTGGGATGTCTTGGACCCCCCTCCAGAGCAGATGATTCTGTCTTCTGCTGGACCATTGGGGTCTATTTTGTCATAGCCTGTGTCCATTGATGTATCCTCCCCTACAAGGATAGACAAGTTTAGCCTTATGGCTCAGTTTATAACACTATTAGGGCTCCTAGGAACCTATCTATAATACATAGTGTATGACACTGTCAGGGCTCCTACGACTATATATCTATAATACATAGTGTATGACACTGTACGGACTCCTAGGACTATATATATCTACAATGTATGACACTGTCAGGGCTCCTAGGACTATATATATCTATAATACACAGTGTATGACACTGTCAGGGATCCTAGGACTATATATATCTATAATACACAGTGTATGACACTGTCAGGGATCCTAGGACTATATATATCTATAATACATAGTGTATGACACTGTCAGGGCTCCTAGGACTATATATATCTATAATACACAGTGTATGACACTGTCAGGGATCCTAGGACTATATATATCTATAATACATAGTGTATGACACTGTCAGGGCTCCTAAGACTATATATATCTATAATACATAGTGTATGACACTGTCAGGACTCCTAGGACTATATATATATCTATAATACATAGTGTATGACACTGTCAGGGCTCCTAGGACTATATATATCTATAATACATAGTGTATGACACTGTCAGGGCTCCTAGGAGTATATATATATCTATAATACATAGTGTATGACACTGTCAGGGCTCCTAGGAGTATATATATATATAATACATAGTGTATGACACTGTCAGGACTCCTAGGACTATATATATATCTATAATACATAGTGTATGACACTGTCAGGGCTCCTAAGACTATATATATCTATATCTATAATACATAGTGTATGACACTGTCAGGACTCCTAGGACTATATATATCTATAATACATAGTGTATGACACTGTCAGGGCTCCTAGGAGTATATATATCTATAATACATAGTGTATGACACTGTCAGGGCTCCTAGGAGTATATATATATATATATATATATATATATATATATATATATATATATATTACATAGTGTATGACACTGTCAGGACTCCTAGGACTATATATATCTATAATACATAGTGCATGACACTGTCAGGGCTCCTAGGACTATATATATCTATATCTATAATACATAGTGTATGACACTGTCAGGGCTCCTAGGACTATATATATCTATAATACATAGTGTATGACACTGTCAGGGCTCCTAGGAGTATATATATATCTATAATACATAGTGTATGACACTGTCAGGGCTCCTAGGACTATATATATCTACAATACATAGTGTATGACACTGTCAGGACTCCTAGGACTATATATATCTATAATACATAGTGTATGACACTGTCAGGGATCCTAGGACTATATATATCTATAATACATAGTGTATGACACTGTCAGGGCTCCTAAGACTATATATATCTATAATACATAGTGTATGACACTGTCAGGACTCCTAGGACTATATATATATCTATAATACATAGTGTATGACACTGTCAGGGCTCCTAGGACTATATATATCTATAATACATAGTGTATGACACTGTCAGGGCTCCTAGGAGTATATATATATCTATAATACATAGTGTATGACACTGTCAGGGCTCCTAGGAGTATATATATATATATATATATATATATATATATATATATATATATATATATATATATATATATAATACATAGTGTATGACACTGTCAGGACTCCTAGGACTATATATATATATCTATAATACATAGTGTATGACACTGTCAGGGCTCCTAGGACTATATATATCTATATCTATAATACATAGTGTATGACACTGTCAGGACTCCTAGGACTATATATATCTATAATACATAGTGTATGACACTGTCAGGGCTCCTAAGACTATATATATCTATATCTATAATACATAGTGTATGACACTGTCAGGACTCCTAGGACTATATATATCTATAATACATAGTGTATGACACTGTCAGGGCTCCTAGGAGTATATATATCTATAATACATAGTGTATGACACTGTCAGGGCTCCTAGGAGTATATATATATATATATATATATATATATATATATATATATATATATATATATATATATATATTACATAGTGTATGACACTGTCAGGACTCCTAGGACTATATATATCTATAATACATAGTGCATGACACTGTCAGGGCTCCTAGGACTATATATATCTATATCTATAATACATAGTGTATGACACTGTCAGGGCTCCTAGGACTATATATATCTATAATACATAGTGTATGACACTGTCAGGGCTCCTAGGAGTATATATATATCTATAATACATAGTGTATGACACTGTCAGGGCTCCTAGGACTATATATATCTACAATACATAGTGTATGACACTGTCAGGACTCCTAGGACTATATATATCTATAATACATAGTGTATGACACTGTCAGGGATCCTAGGACTATATATATCTATAATACATAGTGTATGACACTGTCAGGGCTCCTAAGACTATATATATCTATAATACATAGTGTATGACACTGTCAGGACTCCTAGGACTATATATATATCTATAATACATAGTGTATGACACTGTCAGGGCTCCTAGGACTATATATATCTATAATACATAGTGTATGACACTGTCAGGGCTCCTAGGAGTATATATATATCTATAATACATAGTGTATGACACTGTCAGGGCTCCTAGGAGTATATATATATATATATATATATATATATATATATATATATAATACATAGTGTATGACACTGTCAGGACTCCTAGGACTATATATATATCTATAATACATAGTGTATGACACTGTCAGGGCTCCTAGGACTATATATATCTATATCTATAATACATAGTGTATGACACTGTCAGGACTCCTAGGACTATATATATCTATAATACATAGTGTATGACACTGTCAGGGCTCCTAGGAGTATATATATCTATAATACATAGTGTATGACACTGTCAGGGCTCCTAGGAGTATATATATATATATATATATATATATATATATATATATATATATATATATATTACATAGTGTATGACACTGTCAGGACTCCTAGGACTATATATATCTATAATACATAGTGCATGACACTGTCAGGGCTCCTAGGACTATATATATCTATATCTATAATACATAGTGTATGACACTGTCAGGGCTCCTAGGACTATATATATCTATAATACATAGTGTATGACACTGTCAGGGCTCCTAGGAGTATATATATATCTATAATACATAGTGTATGACACTGTCAGGGCTCCTAGGACTATATATATCTACAATACATAGTGTATGACACTGTCAGGACTCCTAGGACTATATATATCTATAATACATAGTGTATGACACTGTCAGGGATCCTAGGACTATATATATCTATAATACATAGTGTATGACACTGTCAGGGCTCCTAAGACTATATATATCTATAATACATAGTGTATGACACTGTCAGGACTCCTAGGACTATATATATATCTATAATACATAGTGTATGACACTGTCAGGGCTCCTAGGACTATATATATCTATAATACATAGTGTATGACACTGTCAGGGCTCCTAGGAGTATATATATATATATCTATAATACATAGTGTATGACACTGTCAGGGCTCCTAGGAGTATATATATATATATATATATATATATATATATATATATATATAATACATAGTGTATGACACTGTCAGGACTCCTAGGACTATATATATATCTATAATACATAGTGTATGACACTGTCAGGGCTCCTAGGACTATATATATCTATATCTATAATACATAGTGTATGACACTGTCAGGGCTCCTAGGAGTATATATATCTATAATACATAGTGTATGACACTGTCAGGGCTCCTAGGAGTATATATATATCTATAATACATAGTGTATGACACTGTCAGGGCTCCTAGAACTATATATATATATATATATATATATATATATATATATATATATATATATATATATATATCTATAATACATAGTGTATGACACTGTCAGGGCTCCTAGGAGTATATATATCTATAATACATAGTGTATGACACTGTCAGGGCTCCTAGGAGTATATATATATATATATATATATATATATATATATATATATATATATATATATATATATATATATTACATAGTGTATGACACTGTCAGGGCTCCTAGGAGTATATATATATATCTATAATACATAGTGTATGACACTGTCAGGACTCCTAGGACTATATATATCTATAATACATAGTGTATGACACTGTCAGGGCTCCTAGGACTATATATATCTATATCTATAATACATAGTGTATGACACTGTCAGGACTCCTAGGACTATATATATCTATAATACATAGTGTATGACACTGTCAGGGCTCCTAGGAGTATATATATCTATAATACATAGTGTATGACACTGTCAGGGCTCCTAGGAGTATATATACACTCACCGGCCACTTTATTAGGTACACCATGCTAGTAACGGGTTGGACCCCCTTTTGCCTTCAGAACTGCCTCAATTCTTCGTGGCATAGATTCAACAAGGTGCTGGAAGCGTTCCTCAGAGATTTTGGTCCATATTGACATGATGGCATCACACAGTTGCCGCAGATTTGTCGGCTGCACATTCATGATGCGAATCTCCCGTTCCACCACATCCCAAAGATGCTCCTCTATTGGATTGAGATCTGGTGACTGTGGAGGCCATTGGAGTACAGTGAACTCATTGTCATGTTCAAGAAACCAGTCTGAGATGATTCCAGCTTTATGACATGGCATTGCATTATCCTGCTGAAAGTAGCCATCAGATGTTGGGTACATTGTGGTCATAAAGGGATGGACATGGTCAGCAACAATACTCAGGTAGGCTTTGGCGTTGCAACGATGCTCAATTGGTACCAAGGGGCCCAAAGAGTGCCAAGAAAATATTCCCCACACCATGACACCACCACCACCAGCCTGAACCGTTACCGATACAAGGCAGGATGGATCCATGCTTTCATGTTGTTGACGCCAAATTCTGACCCTACCATCCGAATGTCGCAGCAGAAATCGAGACTCATCAGACCAGGCAACGTTTTTCCAATCTTCAATTGTCCAATTTCGATGAGCTTGTGCAAATTGTAGCCTCAGTTTCCCGTTCTTAGCTGAAAGGAGTGGCACCCGGTGTGGTCTTCTGCTGCTGTAGCCCATCTGTAGCCTCAAAGTTCGATGTACTGTGCGTTCAGAGATGCTCTTCTGGCTACCTTGGTTGTAACGGGTGGCTATTTGAGTCACTGTTGCCTTTCTATCAGCTCGAACCAGTCTGGCCATTCTCCTCTGACCTCTGGCATCAACAACGCATTTCCGCCCACAGAACTGCCGCTCACTGGATGTTTTTTCTTTTTCGGACCATTCTCTGTAAACCCTAGAGATGGTTGTGCGTGAAAATCCCAGTAGATCAGCAGTTTCTGAAATACTCAGACCAGCCCTTCTGGCACCAACAACCATGCCACGTTCAATGGCACTCAAATCACCTTTCTTCCCCATACTGATGCTCGGTTTGAACTGCAGGAGATTGTCTTGACCATGTCTACATGCCGAAATGCACTGAGTTGCCGCCATGTGATTGGCTGATTAGAAATTAAGTGTTAACGAGCAGTTGGACAGGTGTACCTAATAAAGTGGCCGGTGAGTGTATATATATATATATATATATATATATATATATATATATATATATAATACATAGTGTATGACACTGTCAGGACTCCTAGGACTATGTATATCTATAATACATAGTGTATGACACTGTCAGGGCTCCTAGGACTATATATATCTATATCTATAATACATAGTGTATGACACTGTCAGGACTCCTAGGACTATATATATCTATAATACATAGTGTATGACACTGTCAGGGCTCCTAGGAGTATATATATCTATAATACATAGTGTATGACACTGTCAGGGCTCCTAGGACTATATATATATCTATAATACATAGTGTATGACACTGTCAGGGCTCCTAGGACTATATATATCTATAATACATAGTGTATGACACTGTCAGGGCTCCTAGGAGTATATATATATATCTATAATACATAGTGTATGACACTGTCAGGGCTCCTAGGACTATATCTATCTATAATACATAGTGTATGACACTGTCAGGGCTCCTAGGACTATATATATCTATAATACATAGTGTATGACACTGTCAGGGCTCCTAGGACTATATATATATCTATAATACATAGTGTATGACACTGTCAGGGCTCCTAGGACTATATATCTATAATACATAGTGTATGACACTGTCAGGGCTCCTAGGACTATATATATCTATAATACATAGTGTATGACACTGTCAGGGCTCCTAGGACTATACATCTATAATACATAGTGTATGACACTTTCAGGGCTCCTAGGACCAGGGCCGCCGATAGGCCAGTACTACTGCTACTGGCGTCAGGGGCCTGGCCAAATTTAAAAATGGGGGGGGGCCCGGGCCCCCTGGCGCCAGCAGCAGTCATTGTATGTCCTGCTTGTTTCAACTCAGATCTGCATCCAGAGGATGCAGATCTGAGTTGAACACATACGCGGCTGAAGCGAGGAGCTGACCTGTGTCAGCTCCTCGCTTCGCCGCTGCGGCCTCTCTCGCTGACACATATGCCGCTGAAGCGAGGAGCTGACCTGTGTCAGCTCCCCACTTCGCCGCTGCCGCCGGCTACCTGGCAGTGTAGACGTGATGTGATGACGTCACATCGCGTCTACAACTGTGCGCCAGTAAGAGAGAGAGGCGCGCAGAGAGCAGCAGGGGAACGAGGAAAAGGTAAGTGTAATGTGGATTATGTGGAACGTGAAACTGGGGGAAGATGAAGGAGAGGACGGCATGACACTGGGGGCAGAGATGGAGGGACATGAATCTGGGGGCAGAGATGGAGAGGACGGCATGATACTGGGGGCAGAGATGGAGGGACATGAATCTGAGGGCAGAGATGGAGGGGACATGAATCTGGGGGCAGAGATGGGGGCATGAATCTGGGGGCAGAGATGTGGAGACATGAATCTGGGGGCAGAGATGGAGGGACATGAATCTGGGGCAGAGATGGAGAGGAAGGCAGGACACTGGGGGCAGAGATGGAGGGACATGAATCTGAGGGCAGAGATGGAGGGGACATGAATCTGGGGGCAGAGATGGGGGGCATGAATCTGGGGGCAGAGATGTGGAGACATGAATCTGGGGGCAGAGATGGAGGGACATGAATCTGGGGGCAGAGATGGAGGGACATGAATCTGGGGGCAGAGATGGAGGGACATGAATCTGGGGGCAGAGATGGAGGGACATGAATCTGGGGCAGAGATGGAGGGAACATGAATTTGGGGGCAGAGATGGAGGGACATGGATCTGGGGGCAGAGATGTAGGGGACATGAATCTGGGGGCAGAGATGGAGGGACATGAATCTGGGGGCAGAGATGTGGGGACATGAATCTGGGGCAGAGATGGAGGGGACATGGATCTGGGGGCAGAGATGGAGGGGACATGAATCTGGGGGCAGAGATGGAGGGGACATGAATCTGGGGGCAGAGATGGAGGGGACATGGATCTGGGGGCAGAGATGTGGGGACATGAATCTGGGGGCAGAGATGGAGGGGACATGAATCTGGGGGCAGAGATGGAGGGGACATGAATCTGGGGGCAGAGATGGAGAGACATGAATCTGAGGGCAGAGATGGAGGGACATGAATCTGGGGGCAGAGATGGAGGGGACATGAATCTGGGGGCAGAGATGGAGGGGACATGAATCTGGGGGCAGAGATGGAGAGACATGAATCTGAGGGCAGAGATGGAGGGACATGAATCTGGGGGCAGAGATGGAGGGACATGAATCTGGGGGCAGAGATGTGGAGACATGAATCTGGGGGCAGAGATGGAGGGACATGAATCTGGGGGCAGAGATGGAGGGGACATGAATCTGGGGGCAGAGATGGAGGGGACATGAATCTGGGGGCAGAGATGGAGGGACATGAATCTGGGGGCAGAGATGGAGGGGACATGGATCTGGGGGCAGAGATGGAGGGACATGAATCTGGGGGCAGAGATGGAGGGGACATGAATCTGAGGGCAGAGATGGAGGGACATGAATCTGAGGGCAGAGATGGAGGGACATGAATCTGGGGGCAGAGATGGAGGGGACATGGATCTGGGGGCAGAGATGGAGGGACATGAATCTGGGGGCAGAGATGGAGGGGACATGGATCTGGGGGCAGAGATGGAGGGACATGAATCTGGGGGCAGAGATGTGGGGACATGAATCTGGGGCAGAGATGGAGGGGACATGGATCTGGGGGCAGAGATGGAGGGGACATGAATCTGGGGGCAGAGATGGAGGGGACATGAATCTGGGGGCAGAGATGGAGGGGACATGGATCTGGGGGCAGAGATGTGGGGACATGAATCTGGGGGCAGAGATGGAGGGGACATGAATCTGGGGGCAGAGATGGAGGGGACATGAATCTGGGGGCAGAGATGTGGGGACATGAATCTGGGGGCAGAGATGGAGGGGACATGGATCTGGGGGCAGAGATGGAGGGACATGAATCTGGGGGCAGAGATGGAGGGACATGAATCTGAGGGCAGAGATGGAGGGACATGAATCTGGGGGCAGAGATGGAGGGGACATGAATCTGGGGGCAGAGATGGAGGGGACATGGATCTGGGGGCAGAGATGGAGGGACATGAATCTGGGGGCAGAGATGGAGAGACATGAATCTGAGGGCAGAGATGGAGGGACATGAATCTGGGGGCAGAGATGGAGGGACATGAATCTGGGGGCAGAGATGTGGAGACATGAATCTGGGGGCAGAGATGGAGGGACATGAATCTGGGGGCAGAGATGGAGGGGACATGAATCTGGGGGCAGAGATGGAGGGGACATGAATCTGGGGGCAGAGATGGAAGGACATGAATCTGGGGGCAGAGATGGAGGGGACATGGATCTGGGGGCAGAGATGGAGGGACATGAATCTGGGGGCAGAGATGGAGAGACATGAATCTGAGGGCAGAGATGGAGGGACATGAATCTGGGGGCAGAGATGGAGGGACATGAATCTGGGGGCAGAGATGTGGAGACATGAATCTGGGGGCAGAGATGGAGGGACATGAATCTGGGGGCAGAGATGGAGGGGACATGAATCTGGGGGCAGAGATGGAGGGGACATGAATCTGGGGGCAGAGATGGAGGGACATGAATCTGGGGGCAGAGATGGAGGGGACATGGATCTGGGGGCAGAGATGGAGGGACATGAATCTGGGGGCAGAGATGGAGGGGACATGAATCTGAGGGCAGAGATGGAGGGACATGAATCTGAGGGCAGAGATGGAGGGACATGAATCTGGGGGCAGAGATGGAGGGGACATGGATCTGGGGGCAGAGATGGAGGGACATGAATCTGGGGGCAGAGATGGAGGGGACATGGATCTGGGGGCAGAGATGGAGGGACATGAATCTGGGGGCAGAGATGGAGGGGACATGAATCTGAGGGCAGAGATGGAGGGACATGAATCTGAGGGCAGAGATAGAGGGACATGAATCTGGGGGCAGAGATGGAGGGGACATGGATCTGGGGGCAGAGATGTGGGGACATGAATCTGGGGGCAGAGATGGAGGGGACATGAATCTGGGGGCAGAGATGGAGGGGACATGAATCTGGGGGCAGAGATGTGGAGACATGAATCTGGGGGCAGAGATGGAGGGACATGAATCTGGGGGCAGAGATGGAGGGACATGAATCTGGGGGCAGAGATGGAGGGGACATGAATCTGGGGGCAGAGATGGAGGGACATGAATCTGGGGGCAGAGATGGAGGGGACATGGATCTGGGGGCAGAGATGGAGGGACATGAATCTGGGGGCAGAGATGGAGGGGACATGAATCTGGGGGCAGAGATGGAGGGACATGAATCTGGGGGCAGAGATGGAGGGGACATGGATCTGGGGGCAGAGATGGAGGGACATGAATCTGGGGGCAGAGATGGAGGGGACATGAATCTGAGGGCAGAGATGGAGGGACATGAATCTGGGGGCAGAGATGGAGGGGACATGGATCTGGGGGCAGAGATGGAGGGACATGAATCTGGGGGCAGAGATGGAGAGACATGAATCTGAGGGCAGAGATGGAGGGACATGAATCTGGGGGCAGAGATGGAGGGACATGAATCTGGGGGCAGAGATGTGGAGACATGAATCTGGGGGCAGAGATGGAGGGACATGAATCTGGGGGCAGAGATGGAGGGGACATGAATCTGGGGGCAGAGATGGAGGGGACATGAATCTGGGGGCAGAGATGGAGGGACATGAATCTGGGGGCAGAGATGGAGGGGACATGGATCTGGGGGCAGAGATGGAGGGACATGAATCTGGGGGCAGAGATGGAGGGGACATGAATCTGAGGGCAGAGATGGAGGGACATGAATCTGAGGGCAGAGATGGAGGGACATGAATCTGGGGGCAGAGATGGAGGGGACATGGATCTGGGGGCAGAGATGGAGGGACATGAATCTGGGGGCAGAGATGGAGGGGACATGGATCTGGGGGCAGAGATGGAGGGACATGAATCTGGGGGCAGAGATGGAGGGGACATGAATCTGAGGGCAGAGATGGAGGGACATGAATCTGGGGGCAGAGATGGAGGGGACATGGATCTGGGGGCAGAGATGTGGGGACATGAATCTGGGGGCAGAGATGGAGGGGACATGAATCTGAGGGCAGAGATGGAGGGACATGAATCTGGGGGCAGAGATGGAGGGGACATGAATCTGGGGGCAGAGATGTGGGGACATGAATCTGGGGGCAGAGATGGAGGGGACATGGATCTGGGGGCAGAGATGGAGGGACATGAATCTGGGGGCAGAGATGGAGGGGACATGAATCTGAGGGCAGAGATGGAGGGACATGAATCTGGGGGCAGAGATGGAGGGGACATGAATCTGGGGGCAGAGATGGAGGGGACATGAATCTGGGGGCAGAGATGGAGGGGACATGAATCTGAGGGCAGAGATGGAGGGACATGAATCTGGGGGCAGAGATGGAGGGGACATGGATCTGGGGGCAGAGATGGAGGGTACATGAATCTGGTGGCAGAGATGGAGGTGACATGAATCTGGGGGCAGAGATGGAGGGGACATGAATCTGGGGGCAGAGATGTGGGGACATGAATCTGGGGGCAGAGATGGAGGGGACATGGATCTGGGGGCAGAGATGGAGGGACATGAATCTGGGGGCAGAGATGGAGGGACATGAATCTGAGGGCAGAGATGGAGGGACATGAATCTGGGGGCAGAGATGGAGGGGACATGAATCTGGGGGCAGAGATGGAGGGGACATTAATCTGGGGGCAGAGATGGAGGGGACATGAATCTGGGGGCAGAGATGGGGGGACATGAATCTGGGGGCAGAAATGGAGGGGACATGGATCTGGGGCAGAGATGGAGGGGACATGAATCTGGGGGCAGAAATGGAGGGGACATGAATCTGGGGGCAGATGAAGGGTGTATATGAAGCTGGGGGAGAGACGGAGGGGGGACATATAATTTACGGGTGACTGTAGGAGGATTATACAGTGTGCGGGCACATGAAAAATTAATGAGTGGGCGGAGTCAACATAACAATGGGTGGGGCTAAATTTCCGCACATTTTATCCCTCTTTTGGTTCTTCAACAGTTGGGAGGTATGGGTACAGGGGGCAATGGAAAGATATTAGAGGGTGGACGGGGGGGGGGGGGGGGATTGTTGGGACATCGGGTGTGCGGCACTATGGAGAGGGAACTGGGGCAATAATATATAATATATAAGTTTTTAGCTGGAGAATAATAATGATGTAGGCCGCTATGTTACTAGCATAGCAGCCTGTTTGGGGGTGGGACTTTCACTGTAAAGGAGTATTCACATTGCGTTTTTGGCCTCCCTTGCCAGGATACGTTGGTAACCAGTCACAATCAGCTCCCCACTTATCCCTGCACGGAGAACTGCAGGCCCCCTCTTTTTTTTTAATGGCCAGTTCTTCGTGCAGGGATAAGTTGACAGCTGATTTTGACTGGTTACCAACGTATCCCGGCAAGGGAGGCCAAAAACGCAATGTGAATAAGCCCTGAGGATTTATTAGGAGGGCTCTTATAGATGGTGTTGGCTCTCTATAGGCGCTGTCACACGTAGCAGATTGTACCTGCAAATAGAATCTGATTAAGCCTTGTAATGCTGCTAAATAAAGGGAAATGTAATACAGAATTGGTGTGTCGCAAAATAAGGTCGTTTTAAAATGGCGGCGGGGGGGCCCCAGACACTTAGGCTGTATGGGGCCCCAAAATTCCTGATGGCGGCCCTGCCTAGGACTATATACAGTCCTATGAAAAAGTTTGGGCACCCCTATTAATCTTAATCATTTTTAGTTCTAAATATTTTGGTGTTTGCAACAGCCATTTCAGTTTGATATATCTAATAACTGATGGACACAGTAATATTTCAGGATTGAAATGAGGTTTATTGTACTAACAGAAAATGTGTAATATGCATTAAACCAAAATTTGACCGGTGCAAAAGTATGGGCACCCTTATCATTTTATTGATTTGAATTCCCCTAACTACTTTTTACTGACTTACTGAAGCACAAAATTGGTTTTGTAACCTCAGTGAGCTTTGACCTTCATAACCAGATGTATCCAATCATAAGAAAAGGTATTTAAGGTGGCCAATTGCAAGTTGTTCTCCTATTTGAATCTCCTCTGAAGAGTGGCATCATGGGCTACTCAAAACAACTCTCAAATGATCTGAAAACAAAGATTGTTCAACATAGTTGTTCAGGGGAAGGATACAAAAATTTGTCTCAGAGATTTAACCTGTCAGTTTCCACTGTGAGGAACATAGTAAGGAAATGGAAGACCACAGGGACAGTTCTTGTTAAGCCCAGAAGTGGCAGGCCAAGAAAAATATCAGAAAGGCAGAGAAGAAGAATGGTGAGAACAGTCAAGGACAATCCACAGACCACCTCCAAAGAGCTGCAGCATCATCTTGCTGCAGATGGTGTCACTGTGCATCGGTCAACTATACAGCGCACTTTGCACAAATAGAAGCTGTATGGGAGAGTGATGAGAAAGAAGCCGTTTCTGCACGTACGCCACAAATAGAGTTGCCTGAGGTATGAAAAAGCACATTTGGACAAGGCAGCTTCATTTTGGAAACAAAAATTGAGTTGTTTGGTTATAAAAAAAGGCGTTATGCATGGCGTCCAAAAAGAAACAGCATTCCAAGAAAAACACATGCTACCCACTGTAAAATTTGGTGGAGGTTCCATCATGCTTTGGGGCTGTGTGGCCAATGCCGGCATCGGGAATCTTGTTAAAGTTGAGAGTCGCATGGATTCCACTCAGTATCAGCAGATTCTTGAGAATAATGTTCAAGAATCAGTGACGAAGTTGAAGTTACGCCGGGGATGGATATTTCAGCAAGACAATGATCCAAAACACCGCTCCAAATCCTCAGGCATTCATGCAGAGGAACAATTACAATGTTCTGGAATGGCCATCCCAGTCCCCAGACCTGAATATCATTGAACATCTGTGGGATGATTTGAAGCGGGCTGTCCATGCTCGGCGACCATCTAACTTAACTGAACTTGAATTGTTTGTCCAAAATACCTTTATCCAGGATCCAGGAACTGATTAAAAGCTACAGGAAGCGACTAGAGGCTGTTATCTTTGCAAAAGGAGGATCTACTAAATATTAATGTCACTTTTCTGTTGAGGTGCCCATACTTTTGCACCGGTCAAATTTTGGTTTAATGCATATTGCGCATTTTCTGTTAGTACAATAAACCTCATTTCAATCCTGAAATATTACTGTGTCCATCAGTTATTAGATATATCAAACTGAAATGGCTGTTGCAAATACCAAAATATTTAGAACTAAAAATGATTAAGATTAATAGGGGTGCCCAAACTTTTTCATAGGACTGTATATCTATAATACATAGTGTATGACACTGTCAGGGCTCCTAGGACTATATATATCTATAATACATAGTGTATGACACTGTCAGGGCTCCTAGGACTATATATATCTATAATACATAGTGTATGACACTGTCAGGGCTCCTAGGAGTATATATATATATCTATAATACATAGTGTATGACACTGTCAGGGCTCCTAGGACTATATATCTATAATACATAGTGTATGACACTGTCAGGGCTCCTAGGACTATATATATCTATAATACATAGTGTATGACACTGTCAGGACTCCTAGGACTATATATCTATAATACATAGTGTATGACACTGTCAGGGCTCCTAGGAGTATATATATATATATCTATAATACATAGTGTATGACACTGTCAGGGCTCCTAGGACTATATATATCTATAATACATAGTGTATGACACTGTCAGGGCTCCTAGGACTATATATATCTATAATACATAGTGTATGACACTGTCAGGGCTCCTAGTACATGAGTACTGGCCCCTTTGTTTTCTTATTTTAGACCATTTCCCACCATCGCTCTGTTTTTGTTGATCCCTTTAATACAGACTGCAGACCTTTCCAAGTAACATCATGACACCAGCCCCCCGGACAGTTTAGGTGAGTCGGCATGTACAGTATACAATACAAATGTCGCCCCTTTAAGGACAAGTCCTCATTCTGTGACTATTCCTTTTCTATCCTGTTTGCAGCTATTATTATATGTGACCATGAGAGATGGAAAACATCAGAAAGAGTCCTGAAGAAGTTCTTGGACCTCGGTCTGGAGATGAATTATGTAAATACAAGTGGCCGTCATTCATTACAGCCGTCTCATCGGGCTTGTGGATCGCCATTTATCTTGGGCTCCATCCAAATAGCTAATGGGCAAGATCCATCAACTGCAATTTGTGAGCAGATGCTGAATATCGCGGTAACTTTGTCCAAGATGCTCGTTTTTCCTTCTTTTTTTTTCATTAAGACTCACCAGTGTTCTTACTTTAATGTGGGATATCCGCTCATTAGGAAATGGAATCAAAAGCATTCCTGTCCGTGTCCTGATGGTAGACGAGCCCTGCACTCATTAACCCTTACAACAGGAAGGAAGGATCCATAATAACTCTGACAATCACTGTCTTACAGAATTCACCCCTAAATCCCAAGTAATGCCATGTAACACTCAGCGAGGCCACAGGGGTCGGCATCATTCAGCTTTCCTAATGTCCAGAATGGCAATTCTGTTTTGCTGTATAAGAGCATGAACCTCGGGGTTTATATCACCTCCTAACTAGAGTGTCCTGCTATCCGGGAGACTTGAATAGTTAGCAGATCCCCCCCCCCCCCGCCCCCGCCCCCACTGTGAGCCTTGTAGAGGCAGCTCTTGTACTTGCAGACTTAAGTTGCCCTTCGCTAACGTGTCCTTCCTTATCTTTGCTCTTGACTTAAGAGGACTAGACATGGGTGGATGAACCATTTGTGAGGTCCATACACCTGGTCCGAACCAGAAATACTATTATTATACTCTCGGGTCTCTTCCAACTCCACTGTATAATAAGTAGAGGCCCAATGGATACTCAGAAACATAATAAATACTTATACTCATCTCTCCTTACCTTTCTTGGGCCTCCTCACAGTGTCTCGGTCTCCCCATGGTCCTCAACCAGCCTCCTTGGTGAAGTCCCACACTCTTGGGATCCAGTGAAGCAGTGGCATAACTTGGAATGGGGGGCCCCGCGACCACCTTCACCCCCAAAGACCCCACACACATTCCTGCACACACTATTATACCCCATAGTGCCCCTTGCCCAAAGTATTATCCCCCATTGTGGACCCTGCACACAGTATTCTACCCCATTGTGGACCACTCATGAACAATTCTTATACTATAATTTTAGATTATAATAATCGGAGACCCAGGGGAGGATACTATATAAATATAACAAAAACACTGTTACTAACCTCTCCTGGGCTCCGGTGCACTCCCCGCTGACGTCGGCCATCTTCAATGATGGAAGAGACATCATTTGAGCCGGGGCTTGTGTCGCAACGCATAAGGACGCAAGCCCAGCCCACGTGACGTCGTAGACATAGACATGAAGCCTTCTGGAGCCAGGAAAGGTAAGTAACAGTGTTTTTTCATGTTAACCTCACCTCTCCTGGGTCTCCGATCATTATACTATCATTAGACCCCCAGTGCTTGTGGGGTTTGCGGGCCCGTGACCTTACTCCTGCTCACAGCCGCCTCCGCTTAAGGGGAAGTGTTGGTGGCCATGAGCAGGAGCCAGGATCGGTAAGCAAGGTCACCAGCAGTCCAGCCTAATGTGCCGGGCTCTGTGGTAGCTGCTATCATTGTTACCCTGGTAGTTACGCCCCTGCATTAAGGCCTGTGATTGGGTCTCAGCTATCATACGGTGTCACTGATGTCATGGCAATTGAATACAAGCATGATGACATCAGCAGTGTACCCAGGGCATGTGACATCACCCAGGAGGTAAGAAGAGACCAAAAAAGGACCCCAAGGGAATGCCAGACCCCGTGAAGATACCTCGGAGAGGTAAGGGATGGTGATTGTTTATTGTGTTTCCGCACCTCCCCTGCGTTTCAATTATCATATTCTTCAGGCCCCAGAATATACAAGTGGTTCATAGATGACAAACCTGCAAACCCAAAACTTTTGGAAGATTCTGGACAAATCCATTTTATACACTGTGGACGCTGTAACTGATACTATTACGGGGTCGCTGGGGGTGCGGATGTTTTGGGGTTGGCGGTCATTTTTATTGCTTGTACTGATTCCATGTGATGGGGGATTCTTGCTATGATTGTTATGGGGGCTCTCTAGCTCCGGTGTCACAGGGGCTATAACAGAGTTATGGGCACTTTGTCTATATCAGAATGGGGGGCGCTGACGTTCCTTGGCCCCCCGCGTCCCGCAGGAAAGACACGAGAGGCGGCGACGAGACTCCACGAAGCAGCCGCGATTCTCACATTATTTATTTAAATAAGAGCAAATTCTTACATAAACTCAGTGGCTAAAAAAAGCTCCGCACAAACGTCTTCAGCTTGAACCGATTTCTGCAATATGTAAACACGGCATTAATTTAATCTCTCGTTTTTACCACAAACCGGATTTATCTCCACGAGTCCAAATCAAGAAGAGTTTGACATATGTACATCTGGGATCTAAACCCCGAGCAACTCTCAAGTAAACAAGAGATGACAGAACCGAATCAACATTGCCAAACGTCATTAACTCTTCCTGCACTGGTGGCGGAAGACGAGCTAAACTGCAAACATATGGAAAGACAGTGCCGGTCGTGTCCCAGTAACGCCGTCTATACCGCACACGCCATGACTATCTGCTAAACAACGACCAACAAGTGTTTATTAAAGTAAGAATGACGTGTCCTCCATATGTGTCTGACAGTGCAAGTAACGAGGATTGTAACTGGGATGTCAAAATTGTTGATAAATTATATTATAGAGGATTGGAATTTCCATGAAAGGAAAACTTGTTATAACTTCTTATAATATATGCCGGTATAACCTGGGTATATACTGTATATAATTATATAGGTACAGCTGGTATAACCTGGGTATATACTGTATATAATATATATGTACAGCCGGTATAACCCGGGTATATACTGTATATAATTATATATGTACAGCTGGTATAACATGGGTATATACTGTATATAATTATATATGTACAGCCGGTATAACCTGGATATATACTGTATATAATTATATATGTACAGCTGGTATAACCTGGGTATATACACTGTATATAATTATATATGTACAACTGGTATAACCTGTGTATATACTGTATATAATTCTATATGTACAGCCGGTATAACCTGGGTATATACTGTATATAATTATATATGTACAGCTGGTATAACCTGGGTATATACTGTATATAATTCTATATGTACAGCCGGTATAACCTGGGTATATACTGTATATAATTCTATATGTACAGCTGGTATAACCTGGGTATATACTGTATATAATTATGTATGTACAGCTGGCATAACCTGGGTATATACTGTATATAATTATATATGTACAGCTGGTATAACCTGGGTATATACTGTATATAATTCTATATGTACAGCCGGTATAACCTGGGTATATACTGTATATAATTATATATGTACAGCCAGTATAACCTCGGTATATACTGTATATAATTCTATATGTACAGCCGGTATAACCTGGGTATATACTGTATATAATTATATATGTACAGCCGGTATAACCTGGGTATATAATGTATATAATTATATAGGTACAGCTGGTATAACCTGGGTATATACTGTATATAATATATATGTACAGCCGGTATAACCCGGGTATATACTGTATATAATTATATATGTACAGCTGGTATAACCTGGGTATATACTGTATATAATTCTATATGTACAGCCGGTATAACCTGGGTATATACTGTATATAATTATATATGTACAGCCGGTATAACCTGGGTATATACTGTATATAATTCTATATGTACAGCCGGTATAACCTGGGTATATACTGTATATAATTATATATGTACAGCCGGTATAACCTCGGTATATACTGTATATAATTATATAGGTACAGCTGGTATAACCTGGGTATATACTGTATATAATATATATGTACAGCCGGTATAACCCGGGTATATACTGTATATAATTATATATGTACAGCTGGTATAACATGGGTATATACTGTATATAATTATATATGTACAGCCGGTATAACCTGGATATATACTGTATATAATTATATATGTACAGCTGGTATAACCTGGGTATATACACTGTATATAATTATATATGTACAACTGGTATAACCTGTGTATATACTGTATATAATTCTATATGTACAGCCGGTATAACCTGGGTATATACTGTATATAATTCTATATGTACAGCTGGTATAACCTGGGTATATACTGTATATAATTATGTATGTACAGCTGGCATAACCTGGGTATATACTGTATATAATTCTATATGTACAGCTGGTATAACCTGGGTATATACTGTATATAATTATATATGTACAGCCGGTATAACCTGGGTATATACTGTATATAATTCTATATGTACAGCCGGTATAACCTGGGTATATACTGTATATAATTATATATGTACAGCCGGTATAACCTGGGTATATACTGTATATAATTATATAGGTACAGCTGGTATAACCTGGGTATATACTGTATATAATATATATGTACAGCCGGTATAACCCGGGTATATACTGTATATAATTATATATGTACAGCTGGTATAACATGGGTATATACTGTATATAATTATATATGTACAGCCGGTATAACCTGGATATATACTGTATATAATTATATATGTACAGCTGGTATAAGCTGGGTATATACACTGTATATAATTATATATGTACAACTGGTATAACCTGTGTATATACTGTATATAATTACATATGTACAGCTGGTATAACCTGGGTATATAGTGTATATAATTCTATATGTACAGCTGGTATAACCTGGGTATATACTGTATATAATTATATATGTACAGCCGGTATAACCTGGGTATATACTGTATATAATTATATATGTACAGCCGGTATAACCTGAGTATATACTGTATATAATTCTATATGTACAGCTGGCATAACCTGGGTATATACTGTATATAATTATATATGTACAGCCGGTATAACCTGGGTATATACTGTATATAATTCTATATGTACAGCTGGTATAACCTGGGTATCTCCTGTATATAATTATATCTGTACAGCCGGTATAACCTGGGTATATACTGTATATAATTCTATATGTACAGCTGGTATAACCTGGGTATCTCCTGTATATAATTATATCTGTACAGCCGGTATAACCTGGGTATATACTGTATATAATTCTATATGTACAGCCAGTATAACCTGGGTATATACTGTATATAATTATATATGTACAGCCGGTATAACCTGGGTATATACTGTATATAATTCTATATGTACAGCTGGTATAACCTGGGTATATACTGTATATAATTGTATCTGTACAGCCGGTATAACCTGGGTATATACTGTATATAATTATATAGGTACAGCCGGTATAACCTGGGTATATACTGTATATAATTATATATGTGCAGCCGGTATATCCTGGGTATCTCCTGTATATAATCATATCTGTACAGCCGGTATAACCTGGGTATATACTGTATAATTATATATGTACAGCCGGTATAACCTGGGTATATACTGTATATAATCATATCTGTACAGCCGGTATAACCTGGGTATATACTGTATAATTATATATGTACAGCCGGTATAACCTGGGTATATACTGTATATAATTATATATGTACAGCCAGTATAACCTGGGTATATACTGTATATAATTATATATGTACAGCCGGTATAACCTGGGTATCTCCTGTATATAATTGTATCTGTACAGCTGGTATAAGTTATACGTCTTTCTATCTTTTTGACAATCTTTGGCTACAATGGTTATTCTGAAAGGAATAAATCCAAAATGGCAGCCATATGCAAAGCTATTAAGTGAAGCAATTTGTTACGTTCTCGTCTCTGGGGTCTCCTTTATTACATCACATCTGCATTTCTTACAGGACTTTTAGGAGGTGTTTTTGCATTTTTCCAACGTAATTGCTTTAAATCTTTTAGTATTTCCATAAATTAGCCAAAAACTTATTTCTTCTCCAACCTAATGAGCCAAAATGAGAAACATTTCTACTTAAGCAATTTGCAATTAGCATAAATCAGATTACGGGTTGATGAATGGTCCCTCATCCCAGGGCGGAGGAATTAGTGAAAACAAGGTCACATTATTATATTTCCAAGAAATGGTAGTACATGTATTTCCTGAGAAATGGGGAAAATACAAAAAAAAAAAAAATCTCCATAATTGGAATTTTTTCCTGGTTTCACATCTCCTACACAATTTTCTGTTTGGTTAAGTTTCATGGACCATGTCATGAGAACTGTGATCTGGAGGAATTTCGACCTTCTATAAAATTCCATGACCTCTTTCATTTAGGGATCAATGTAAATCTGGATTCAGGTTTCACCAATAACATAGGGGGGAATTTTTTATTTTATTTTTGGAACCACGATAGAAGAGCAGAAATCATTGAAGCATTGCTATTACCAATATGTTGTTCTTTGAGGGACCTCAGACATCAGATCTCTTGCAATTCTTGAGCAACCATTTAGATGTAACCACCAATATAATAGTCCTGCCCGTCGGTAACCTTTGATGATTGATGTCTTCCATTTGGCCACATTTGTGGTTTTTCCAGGACAGAACTTAATACTTTTTATGGTAGCTCCAAGTTCTAGAAACTTGTTTATCATGTTATTGAGGAAAGACACGCCAAAGAGACCCGAGTCACATGATCACCACCCTAAATTTCGGCAATTGTTTTTGTGCCAAATCCCTTTAAGAACCATGTCTGATGCAACATCTAAAAAGTTTCTGTAAAGCGATCTTGTTACTTTGAGTCCTTGGATTAAGCAGAGTTAAAGGTTCTGGCACCTGCAGCAAGTGATGGACATTCCTGAATTGAGCTTTTAGATTTTCGTCCAAATTTCGAACTCTATAAAATATTAATCATTTCTAATTTAATTAGACATTTCTGGGGCACCGCTGGATCTCCATGTGGGTCAGTAAGTAAAGCTTAACATTCTTCCAAATTGTTTTTTTTTATCCTTTCCAGGAAATTAAGATCTTAAAGAAAAACATGTCAACACGTGGAGAGTTTTTGGAATTGTCCAATTCCTGTTTCTCAGACTTCAGCAGCCTTTTAAAGGAAATCATTTCTGGGCTACAAGTGACAGCTCTGAGTGCTGATGTTAGGGATCCTTAAAGGAAGATTTTTTTTTCTTTATGAGAGCAGCACCATAGATATCTCTAGACTTATAGAGACACAACTTTCCAAAAACAGCCATCATGGCAACCAGCTGACTCCTGCTCCTGGGCACCCATACAAACACCCAGGGCAATTCCCAAAAGCAACCACAGCAGGGTAAGTGCAATATTATATGGTAGACAATCAGGTGAATGTACAGCATGGCTCCGCATTCTAGTTTACAGTGTTGGTCTGCAGTGAGGGATCCCACCATATGACATCAATATGCTCAATTAAGAGGGTTTTCTTTCTGAGAAATATTAAGATACCAACCCAACTCCAAAAAAAGTTAGGATGGTGTGTAAAATGAAAAGAAAATTATTCACAATAAACATATAATACATATCAGCAGGTGAAAGTTACATAATAGAACATAGAATACATTTCAGAAGGAGAAAGTTACATAATAGAACATAGAATACATATCAGAAGGTGAAAGTTACACAATAGAACATAAGACACATATCAGAAGGGGAAAGTTACACATAGAACATAGAACACATATCAGAAGGGGAAAGATATACAGTAGAACATAAAATACATATCAAAAGGGGGAAGTTACACAATAGAACACAGATCACATATCAGAAGGTGAAAGTTACACAATAGAACATAGAATTCATATCAGAAGGTGAAAGTTACACAATAGAACATAGACTACATATAAGAAGGTGAAAGTTACATAATAGAACATAGATGACATATCAGAAGGTGAAAGTTACACAATAGAACATAGAATACATATAAGAAGGTGAAAGTTACATAATAGAACATAGAATACATATCAGAAGGTGAAAGTTACACAATAGAACATAGATCACATATCAGAAGGTGAAATTTATACAGTAGAATATAGAACACATATCAGAAGGGGAAAGTCACACAATAGAACATAGAATACATATCAGAAGGTGAAAGTTACACAACAAGACATAGACATAGAACACAGATCACATAGCAGAAGGAGAAAGTCACACAATAGAACATAGAATTCATATCAGAAGGTGAAAGTTACACAATAGAACATAGACTACATATCAGAAGGTGAAAGTTACATAATAGAACATAGAATACATATCAGAAGGTGAAAGTTACACAATAGAACATAGATCACATATCAGAAGGTGAAATTTATACAGTAGAATATAGAACACATATCAGAAGGGGAAAGTCACACAATAGAACATAGAATACATATCAGAATGTGAAAGTTATACAATAGAACATAGATCACATATCAGAAGGTGAAAGTTACACAATAGAATATAGAACACATATCAGAAGGTGAAAGTTACACAACAGGACACAGAATACATATCCAGCCTCTCCGGATACTGTTGGAGTATGTGTGATACTGATGGAGTATGTGTCTTAGCATTGTTTTGCTGAAATTCAAGTCCTTCACTGAAATAGTTGTTGTGCGGATGGGATTATATATTGTTCTAAAACCTCTATATACTGCTCAGCATTAATAGTGCCTCTCTAGATATGTAAGTTGTCCATGCCATAAGTATTAATCCATCCCCTTACCATCAGAGATGAAGGCTTTTGAACTGTGCACTGATAACAAACTCATTGATCTCGTTCCTCTTGAATCCACAGGACCCGTCATCCATGGTTTACATGAAGAGCTTCACAATTTGATTCTTCTAACCACAGAACAGTTTTCAATTTTTCCTCAGTCCATTTTAAATGAGCTTCGACCCTGAGAAGATGGCGGCGCTCCTGGATTGTGTTGATGTATGGTTTCTTCTTTACATGATACAGCTTTAACTTGCATTTGTGGATTGCACAGACAGTGACTTCTGGCAGTGTTCCTGAGTCCGTTCAGTGATTTGTATTACAGCCTCATGGCCGTTTTTCACTTTGCCCCTTATTTTTCCAGCCTTTTGTTACTCCTGTCCCTACTTTTTTTGTGATCTGTTGCTGTCACTGATTTGTAAATTGGATTTCAACCAAAACCCGCAACATCAACATTGACAAAAATGTCCAAGTTTGATTATCAACACATTTATCTTATTGTTCATGTCATAGAGGATCTTTCTCCAACCAAACTTTAGATCCCCATGCATCTAATGAGTCAGAACTAGTTAGTGGCCATCGATAGACAGAATATGATGAAACAATGGATACTTGTTGCAGGTGTCAGTAACAAGGTTTCCATCTTCCTTTTGGACTTGGATGACTTTAGAAGAGCAATCCATGGGGTTTTGTCCATTCTACGAGAAGGTTGGTGATTGGATGGTAGGAACCTTACAAAACCCAGATCTATTTCCTTTCCGTTAATAAGAAGTCTAATGGACTGGTGAGCAATGGATGGACGAGTAGGTGAGACTAGAGATCATGACTGGAGGAGGACAAACAAGGTTCCTTCCTTGATGACTGTATTATACATAATGTCACATGGAACATGGACGACTCACGGTGGATGGTTTTAATCAGTATCTTAGTTAGAACCAAGGTCTTAGAATAAGTTACAGAGAGTCTAAGGCTTCAACATTGACTTTGTTCTTAAACCCTCGGGCTATGCCCATCGCTCCTGTAAAAGACATTTCTTGGAATCTGTCACCTCTCCAAAGTAGAAACCCATAATTTAGCAGCATAATGGAGTGCCAGTAATGTTCTGTTTTGCTGGAGACTTTACAGTTCCTATATCCTGTCTGCTCAACTTTAATAAAAGGTAAAATATTTTTCAATAAACTCTTTTTCATGGGCTCAGGATACAGATCCTCTGGCACTTACCGTCCTACATCCTGATAACCGTAACCCGAGAGCCTCTCTTTTTGTGCCATGCATAAGGCCCACTTGGCTTTCTGTCTTCCTTGTGCCCACAAGATGGTAAATGATGGGGATATTTAGTACCTTGTAAAAGAGGAAGTAATAATGTTTTTCTTCGAGAAAGTGCTAAAATGAATCTTTTAAACTGGAGTCCAACAATTTTATTGCCGTCTTGACTGTCGAAGCAAAGTAGGGCTGAGTTCAAACAGAGCTTGGTTTTCTGACTCTGGCCATTTATCAATGCAATATGTGGGCAGGGAACCCAAATTCCAGGTTGGTCATGTCATGGGTTTTAACTGTTTAGCTTTCCAAAGTCTTGTATCCGTGAGTGGATTGTCATTGTGGATGATGTATGGAGTGACCCCAAAGCTGTTCATATGACATGCATGATGGAGACAACTTCATGACTCTATGGGCAGAGTAAAAATAAAATGAGATTTTTAACCCTGTTCCAACATCTGCCGCTGTACTATTACGCCAAATGTGGGGTCTTTAAACACGTTGATCACTCAGGAGCTGAGGAGTCTCCATAGCTGGCATTAACCCTGACCAAGCCATCTAGTTACCGGTGGTGCGGGGGTCGCAATCTATTACTAAGATAATTCGGAGCCTATTGAAGGTTCCCAGGCTTGTCGTTTGGTATAATTATATTACAGGCTGCGGTAGGCGATATATGGAAGCCATTACAGTCTATGGGGCCACAGGTCTCCATCTTTCGGGAGGACCCATGCAGCCCCAAACAACGGAGACCCAAACACTAGTGTGAAACAAGCGTAAAATAAAATGTATAAAGTTGTTTGCAGATGAATGATCTTGTCTTGTACACAATTGCCTTGATTTTTCCTTATGTGATTAAGTAAGTGGACAAATAGATTTTACCCTTTAATGACCGTTCACCAACTTTTGGTTGCGCAATAACATTCCTGCTTCAGAAATCTAGCAGGACTGAGTTGGGGTCTTGTATTGGACCCTACAATCACTTGATCACCTGGTGCTATGCGGCATGGCAGAACCTTGGCATACCTAGATCAGCTCTAGCAGTCCGGCTTATATAGATGCCCTAGTAAAGCCGGGTTCAGACGGGGGGGGGGGGTTGGACCGAATTTTGAGGTGGAGAACGCCTCAGAATCCAATCCAAAAAACGGCTAGCTGTGATTGGATGCCAATGCAGTGCATACACTGCACCGGCATCTAGTCACAGCGTTCCATTCCGGATTAGGCCTAGTCGGTAGGGAGTGTCGCGCCACAGAATCCGCCTGAAGAAAGGGCATGTCGCTTGCAGAAAAAGGAACCCATTGAATTCAATGGGAGGTGGTTTTTTGAGCCAGATTCTGATGCGGAACCCGGATTTATAGTGGATTTTTAGTTAAATTACAAAAAAAAAAAAAAAAAAAAGGTCCTTCAGATTATGTAACAAAAATATACAAATATAAGTAAAATTTAATTAAAATACAACATAAGAAATAAGATACAGGAAAGAAAAATCAACCTTGTCAAGCCATCACTAGAGCATAGCCATGTGCAAAAACTGTAAAAGTAATGAAATATTCGAGATTCGAGATTCGTTTCCAGTAGAGCCTCAATATTCGGCTACTCGATTGAATATCAAATCCCATTATAGTCTATGGGGAAAAATGCTCGTTTCAGGGGAAACTGCTATTCAACTACTGGAGAGTCACCAAGTCCAGGAGTAGCAGGAGGAGAGCGTTTAGGAGGAGCGCTGTGCAGTTAAAGCGCACGGACCCCATAGACTATAACGGTCCGTGCGCTTTAACTGCACAGCGCTTGCAGTTGTGCTGATATTCTGTTCAGGGGGGTCCTCCTACGGACTCATTACGGACGGGAGGCAAGCGCTAATGTGAACTTACTCGTCTTGCAGAACCAACATTGATTGGCCAAATGCTATACACTGTATACGCTATACGCTGGTTCTGCAGCAGGCTCGTCCTTGCTAGTCAGGAGAGCTGGCAGCTTGCTGTTATGAGGGAGCTCACTTTTTCTTATAGGAATGCATTGACCAGTGTTGATTGGCCAGTGTACAGCATTCAGCCAATCAACGCTGGTTCTGCCGGAGGCTCATCTGTGACAAGGCGGAGTCTAAGATCAGACCAGAGCAGTCTCCATTGTGCTCCGATCTTAGACTCCGCCTCCTCACAGACGAGCCTCCTGCAGAACCAGTGTTGTTTGGCCGAATGCTGTACACTGTATAGCATTCGGCCAATCAATGCTGGTTCTGAATTGAATATTTACTGCGAATAGCGATAGTATTCGAACGAGTACGAGTATTTCGAATGCCTTAGTATTCTATCAAATACTACTCGCTCATCTCTACTCCTAAGGTCAAACTTCATGTCAAAGTCATGACTTTTTTATTTTCCTGTTCACAAAGACACATGGAAGGTAATAATACAAAATGTGGTAGAATTAGAGAAAAACTGCAATTTGCTCTTTTTTCTTACGTGTTTGGTTGTTACTACGCTCACGGTGCTGTAACAATGACACATTCCTTCTGTACTTTGGATCTTATCACGGCAATACCAAAATGATATATATTTGTTACAAAAACTCAAAAACTTTGAAAAATGCAAAAAAACATTATGTTACACTGAGATTTGTCTTTTTTTTTAGAACAATATGAAGTTCTTATTTATATTATTTTGGGTTTTCATCACATTTTGATAATTCTTCATTCAATATTTGTTGGGAGTTGAAATAGCAAAAAACCCCGTAATTCCGCAATTTACAGCCGATCTGTTTTACCACTACGGTTCTCACCATATACAAGCATTTTTTCTGGAATTTTCAGATGAGGGAATGGCAAATTAGTTTCTTTGTTTTTGTTTATTTTTCTTTATCCGTGATCTGGGGAAATGGCGTGTGTGTGTGTGTGTGTGTGTGTGTGTGTGTGTGTGGGGGGGTGTTATTTGAATTTTTTTTCCTGTATCCCGTAAAGACATATCCTGACCATGTGTCCTGTTAAGGGGTAGTTATGTCATAGAGTGGGGTACCATGGCTGTCGTAGCCCTTCTATAAGTCATAGGAGGAAGAAGCTGAGTATCTGGAGATCGTGTTCTGATCACTGTTTTATATATATGATGGCTGCTAACAATACTGTGCAAGCGGCTATTTTCCCGTGGCGTGTGCCCCTGCGCAGTCTGCTCTGCTCAAGGCCCGACACCTAGAAGTTACAAACCTGCGCCGGAAGAAGACATTGAAGATGACGCTGCGGACGAAGAAGGAGGCGGCGCTGGAGACAATTCTCTGGCAGCGGTGGGGACGCCCCCATTGCTTTTTGAGCCCTGGGGCCGCCCCCATCACTGCGAGAGAACTCATTTGCATACCGGCAAAAAGCGGTATTTCTAAGGAACGGCGCCGCGGAGACCACGCCTAAAGGTAAGAGACGAATAGACTTTGTAAAGACTATTCCGACGTCTTATCCACAAAAAAAAAAGGTTTTAATTGTAGAATCCCTTTAATATCTACGGGAACGTTATACGCCGGTGGTTTCACGCAAATAAATTGAAAGCATGTGAAGGGGAAACACCTTAGCAGAGCTGGCGGAATGGAATAACAGCTATTATTCCTGAAACAGTCAGAAACCTGTGAAGCCTGCCAGTAAGAAATAGTTCTATAATTGTTTTAAATATGGTTATAAAGGATTGCATAGATATGCCCTTTAATTTGGACGTACCGCACGGCGCAGGCAGCTTCTGCATTCCCAATATCTAAATTGTTTTTATAAGGCAAAAGTATTTTTAGTTTTAGCAGGTCGGCACGTACTGGATGGACAAAGGGGGTTGTTATAAACCCAACCCAAGTGGAATGATTGTTCTAGGGAGAAAAAATACATTGCAAAAAAAAAAAAAAAAAAGTGCCATAAAACCATAAAAGATACAAAGTAAAAAAAAAGAAAATAGCTAAAAAGTAAAATAAAAAATGATAAAAATACTATAGAAATAGAAATAAAATTGAAAATCTTGGGCATGTGCATGACGGAGTGTAAGATTGGAGTAAGTTCCAGCTCCTTGTTTTTGTGCCCGACCAGTTCCAGAGCTGCTCATTTCCAGCAAGAAGTCCCGGGAACCTCCCATCTTGCTGTCCGGCACAAGTAGCAGGGTCAGCGCTCCCTTCGAAGCTACTGCGCATGCGCGAGATTTCAATTCCCTACCACCGAGAATACAGATGCTGGAGGCGGCTACTCGCAGGAAGGAGGAGGATGTCTTAGAGGACAAGTAATAGAGGTGGGCGTGAGGAAGGTATGACGCTGGGGGGTGCACGGAACGGAGGGACTCATTAGCATAAAACAAAAACGGGGGGGGCTTTGAAAAACCAATTAGCATCGGTTATTGAAGCATATGATTATCTCAAATGGTCAAATCTAATGACAGAGCCCCTTTAACCTTTAAGCCTGCCAATTTTACACCAGCTTTGTTACCATGAATATTCATGAGGTTAATTTCAGGCCAAATTAGTTCAGCAGGAGCAGGCGGTGCTATCATTATACACTGGGGCCTGAGGACACTTTGATACAGTGTCATGACTTAGCCGCGCCTCGCGTGTCCTCTGAGGCCCAATCACAGGACTCAATGGTAACCCTGGGGCATGGAACATCAACCAGAGGCTGGAAGAGGCCTGAAGAAGATGCCTAAGTACTGCTGGATGCTCAGGAGAGGTGGGGCAAGGTGAACCCAATCCACTGTTATTTTTACTCACCTCCCCTTGGGCACCACTTATTATACTCTGGGGAGACCGCAGACTATAATGGAGTTTCATGGGTGTTGAACCCCAAAAGTTTTCGATCGAACCTTTTAAAAATTCTGTTTTACTCCTATCTGAAATGAGTTTGCTTACTAACAGTAGTAGTCATTCTAGCTCGTGTAGGGGCTCCTGATCACAAATCAATGCTGGTCAGGGTCTGTGCAGACATGTGATAAACCTCCCAGCAGTGTTCTCACACAACGGGGCGCCCGTACCATAACCTGCCTGGATTCCTGCTCTGTCTACTGTCTATAATACACTGTCTACCAGAACATATTTGGGCACAACATTTATTCATATTTAATAGTTGGTAGAACTTCCACAAGGGACAATTACAGCCTCAACCCTCCAGGGCTTGCTTTCCATAAGTCCTAGTATGATGGCTAGTGGTATTTTATACCAAGACAGGTAAGTTCTTTCACCGATTTTTGTCAGCTGCTGCACCCCTTGGTTCGGCAATCCAACTTGTCCTAGAGGTGCTCGATAGGGTTCAAGTCTGGGCTCTGGGCAGGCCAGTCCAGTCGGTGAACCTGATTGTCACTGTACCAAGCCATGGTAGACCTCAGCTGGCGTTGTCATCCTGGAAGTAACATTGGTCCAACCAATAGAACGGCCATAATGTAGGAAGCACCCTGTTATCTAAAACAGTGCAATAGGCATCAGCATTGAGTTTACCATGCACTGGGACCAAGGCGTGACATACATCACGACCGCAGATATCTTCATTTGCATGGGCATCCAAATACTATCTTGGTAGACAACGTAGTAGCAAGTGGGGAAAAGAGGCTCGAAGTGCATCAGAATGTGCCAAAATTGCACCAAATTAAGACACGTCTTTGGCCAATTTCTGGGACATCCAGCTCGATAAATGTATTCCTAGGGATTAATGATAAAAAAATACAATAATATTAAAAAATATAAAACATCAAATGACCCAAAATACTATAAAAATATCGAAATTTAAATTTGCAAAAAGTACAAAAGTAAAACCTCATATAAGAGAGGACGTAAAGATAAACTGAGATGGGGAAAAAGCCGAGGAAAAATTTTCCATGACATTTTTTTCATCTATAGGATCATTTTCCTCTCTCTAATCCTGAGAAGGGTGGTGGGGGTGGGGATGAGTTTGCAAAATCTGGCTTTGAATGCACTTACACAAGAACAAACTTGTTCTCCGAGTTATGTAATTGTGCACGGATGAATTGGTTCCACTGTAATTAAAAATATAATAATCATTGCCTGCTCCAGAGATGAGACACAAGACGGCGTTTAACATGGCTGCAGAATTCTTTTGAAGGCGACGTCTGTAAGATGAGTGGTGGAGATAGAGATGTTCTCCTCAATTAGCTGAGCAGACAGGTTGCACAGAACACAGCTGGGGAAGGTCACGAGGAGGATTTAGTCCAATGATATGTGACAGATGCACAAGATGTAAAGCCTCGGATACAGAACTGAGGTCAGGAAATAGACTCCGCAACCTCCAGGTCACCAGGGGACAGGGAATGGCAATGACCTAAGAACTGCAAGTTATAGATTCAGGAAACACTGAGAATACAAGAAGGTTTCATTGTATCTTAGAGGTCACGGAGGGGGAAGACGTGGGGGTCACACAGGTGAGAGGGCGACCCAACATCTTAGTCAACCAGGCTACAATCTGTTCACCTAGGATCTTGGTTTTCGAAGGATGAAAAACATAGTTTGGCACCATTGGTGTTGCGTTTACTGTAGGCTTGAGATTTCAGAATCGCTTATAAAATCCGATGTTCGATCATTTTCCAGCCGATCCCGATCGGGAAATTTGCTCGATTGCCGATTGGGATCTGATCTTTCCCGATCCCGATCAGTCAACCCTATTCATGTCTATATCATGAGCCAATCTTGAGATAACCTCCGACCTCGATCCCGCCGGAAAAGATCGGAATTGGAATTCGAAATTTACTCGATCACCAAACGGAATCCGATCTTTTCCAATCCCGATCGCTCAACCGTAATTTACTGGAATATACTGTCTATATCTGGAGAAGAGGGTAGGGAACAAATTGTGGAACCAAGAGGAAATTCTACAGAGAAAGAAGAGCATATACAGTATTGATATCCCTAAAAAGTCTTCAACGGGTCAGTCTGGTCTATCCATTCAGAGTTGCAAGGATAACCAGACATCTAATTCAGCAAATCCATGTGATACGGTGAGACTACAGAGGAGCAAACTGATTCATTACCAATTTTCCCTAAAAAAAATTCAGGTTTGGCAAAATCTGAAATTTTGGGGTTATGCCACCCCTGAAAAAATATTATAGCCTGGGGTCTCTTCAGAAGTCCTGAGAATGTGTGAAAAAAAGACTCATAGTCATCTTCTTTCACTTCTCCCGGGCTCCTTCATAGTGTGCTTTATTCTTTCCCAGGCGTCTTCTGACCTCCCCCAGCCTCATGGGCTCCATCAGTAGCTGCAGGTCACTGCTCAGGACTGTAGGGCTCTCAGTGGTCATGTTGGGCATGAACGTCACAAAACTTGTATCAAAACATCATGATGTCAACGCGCCCCACATGTCCACCGAAGCCCAATCACAGGCGTCAGTGATGACAGAGCAAACCAGGGGGTCGGAAGAGACAGGAAGATGCCTGAGAAGAACATTGGATACTGAAATGGATATGAGGACTGGGGAGGGAAGGTGAGGACGGGGGTTTGTTATGTCTCCCCTGAGCCTGATTATTATAATAGAGATGGGCGGACTACTCAAGATTCGGTCTGTTTTGGTTTCAGGCGGCTCTCAGTGGAGATGAATCCCAATGTGAGATATTTGGAAGAGGCCCCTCAGTATAAAGGTAACACTTCTGGATCAGATGGAGAAACAAAACCTTACTAATGTCTGTAAATGCAATCTTGTGAGGTTTCCCCACCTCTAGATGAGATATTGCCTGTTGTCTATGTATGAGATGTTCTCAGTGTATTTTTAGTATTTATTTTAAACATAAATTCAATATCAAAATAAAATGTAACTAAATGTGTACAGTATACAGCTGTACAATCCACACAATGCAGTCACTCAGTGCCACATAAAACCCGAAGTATACCTCAAAATAGTATCCAAATAATACTGTTATATAATGTCCACATATTACAGTCTGTCAGGGCTTTACAATATTTGAATAAATAATTATAATATCCAAATAAGACTACCATATAGTGCCTAATAAATAATACTACCATATAGTGCCTAATAAATAATACTACCATATAGTGCCTAATAAATAATACTACCATATAATACCTAGTAAATAATACTACCATATACTGCCTAATAAATAACACTACCATATAGTGCCTAATAAATAATACTACCATATACTGCCTAATAAATAATACTACCATATAATACCTAGTAAATAATACTACCATATAGTGCCTAATAAATAACACTACCATATAGTGCCTAATAAATAATACTACCATATAATACCTAATAAATAATACTACCATATAGTGCCTAATAAATAACACTACCATATAATACCTAATAAATAACACTGCCATATAGTGCCTAATAAATAATACTACCATATAGTGCCTAATAAATAATACTACCATATAGTGCCTAATAAATAATACTACCATATAATACCTAGTAAATAATACTACCATATAGTGCCTAATAAATAACACTACCATATAGTGCCTAATAAATAATACTGCCATATAATACCTAATAAATAATACTACCATATAGTGCCTAATAAATAACACTACCATATAATACCTATTAAATAACACTGCCATATAGTGCCTAATAAATAATACTACCATATAATACCTAATAAATAATACTACCGTATAATACCTAATAAATAACACTGCCATATAGTGCCTAATAAATAATACTATCATATAGTGCCTAATAAATAATACTACTGTATAGTGCCTAATAAATAACACTACCATATAGTGCCTAATAAATAATACTACCATATAGTGCCTAATAAATAATACTACCATATAGTGCCTAATAAATAATACTACCATATAGTGCCTAATAAATACCACTACTATATAGTGCCTAATAAATAATACTACCATATACTGCCTAATAAATAACAGTACCATACAATACCTAATAAATAATACTACCATATAGTGCCTAATAAATAATACTATTGTATAGTGCCTAATAAATAACACTACCATACAATACCTAATAAATAACACTACCATAGAGTGCCTAATAAATAATACTATTGTATAGTGCCTAATAAATAACACTACCATACAATACCTAATAAATAACACTACCATAGAGTGCCTAATAAATAATATTACCATATAGTGCCTAATAAAGAATACTACCGTATAGTGCCTAATAAATACTACCATATAATAGCTAATAAATAACACTACCATATAATACCTAATAAATAACACTACCATATAGTGCCTAATAAATAATACTTCCATATAGTGCCTAATAAATAATACTACCATATAGTGCCTAATAAATAATACTACCATATAATACCTAATAAATAACACTACTATATAGTGCCTAATAAATAATATTGCCATATAGTGCCTAATAATACTACCATATAATACCTAATGAATAACACTACCATATAATGCCTAATAAATAACACTACCATAGAGTGCCTAATAAATAATATTACCATATAGTGCCTAATAAATACTACTACCATATAACACCTAATAAATAACACTAACATATAATGCCAACTAAATAATACTACCATACAGTTCCTAATAAATAACACTACCATATAGTGCCTAATAAATAAGACTACCATATAATACCTAATGAATAACACTACCATATAATGCCTAATAAATAATACTATCATATAGAGCCCACAGACTGTAACCGTAGTGTCATTCAGTGTCCAAATAAACTGCTATTCAGTGATCAGCATCCCAGTGGGGTGTTACAGGGCCAAGACGTTATCTAGGACTGATGACATCTAGGAGAGGATGCCCAGGGAAGAAGACCAGGACAAAGCTTGAGAAACTGCTCCAGGTGATCCACCCTTTGTGGCCACTAGGACACTGGTCAATTGTCTATGCCATGGCCACATCTCACCATCATGCATTAGTCCATTCTGTCCAGATGTGAATGGGTTACATTAGAAATATGAAACATGAATAATGTAATGACTGTGCCGGAATGATCTGGATATAAAGTTTTGCTTTACTGGAAAACTGTCATCACGATACAGTTATCAGATGATCCGGCCGAGGCTCCGGCACCCGACTAATCCGGGGCGCTCTAATCTTCACACCATGTAAATCCACACCATGGGCAAATCTGGAATTTACTAATGAATTAAAACAAAAATTGGACAGCTCCCTGCGACTATCACCAGGCTAATATTTCATGTGTCTGTGCCGGTCGTGTCCAGGAGATAAGGCGATTTCACACATGGCGCCTCCGGGAGGACGAGTTATTTTAGACTGATAGGTCAATCTTGTGATCACAGATGGTAGTGTCAATAGAAACATAAAGTAAATCTCCAGTAATCCGGAATATTCTGAGATTCCAATTAGTCATTAATCAGTAACCAAACGAGTTCCCAGGGTTTGGCGGAGGCGCAGCCGGAATCTTTGCAGATTTATAGACCGGTTTGATACTAGAGATTATCGGATCTCTCAGGTTTGATTGAATTAGTTGGCAGGTTCTCAAATGTCCTGAAAGAAGGTGGTGGCGCTGACCTTGAGATGGCTTCCGACTCAATATCACCACCAAATTCCACCCTAAAGGGGCAGAGGAAATTAGCGCTGAATATGGAGCCTCCCATTGACTTCAATGAGTTCCGTTTTACCTGTGCGATCGCGGTGATATCAAATTTGTATCGATGTTGTTTTGTTTGCAACATTTTAGAAAAGTTCTTTCAATGGAATCTCCAAATTCTGACACACTTATCTAATAGACTTGGGTGTCGTTACTTAGATGTCTAGTTTGTTGCAGATTTTCTTTACTAGTCATTCAATTACTAATTATTTTTTTTCCCCTAAATTTGAAGATTTCTGCATGGGAACATGGCTGCCATCCACCGAAGGAATCAGAGTCGGGCTGTGAAGAAATAGAGTCAGGGTCAGTTCTTTGGCCGACCAACTCGACAGCCCTGCCTATGATATCTCAGGATTATGGAGTCGCAGTTGGACCGTCACTCATTATCAAAAAGCCTGCAGTTCTGACTCTGACCACTAAGCTGACAACTGCTGACAACTTCCTGTTTTCTGTAGGAGATTTCTTGGCAGCAGTCATCCTATTTCTCATAATCACAACTATCCTGTACATGTCGATAAGTTCCTGAGAAGCCATTTTTGGTTGACCACTTGGTCACCCCAAGCCAATCTCCTGTCTAGTCTAGACATTGTCCAAGAGAGGGGCAAATTCTGTGCAAATATTATCTAATTATTCCCTTAAATGGTGAAAGTGAGTTATTGCTTTTCCTCCTAATCCTCAGACTTCGTCCAAGTCTTAATATACGAGTCGCTACCTCCTCGCGAAGCTTCTGTCCTCCCGCCGCAGCCAATGGAGCTATGTTTTTGTTATAACAATTTTATTTTCATCGGAACGCTCATAATAAGGTCTGGAGAGCAGCCACGTCATGGAGAGATAAGCACATCGGCCCTACAAGCCTGCAGAATAATTAGCTCTTTGTAATTTTAACAAGCACGGGCGCATTCAGCGGTTTTGGAAGAGGTTGATCCAAAATACCCATCATACTTCTTAGAAATGCCAAGTGGGCTTTTAAAACCTGGAAACTTTCCACCATAAAACAACCCAAGTCCAGAACTCTGCACAATCTACCATCAATGCAGTGTATGGCAGGAGGAGATCCAACAATACTTCACTTCAAATGAACTCTTTACCCCGATAAGAGGCTTTTATATTAGGTAACGCCACTCCAGAGCATGGAACGCAATCCTATTACACTGCTGCACCGGGCCGACCCAACGGGGACCCTCTGACAAGAGGCACAGGCTGCTAGCATGAAAGCTATTTATTCTACACGAGTCCTCTCCATAATAAACTTAAAGGTCCAGTTCCGAAAAACTCTTTGCATACATCCTATAAGAGAATTCCTCTGTTCAGGATCCTCATCTCTGATCCTCAGCAGTTACAACCACCATCTCTTTGCTGGAAGATCTGACCTGACCTTGTAATCGACAACGCACCGTAACGGTAGCCTGCACTCACCGCCACTCCCTGTCTGAGAAAAGGTTCAAGTTCTCCAGACTTGCTGTAAGATGTGCTTTTAATTGGTTCTGACTTGATCTGTGGTTTGACCCTCGGCTTCTTGTTGACAATCCTCCTGTTTACTTGCCCTTTCCTTCCAGATTCTGGTGCCGGATCCTTAGATTGTTCCTTACTGTTGATTCTTTGCCACCTGTCTTGAACACCGACTCCTACTGGATCTTTTTGTGGGATGTGAGTGCTTAATCTCTCTCTGGTACTTGATGGGTCTGTGTGCACACCTGTTATTCTTCCCCAGCCTATCTCTGTCTGAGGGTTAAAAATCAGCTTTACTTGCCACTCCCTGTCTGAGAAAAGGTTCAAGTTCTCCAGACTTGCTGTAAGATGTGCTTTTAATTGGTTTTGGCGGTGGTTTGACCCTCGGCTTGTTCCTGACAATGCTCCTGTTTGCTTGCCCTCCCCTTCCTGATTCTGGTGCTTGATACTTCAATTAGATTCTAATTCTATTCCACCTTGCCTTGCCTGACTCTGGTGTCTAATCCTTAGATTGGTCTTATCTGATTCTATTCCACCTGCCTTGGCTTTCTTCTCCTGCCAGACCTTCTTATGGGATGTGAGCGCTCTTTCTCTCTCTAGTACTTGATGACTCTTTGTGCATTATTCTTTCCCATCTCCTCTCTGTCTGTTTGAGAAGTTAAAAATTACCATCACTTTCCACTTCCTGCCTGAGTAAAGGTTCTAGTTTGCCAGACTTGCTGTGTGATGAGTTTTATATCTGTTCTGACTTGTATTTTGACCCTTGGCTTGTTCCTGATCATGATCCTGTCTCTGTTCCAGTCCTGTCTGCTACTTGTGCCTGACCCTTAGCTGGTACCTGACCACTGATTCTTTGCTGGCTGCCTCAACCATCTGTTCAGGATGAGAATCTGGAACAGAAGGGATGAAGTCAGAAACCTAGATAAGGAGAATGCAAATGGGTTGTCTAATGTGAACAATCCCTTTAAGGGAGTTTATGTCAGCATGTCAGAAGATAGAACAACACTCCTATTAAAGACAACTCTAGATTACTTATATGGAAGAAAGATGACGTAAATAGGAAAGAAGACGTTAGGCTCCACTGGGCTGAGGAGCTGACATTTGTTGACCAGTTGCAATGTAGTAAAGAAACAAGGACAGCCGTACAAGGTCATGTGCGAAGTGGTGAAGGTCATTGTGTTCTGCTCCAGGTCTGGGCTCCGGAGGATTTAGCGATGCCAGAGGCTTATGAGTTTAATTGCAGCAGAAAGTTCATTAAGTTTTCCAAGAAATAATTATAAATCTAAGATCAGGCCAAAAATCTCGCTCCAGAGAACATTTCATTGGAATCCGCTCTACGTTTTGGATATTTACTATAACCGCACAAAACTCCATCTTATAACCTGAGACCTTATAGAGACTATATACTGATATACGGATGTAGCAGAGTCATCCCAAACGTCTGCAACTGCTGAAACCGCTGCAGCGACAAATCTTATCACAGAGGACAAAATAACCAATGGAAAGTCGTATCGAAATGTCTGTCCTGAGATGTTTAATTGCTTTCTGTCCTCTGTGACATCTGTATGTGCGATACTGAGGTTTATACACTGAAATACATTCTCCATTCTATAGGTGAGTGAACTACAACTCCCAGCAAGACAGGCAGATGCCAGACCACAGCAATACAATTCACATAACAGTATTATCATGCAAAGTTACTATCTATCTATCTATCTATCTATCTATCTATCTATCTATCTCCTATCCTATCTATCTCCTATCTATCTATCTATCTATCTATCTATCTATCTAAATCAAAAAATCAAATCAAAAAAATGCTTTATTGGCACGTCCGAATAGGTATTTGGCATTGCCAAAGCTAGTAAAGTGGGTGGGTGGGGGGGGGGAGTTGGGTTGGGTGGGTGGTGGGTATGGGGGGGGGGGGGTTCGGTTATAACAGTCCATGGAGTCTCATCTTCCTCTTCGTTGGTGACTGCTATATGGGGAGGTGGGGGTGGGGGTGGGTGGGGG
Organism: Leptodactylus fuscus; assembly: GCF_031893055.1. NCBI lineage: Eukaryota > Metazoa > Chordata > Amphibia > Anura > Leptodactylidae > Leptodactylus > Leptodactylus fuscus. Next base: position 91,018,760 of record NC_134272.1, read on the forward strand.
TGGGTGGGGCGGGTGTTTTGGGATAAATATAACAGTCCATGGAGTCTCATCTTCCTCTTGTTTGGTGACAGCTGGACACGTATTGGGCAGCGATCTCCACAGTGGCCTCTTCTTCTCCCAGTAGGATGTAGAGTTTCCTCTTCTCCCAGTCTGGGATGTGGGCAGAGAGTCTTTGGTAGTAGACGGCCCTCACAGCTGAGTATTTGGTGCAGTGTAGCAGGAAGTGGGTCTGGTCTTCTAGGGCCCCCTGGTCACAGTGCTGGCACAGTCTCTTCTCCCGTGGCTTGTACGTCTGTCTGTATCGCCCCGTCTCTATCTCTAGGTTGTGGGCGCTCAGTCTGTACCGGCTCAGGGTCTGTCTGTGCTTGGGGTGGCGTATTCTCTCCAGGTAGGTGGCCATGGTGTAGTCCCTTTGTAGGGATTGGTACACATTGGTGAGTTTCTTGGAGTTATTTATTTCGTTTCTCCATTCTTCAATGTACCGCTCTCTGTTTGCCTCTGTGGTCGCCTTTATTTCGGCCTTGGTTATCATCTGTTGGAGTTTTTGGTTTGGTGGTTGGCTGCTGTTTGGTTGTTGAATGTCTGGTTTGCTCAGGTGGCTTAGCCATGCTTGGTGGTGGTAGGAGTCAGGCTTGCTCCCCTGGATGTGTGCCTGGAAATCTAGCGCCCTCTTCTGTATGGTGAGCCATAGGGGGAGTCTGCCTAGCTCTGCCCTGCAGGCCATGTTGGTGGTGTTGCGATGGACATGTAGCAGGTATTTGCAGAACTCCAGGTGGAAGTTCTCTGTTGGGCTGGAATCCCACCTTGACTGGTCTGGGTAGGTGGCTGGGCCCCAAACCTCACTGCCATAGAGAAGGATCGGGGAGATGACAGCGTCAAATATCTTCATCCAGACCCTCACCGGTGGTTTGAGGTGGTACAGTTGTCTTCTGATGGCGTAGAAGGTTCTGCAGGCTTTTGCTTTCAGGGTTTCTATTGCTGCTTTGAAGCTTCCTGATTGGCTGAGCTCCAGCCCCAGGTAGGTGTAGCTGTTGGTTTTCTCCAGTGTGGAGCCGTTCAGTGTGAATTGTGAGGTGGTGGAGGCTTTATTGTGGCCCTTCTTCTGGAATACCATGATTTTGGTCTTCTTCTGGTTGATGGGTAGGGCCCATGTGGTGCTGAATTTTTCCAGCACTGACAGGCTTTCTTGGAGGTCTTTCTCGGTGGGGGCCAGGAGTAGGAGGTCATCGGCGTATAGCAGGAACTTCACCTCTCGATTGTTCAGGGTGAGGCCTGGGGTTGGTGAGGCCTCCAGGGCTGTAGCCAGTTCATTGATATAGATGTTGAAGAGCGTTGGGCTCAGGCTACAGCCTTGTCTGACCCCTCGGGCCTGTTGGAAGTATGCTGTCCTTTTCCCATTCACCTTCACACTGCACTGGTTTCCGGTGTAGGAGCTCTTGATGACGTCGTACGTTCTTCCTCCTATTCCACTCTCTAGGAGTTTTAGAAGTAGGCCTGGGTGCCATACTGAATCAAACGCCTTCTTAAAGTCCACGAAGCAGGCGAATATCTTGCCTCTTCTGGTGTTGTGGACGTGCGTCTTGATGAGGCTGTGCAGGGTGTAGATATGGTCTGTGGTGCGGCGGTTTGGCATGAACCCTGCTTGGCTCTTGCTGAGGACCCCGTGTTGTGTGAGGAAGGTGAGGATTCTGTTATTGATGATGCTGTTGAACAGTTTCCCCAGCTATGTGCTGCTGACGCAGATCCCTCTGTAGTTGTTGGGGTCATATTGGTCCCCATTCTTGTAGATGGGGGTTATGAGCCCTTTGTTCCAGTCTTCGGGGAAGTGTCCAGCATTGAGCACGAGGGTGAATAGCTTTGCCAGTGCCGCGTGTATTGCTGGAGGGCTGTATTTGATCATCTCTGGTAGGATGCCGTCAGGGCCACTGGCCTTTTTGCCTTTCAGCACGGCAATTCTTTCCTGTATATCTTTTATGGTGATTGGCGAGTCCAGAGGGTTCTGGAAGTCTTTGATGACTTTCTCCATGTCCCTCAGTTTGGTGATTATCTGTTGCTGTTCTGGAGTTAGTTCTTCTTCTGGGATGTTTTTGTAGAGACCTCTGAAGTAGTTGAGCCAGATATTGCCATTTTGGATGTGGAGAGAGTTTTTCTTGGGCTTTGTGCCCATGTGGTGCCAGGTCTCCCATAATGAGCTGTCCTGGAGGGAGTCCTCTAGTTGCTCAATTTTGTGGGAGAGGTATCTCTGTTTCTTCTCTCTGAGGGTGCCCTTGTATTGCTTGCATAGATTGCTGTAGGCTTCCCTCACCTCCTTGTTGTTGGGGTCCCTGTGTTTTTGGTTGGAGGCTGTTCTATCTATCTCCTATCTATCTATCTATCTATCTATCTATCTATCTATCTATCTATCTCCTATCTATCTATCTATCTATCTATCTATCTATCTATCTCCTATCTATCTATCTATCTATCTATCTATTTATCTATCTATCTCCTATCTATCTATCTATCTATCTATCTATCTATCTCCTATCTATCTATCTATCTATCTATCTATCTATCTATCTATCTATCTATCCATCCATCATTAGTGGCTGCTTGGTACTCTATGAGGCTCCCTGTTGTAGCTCCTTGACAGCACAAGGACAAATTAGGCCAAGAATGTTGGATCAATAACTCAATCAGTTTCTGCCCGCTTTGTACGTAGATTCCAAATGTTTCCGTAACTGAGTTTTGCACAATGGAAACTCTCGCCATTCCGGTCGGAGGATTAAATTAAACACAGACAAGATTTGCCACGTGTACTTGCTGGAAGTTTTGGGCACTGAACCCAAATGTAAACTCCAAATCAACTGCAGCCAGTGATAAAAATAGAGGAGGATGGTAACCTGCAGTCCGAGCGTCCCAGCGAGCGCCTATTTATCAGAAGTAATCGCCCTGATAGTCTCAGTGATGATGACTGGTGGGAGAAGAGATATACAGGAGATACCCAGGTTATACCAGCTGTACATATAGAATTATATACAGTATATACCCAGGTTATACCGGCTGTACATATATAATTATATACAGTATATACCCAGGTTATACCGGCTGTACACATATAATTATATACAGTATATACCCAGGTTATACCGGCTGTACACATATAATTATATACAGTATATACCCAGGTTATACCGGCTGTACACATATAATTATATACAGTATATACCCAGGTTATACCGGCTGTACATATATAATTATATACAGTATATACCCAGGTTATACCAGCTGTACATATATCATTATATACAGTATATACCCAGGTTATACCGGCTGTACATATATAATTATATACAGTATATACCCAGGTTATACCGGCTGTACATATAGAATTATATACAGTATATACCCAGGTTATACCGGCTGTACATATAGAATTATATACAGTATATCCCCAGGTTATACCAGCTGTACATATATAATTATATACAGTATATCCCCAGGTTATACCAGCTGTACATATATCATTATATACAGTATATACCAGGTTATACCGGCTGTACATATATAATTATATACAGTATATACCCAGGTTATACCGGCTGTACATATAGAATTATATACAGTATATACCCATTTTATACCGGCTGTACATATATAATTATATACAGTATATACCCAGGTTATACCGGCTGTACATATATAATTATATACAGTATATACCCAGGTTATACCGGCTGTACATATAGAATTATATACAGTATATACCCAGGTTATACCAGCTGTACATATATAATTATATACAGTATATACCCAGGTTATACCAGCTGTACATATATAATTATATACAGTATATACCCAGGTTATACCAGCTGTACATATAGAATTATATACAGTATATACCCAGGTTATACCAGCTGTACATATAGAATTATATACAGTATACACCCAGGTTATACCAGCTGTACATATATAATTATATACAGTATATACAGTACCCTGTTATACCAGCTGTACATATAGAATTATATACAGTATATACATTACCCTAGTTATACCAGCATGATCCATGTCACTATATATTACCCAGGTTATATTCGCATGATCTAAGCTGCCTAATATTGCACCTGAAAATGTTGAGGTGGAAGAAAGTTTAGCTATGACAGTCCGCACAGCGCTGAGGTAGCGCCACCTTCAGGATCCACGGCACACTCTATCCTAACACTCCATTCTCGGCTCATTGGGTCTCTCTTTGTATCACATCCATTTACACACAGACTTGGCTCAGTATTTCGGGTTATCATTTGTTACATTGTCTCAATATATAAATGTCACTTCCTTATTCTGATATTGGGGCTCATTCCCTATAACACGCTGTTGGCTTTGAGTAACGTGAAATCTTCTTAGTTCGGCAGCAGGAAAGAGAAAACCTTTCCAAAAATAAACAGGATGAAATTCATGCATTGCCGGGGCCGGAGCGGCCGGCGTGATTTAAGATTCTGCTTCAGGTAATTAAGGTGGGGAGTCTTACATTCCTCAAAAAGCCATTAAGTTTCCTTGAATAGCTCAATAGGGCTGCTTTATGGTTGCATTTCCATATCAAGTTTCAGCTCCAAAGAATTTGCTTTTTCTGGTATTTCTAACCTTAACTCCTTCTCCCCTGCCTAATATTTTTGGACTGGATAAGTCTTTTTGGTTGGCCATTGGTGCACAGTATTTCTCCTACCATCAATGTCTTCCATCCCCTCCCCCCTTCCCCTATAAGGTACACTGAGTGGCCACTTTATTAGAGACCCCCATCTAGTATCACATCTCAGCGACTCAGCGTAGTATAATTCTGCCCATTGCCCATTGACATAGTCTAGCCAGCCCAATCTATCTTGTTCTAGATGTCCCGTATCCAATCCATGACTGTATCATCCCAAAAGTGTTCCGATGTCCCATTCCATTCCAATATTTATAGAGCAGATCCTAGAAAGATTCGGAATGGAACAGATAATCAGAAAACGTCCAGGTTGCACACTCAGTCATGTGCATGAAGTCTTACTGTCCTATCAGAGGGCTCTACGAAATCCTTCTCCAAACCATCCACCTGCGCCGGACCTGCTGACACCTGACATCAAGGGCTCATCGATTCAATGCTGCTTATGCCAGATTGTGCTCAGGCCAGTGATACAATGGTTACTGGTTTGCCCTCTGGACTCGTCTGTTGCCCTTAGACAGTAATGGCATTTGCACATGACGGCCTGTTGAACATATTGGCTGAACCATCGGCTTTGCAGTTCTCTTGACTGTTCTCCGCTGTCCATCAGAAGGATCCCTGACGTCCTCCTCATCTATGAGTTGTGTCCATCCACAGGATCGCCTCTTGCTGGATGTTTTTCCTTGATCACACCATTCTCAGTATACTCTCCACTCCACTGCACCAGAAAACCACACAAGATGGCGGTGTATGAAATCCTGGCCCCATCTAGTCCAGTACTGAGCCCAGACCTTGCTCCGAGTCGCTATGATCATTGGAGTTTTCCATCTAATGTGGATTCACACTGAAATTGAACTACAGAAAACATCACTGGATTTGATGTTGGATCATATGTCTACAGTCCATACAGGGGAGCACCAATCGTGAATGGGTGGGGGTCACTAATAAAGTGGACAGTGGGTGTATACTGTAATATAATCCCATCTAAGCAATTAGCCATCAATTCCCGCCCTGGCAATGCAAGATCCAGTGTCGGACTGAAGTTCCTTGGGCGCACCAGATACAATTTTTCTGGGAGCCCACCATCCAACAACCCCAGAGAACCCTCATAGAAGGAAATAGATCATGTTACCTGCTGAATTATTATAGTGTTAGAGCCTGAGCCCCTGTGTCTGATACAACTGGTGGGAGATGGGAGAGAAGACTTAGATTTCTATGTTTCTATTGGATAAAGTTGTTACAATAAATTGCAACAATGTATAAAGATCTTGGATGACCCTCAGCTATGACCAGATACATCCAGTGACTAGAATGGCAATTTGCTTCCCCCTAGACAATTGAAGTCCCTTTTGATGTTTCCTCTTGGAACACTGAGGTCCATCTGGGCATGATATTAAAACTTTGTTTTACACTTTTCATAAAACAAATAAAATTAATCCTGAAATTTTTTTTAAAAAATCCATTGTACTATATACAAAGACACGCTTACCTTTCATCTTGGCCGTCCATGCCCTCATATGTTTTAGAGGATAAGCAGCATCTCTAAACAACATCATTTTGCAATACTCTGTCATGTGATGTTTATCCTGCACATGCGGCCACCCAGTGGTCATGTTGCGGATTGCAGCCTGTCCTCTATAGTCATCATCCAAGATAAACAGGTTGGGAACTTTCCAACACCACATGTCATATAATATGTAATCTGTGTGCCATAAGGAAGTCACCATGACATGAACCCCATGAGATGAGGAGCCCAGTTTTCTTGGGATGATGTCGGTGTTGACTTCTTACTTATCAAACCCAATTGTTGATAGGAGGAAGGAGCCAGCCCCGATCCCCGCTGTACACACATGTTTTGGCTGACACGTTATGGCAGCTGTTAAAACTGTTCCTGGAATGCAATAAAATAAATGAATCTGCAGGGTGCACTTCGTATGTTTGGAAATCATTAAACATTTCATCGTTACCAAGAGAGATGTGGAGTATGGAAGAAAAAGGCAAGGAAATAATTGTGATTTCTAAGCAGGTTTAGGTCCAAAGAGTGAGCCTGAAATAATTAGTGTTCACACAACAGGGAACCACAACTTTCTGAAAAATGTATCAAGGGTCACAGAATGTCACGGAAAAGTGTAATAAATATTCTGTCTGTCTATCTATCTCCTATCTATCTATCTATCTATCTATCTATCTATCTATCTATCTATCTATCTCCTATCTATCTATCTATCTATCTATCTATCTATCTATCTATCTCCTATCTATCTATCTATCTATCTATCTCCTATCTATCTATCTATCTATCTATCTATCTATCTATCTATCTCCTATCTATCTATCTATCTATCTCCTATCTATCTATCTATCTATCTATCTATCTATCTATCTATCTATCTCCTATCTATCTATCTATCTATCTCCTATCTATCTATCTATCTATCTATCTATCTATCTATCTATCTATCTCTCTCATATCTATCTATCTATCTATCTATCTATCTATCTATCTATCTATCTATCTATCTTTCTCCTATCTATCTATCTATCTATCTATCTATCTATCTCCTATCTATCTATCCATCCCGCTATTTATATGACAGGCTTTTTCCTGGCCTTTCTGCTTTCTCCATTAGTGTTCTATAAGCTCGGAGCAGAGTGGCCGCTCTCTAGACGTCTTTCCCTCCCAGAATGTGCGCGGCTTGAATATGTGAGCTGCCCTGCAGCTGATTCATGAGATATTGGCATGGGCCCCTACAGGCAGAGAAATCTCATTTGGCAGGCTCCGATTCTCTGGGCTTGACTTCTCTGTATAGGTTTTCTCAATGTGCTGGCCACATGTTCCCCGCCAGCATGTGCTGCAGGTTTCGGTGCCAGCTGCCAGCAGACCTGGGTGCTAAGCGTGCAGTTCCACTTTAATTGATCGTATTTTTCTTTCTGATTGGAGGAATGTTCTTTTTATGGAAAGTAAAATGTTTAGAAGACACGACTGTGACCCGTTAGGAAACGCACCAAGAATGTCTGATCATAAACCCCCATCACAGGTTTTATGGCATGGAGGACGACAGCTGCAACTGGAAGAGAAGGATCAAAAATGGAGCACAACCACCATCCTCCTAAAGCTAAAGATTCACAAGGTCAGAACTCTATGGGCCCATGGTGGACAGCCTGGAGACGTCAGGCCCATTGGTGGAAATGCCGTAATATGGACACAGTGTATAGAGATGAGCAAAGTGGCTTGGAATGAACTGGATACATTTGTGTTTTCCAAAAATGTTGTGTTTAGGAAAAACCAAAACTTATGGGATTTACCACCCACATGGATGATGGTGAGATCAGGGCTATATCTGTGGGGGCCGCACCATCACTTCCAGGGCTCCTCCTCCAAAGGGCAAAGGTCACGTCAAATATTGATGGGATATACATTTCTTGCATATGTCCATCACCTGCCTGATTCTTCTATACACTGCACCGCCATTGTCTTCCAGGTGCATGATCACAATAGAGGACGTCTTCTGATGTCACCAGGGGTCTCTCTCCTATATTTAGGCCCCCGTTCACCAGTCTATAAATACCCGTAACATCTGTATTCTGTAAGAGACTTCTAGAAAGAATGTGCAGATTAAATTGAATGACTTTCTTCCCTTCTCCTCAGTTGCATCTTTCTTGTTTCAGCCTTAAACTCAAACAGACACTTTCCCATTTTGGAAATGAAGGGCAAATCCCTGAGCTTTCTTTCTGTCTCAGATGGCGGTGGACGCTGGTGGGAGCCCGGCCCGCTTATTTACATCGCTTCTCTCCACTGTTTTCTTGATCCAAACATCTGTGTCCTGTAGAAATACAAACTAAGAACATTTTGTATGTCGAAGGTATCCAGTTATCTCATATGCATTAGTTAACGCTTGGCTCAATGTCAGTAAGCTGTTGTGGAAAGAGAAAGCAAAACAGAAGATACAAAGGTTACATAATAGTTTAGAATCCGAGGCTGCGGCTACACATGGACCTGTACTGTACGGACACACCTAAAAGAGGGACCTGCAAGGCTTGTGCCATCACTGTGTGTGACCTGTCTCCAACTTTAGTAGTCAATAGAAGTCATGCAAGGCTGGGATCAAGGGCAGATATATTCTACATGTATCCGATATATTCAGAGCAGCTGCCATCTTAATCATGAAATCAGATTCCTACCTATATCTATATCTATACCTCTATACCTATACATCTATATCTATACTGTACATCTATACCTATACATCTATACCTATACATCTATATCTATACTGTACATCTATACCTATACATCTATATCTATACATCTACAGTATATCTATAGGTCTATACCTATTACTAGCACTATTAATCCCATGGTGCTGTACATTATTATATTAATCCCATGGTCCTGCACATTATTACATTAATCCCATGGTGCTCTGTACATTATTATATTAATTCCATGGTGCTCTGTACATTATTATATTAATTCCATGGTGCTCTGTACATTATTATATTAATCCCATGGTGCTCTGTACATTATTATATTAATCCCATGGTGTTGTACATTATTATATTAATCCCTTGGTGCTGTACATTATTATATTAATCCCATGGTGCTCTGTACATTATTATATTATTCCCATGGTGCTGTACATTATTATATTAATCCCATGGTGCTGTACATTATTATATTAATCCCATGGTGCTCTGTACATTATTATATTAATTCTATGGTGCTGTACATTATTATATTAATTCTATGGTGCTGTACATTATTATATTAATCCCATGGTTTTGTACATTATTATATTAATCCCATGGTGCTGTACATTATTATATTAATCCCATGGTGTTCTGTACATTATGATATTAATCCCATGGTGCTATACATTATTATATTATTCCCATGGCGCTCTGTACATTATTATATTAATTCCATAGTGCTGTACATTATTATATTAATCCCATGGTGCTCTGTACATTATTATATTAATCCCATGGTGCTGTACATTATTATATTAATCCCATGGTGCTCTGTACATTATTATATTAATCCCATGGTGCTCTGTACATTATTATATTAATCCCATGGTGCTCTGTACATTATTATATTAATCCCATGGTGCTCTGTACATTATTATATTAATCCCATGGTGCTCTGTACATTATTATATTAATCCCATGGTGCTGTACATTATTATATTAATCCCATGGTGCTGTACATTATTATATTAATCCCATGGTGCTCTGTACATTATTATATTAATCCCATGGTGCTCTGTACATTATTATATTAATCCCATGGTGCTCTGTACATTATTATATTAATCCCATGGTGCTCTGTACATTATTATATTAATCCCATGGTGCTCTGTACATTATTATATTAATCCCATGGTGCTCTGTACATTATTATATTAATCCCATGGTGCTCTGTACATTATTATATTAATCCCATGGTGCTGTACATTATTATATTAATCCCATGGTGCTCTGTACATTATTATATTAATCCCATGGTGCTCTGTACATTATTATATTAATCCCATGGTGTTGTACATTATTATATTAATCCCTTGGTGCTGTACATTATTATATTAATCCCATGGTGCTGTACATTATTATATTAATCCTATGGTGCTCTGTACATTATTATATTAATCTCATGGTGTTCTGTACATTATTATATTAATCCCATGGTGCTCTGTACATTATTAGATTAATCCCATGGTGCTGTACATTATTATATTATACCAGGGTGCTGTACATTATTATATTAATCCCATGGTGCTATGTACATTATTATATTAATCCCATGGTGCTGTACATTATTATATTAATCCCATGGTGCTCTGTACATTATTATATTAATCCCATGGTGCTCTGTACATTATTATATTAATTCCATGGTGCTGTACATTATTATATTAATTCTATGGTGCTGTACTTTATTATATTAATTCTATGGTGCTGTACATTATTATATTAATCCCATGGTGTTCTGTACATTATTATATTAATTCCATGGTGCTCTGTACATTATTAGATTAATCCCATGGTGCTCTGTACATTATTATATTAATTCCATGGTGCTTTACATTATTATATTAATTCCATGGTGCTCTGTACATTATTATATTAATCCCATGGTGCTCTGTACATTATTAGATTAATCCCATGGTGCTCTGTACATTATTATATTAATCCCATGGTGCTCTGTACATTATTATATTAATCCCATGGTGCTCTGTACATTATTAGATTAATCCCATGGTGCTCTGTACATTATTATATTAATCCCATGGTGCTCTGTACATTATTATATTAATCCCATGGTGCTGTACATTATTAGATTAATCCCATGATGCTCTGTACATTATTAGATTAATCCCATGGTGCTCTGTACATTATTAGATTAATCCCATGGTGCTGTACATTATTAGATTAATCCCATGGTGCTCTGTACATTATTATATTAATCCCATGGTGCTCTGTACATTATTAGATTAATCCCATGGTGCTGTACATTACTATATTATACCAGGGTGCTGTACATTATTATATTAATCCCATGGTGCTCTGTACATTATTATATTAATCCCATGGTGCTGTACATTATTATATTAATCCCATGGTGCTCTGTACATTATTATATTAATCCCATGGTGCGCTGTACATTATTATATTAATTCCATGGTGCTGTACATTATTATATTAATTCTATGGTGCTGTACTTTATTATATTAATTCTATGGTGCTGTACATTATTATATTAATCCCATGGTGTTCTGTACATTATTATATTAATTCCATGGTGCTCTGTACATTATTAGATTAATCCCATGGTGCTCTGTACATTATTATATTAATTCCATGGTGCTTTACATTATTATATTAATTCCATGGTGCTCTGTACATTATTAGATTAATCCCATGGTGCTCTGTACATTATTAGATTAATCCCATGGTGCTCTGTACATTATTATATTAATCCCATGGTGCTCTGTACATTATTATATTAATCCCATCGTGCTGTACATTATTATATTAATCCCATGGTGCTCTGTACATTATTATATTAATCCCATGGTGCTCTGTACATTATTATATTAATCCCATGGTGCTCTGTACATTATTAGATTAATCCCATGGTGCTCTGTACATTATTATATTAATCCCATGGTGCTCTGTACATTATTATATTAATCCCATGGTGCTGTACATTATTATATTAATCCCATGGTGCTCTGTACATTATTAGATTAATCCCATGGTGCTCTGTACATTATTAGATTAATCCCATGGTGCTCTGTACATTATTATATTAATCCCATGGTGCTCTGTACATTATTATATTAATCCCATGGTGCTGTACATTATTATATTAATCCCATGGTGTTCTGTACATTATTATATTAATTCCATGGTGCTCTGTACATTATTAGATTAATCCCATGGTGCTCTGTACATTATTATATTAATTCCATGGTGCTTTACATTATTATATTAATTCCATGGTGCTCTGTACATTATTAGATTAATCCCATGGTGCTCTGTACATTATTAGATTAATCCCATGGTGCTCTGTACATTATTATATTAATCCCATGGTGCTGTACATTATTATATTAATCCCATGGTGCTGTACATTATTAGATTAATCCAATGGTGCTCTGTACATTATTATATTAATCCCATGGTGCTCTGTACATTATTATATTAATCCCATCGTGCTGTACATTATTATATTAATCCCATGGTGCTCTGTACATTATTATATTAATCCCATGGTGCTGTACATTATTATATTAATCCCATGGTGCTGTACATTATTATATTAATCCCATGGTGCTCTGTACATTATTAGATTAATCCCATGGTGCTCTGTACATTATTATATTAATCCCATGGTGCTCTGTACATTATTATATTAATCCCATGGTGCTGTACATTATTATATTAATCCCATGGTGCTCTGTACATTATTATATTAATCCCATGGTGCTCTGTACATTATTATATTAATCCCATGGTGCTGTACATTATTAGATTAATCCCATGGTGCTCTGTACATTATTAGATTAATCCCATGGTGCTCTGTACATTATTAGACTAATCCCATGGTGCTGTACATTATTAGATTAATCCCATGGTGCTCTGTACATTATTAGATTAATCCCATGGGGACTATCTCCAGTAGGGGGCACCAGAGATGCAGCTTTCCTCTGCTCATCTGCATATCTTTTTTCCCAGGAAGCCTCACCTGCCCTGTAAGACGTCTTATTCCAGCAGGCAGTCTCTACAAGTATAAGCAGTATCTCCCCGAGACATGTGCCGCTCTATGGTCTACATTGGCTTATGCTGGTGGTTCTGTTTTGCAAACTAAAACCAAATGTGAACAGAGCCTTAGAGCTGAGCGGTGGTTTCTGTCCTTGCTATTCCATATTCTTGCGGTGCACTGTGACTGTGTTGTGCTGTAGACATGCTTATGGGGTTTATGAGCTGTGACAGGCCGTTATCTTGCACCATTAGTTCCATTTCGAGGGACTGCCTTAAAGGGATTTTCTTATCAGTTAAGCTGCGGGTCTCTTCTAAGAGTGGAAAGTTTTCTGGTTGTAAGCGCTCCAGTATCGGAGGCCGGCGGCCGCCATGTGATTTATGAATTATGAATGATCTCTATCTCATGTGGCTTTAATACTCTTTTACTGCTTATGAATTTCATCTCAGCTTCTTATCGGAGAGAACAGAACAGTAAGACACAACAGGTTTTTCTCATTTCAGCAATCTGATGTTCTACAGCAAGCGCCAAGATACTTGGAAAAAAATTGAAATCCAAATTTTTTTTTATTGTAGCGATGAGAAACTCTAATGTATAGGCAACGAGTCTTCTTAAAGTGATTACAAATCTGTCTAATGTGTACCTACAGCTCTACTCCAATCCCATGCAGAGCAGTCTAGCTCCACCCACTTGTCAGTCATGGGATCTAACAGTTGAGTTCTAATTATGTAGCTATCATGTGATCTCCCATAATGACTGGGGGGTGGGGAGAGGGCGGAGGGTTGGATTTACAAATCATAGGAAACTCAGGGGCGGGTGTAAACCAAAAAAGAAATTCTGACCTGTCCCTGGACCTCCATTGTGGGGTCCTGGTCCCCTTGTCTCCCATGCTGGAGGCTGGAATGGCTGACATGACAGTGACCTCTAATGTCTCTGGAGAGGAAACGGTGACGTATATAAGTGATGTCATCAGTCCCTCTCCAGTGACCGCTGAGGCCAGGGATCGGCTTCAATACTCATTGAGTCTTTCCCTTTTGGGCCCAGCACAGTAGGGGCTTTTTTCTTTTTGAACACCCACCCTGGCTGTCCCTGAGTTCCTACATTTTTGGATCACCCCTCTAAACTGATTGGCATCATATACAGACAAAATGTTACAGAGTAACAAACTAGACAAGGTAAATGATAAAGGTTACAATCTATGAGGAGGTGGGGGGAGGGGACAAAAGGACACAATAGGACTTAGACCTTACAGTCTATGAGCAGATGAGGGGACACAAGAGGTAACTTCAGTACACTGGGTCCAAACATCTTTCATATACATAAAGTTGCACAAGCTGTTCACTATATGTTTAGATATGAGTACATGGGGTGGTGAGAATAGGGCTCAACAAAAGAATCAGACGAAAGGCGGTTAAACAAAGAAGTGTCAGATAAAAGAATGCAAAAACTTTGCCTAAAAATCTGTAAAAACTTTAGATTTTGGGAATTAACCTGGGTAGAGCAATCTAGAGAACTGGGGCAGCTCAAGATAAGTCCTAGTGGAAGGTTTCCATCCAGTTTTTGTATCTATTTTCTCCATAAATTAAACAGGTGTAAAAAATGTGATCTGAATAGAGACTAATAATGACAATGGTCTTTGGAATGCAAAAAAAATAAAAATAAAAAAGGAAAAAATAAGGAATTAAAAAAAAAAAAAAAAAATTTAAGTAAGAAAATCCTTTTTCTAATGTGGTGACATACCGGACGCTCTGGCTCCACATTTTGGATCTCATCCCCTCTTGTCTGTGGATGTTTTTGTGTCACTTTGAAGCCTAAATCCCACCGTACAAACAAAATAATTAAAGGGGAAACGAGGAGAGATTACTACAGAGAGGAAACCTCGGATGAAGCCGGTTGAAGGCCTCTAGACATTATCTCCATCCCAATTTTTTTTTTTTTTCCTTACAAATTTGCTGCCACATTCCTGAGACCCTTTTACAATCCAGCGGTTGCGTATTACAGGAAGCGCCATTGTAATTTCCATTTGGTGTACCGGGATACAAAAATTCCTGTGGTTTGTCTCCGGGTAGACAAGTTGTAAGTCTATTTATAGTTAGTGGTTCATGCCAAATTAGATGGGTAAACATGTGCTCTTGTGAGGCGGCCGGCCCGAGCTGGGACCTACATGTTTGCTCTCGTGTTTGTATTGAACATCTGACGCCACCGGTCTTGTTTATTCTGGTGGGAGTTATGGCGGGTGAGAGTGTTTCACTTATTGGAGATGATGGGTTTCGTAGGATTCCTATATTGACGTTGCAAAATAGCCGACTAAGGGTTTGGGGCCTGTTATGTTCACGACATGTCGGTACCGAATCCTCCTGATCATCTACAACTTGCACCCCTATCCAACACTTTATAGGCCCAGGAGGCATCGTGTCACTACTACGGGCTTAGTGGCTTGGACCATCACAACATGACCGAGTCATTGCATAGTTTGTGTCGAAAGCAATGGAAAGCCATTGGAAAGTGTCATTTAGTCAACCTACTGGTGATGTTATTTTTTGCACCTTAGGGCAATTTTCCTTGCGCCTTTAAGGTTTGTGTTATTTGGGCCCTATGTGGTGAACCTTAAGGAGCAGAAGTATCAAGAAGACACTTTTCAACCATAGGTCAGTCCTGGCTGGAGAAACCTTTTGGAATATTTGGAAAAGTGTGGCAGAATGAAACCAAAATTGAATTTCAGTATAAATATGAAAATTTTGTTAAAATCCAAATTTCTGAAAACTATTGACATTTATTTATTGGAATAAAAGAGATTTATTCTAAAGGTGTGATTGGGACTGATGGGACATTTGCTGAATAAAATACATTCAGTTGCTCCTTAGCACAGATGACAACCCCCCTCCATAGCCTACTGTATATTCTATACTCAAACCAACAAAGAAATTTACAAAATTTGTCATAAAACGTACAAAGTTTCTTGGCCATGCTGCAGCTTAGTCACATTGAACTATATGGGGCTGAGCTGCGATACCAAGCACAGCCACTATACAATGCACGGCGCTGTGTTTGGTAAGTAGTGAAGTAATCAGTATCGAGTTTCCTGACAACCCCTTTAGAGCTTACCTGTAAATTTGCCAAAATCTGACAAAATTGCATATGATTTTTGCATTCATTGTCTTTTCTTTGCTCATGCATCTCCATCAACTGAATTAAGATTTCTAGTGGTCTGCAATACTTGGATGCGGGCCTGTTCAGTATAAAAATGATGTTGTCAGTATAGCTGTTGTGACTTCCTATCCTCAGTTACCCATTGGCCAATGGGAAGCTCAGTATTGCCTCTACTATTAACTATGCCCGGCCCTTCACTGAAAGTCAGGCGTAACTAGGAATGGCGGGGCCCCATGGCGAACTTTTGACATGGCCCCCCCTCAGGAGGGTCCTACCTCAACTAAGGTCCTAACCATATTA
Source organism: Leptodactylus fuscus (assembly GCF_031893055.1). Lineage (NCBI taxonomy): Eukaryota > Metazoa > Chordata > Amphibia > Anura > Leptodactylidae > Leptodactylus > Leptodactylus fuscus. Next base: position 91,035,157 of record NC_134272.1, read on the forward strand.
AGGTCCTACTCCAAGTAAGATCCCACCTCAAGAAAGGTCCTATCCTAATTAAGGTCCTACCCCAACTAAGGTCCTACTCCAACCAAGGTCCGACCTCAATTAAGGTCCTACTCCAATTAAGGTCCTACCCCAACTAAGGTCCTACCCCAACTAAGGTTCTACCCCAACTAAGGTCCTACTCCAACTAAGGTCCTACCCCAACTAAGGTCCTACTCCAACTAAGGTTCTACCCCAACTAAGGTCCTACTCCAACTAAGGTCTTACCCCAAGTAAGATCCTACCCCAATTAAGATCCTACCCCAAATAAGGTCCTACCCCAAGTAAGGTCCTACCTCAACTAAGGTCGTAACCATAGTAAGGTCCTACTCCAAGTAAGATCCCACCTCAAGAAAGGTCCTACCCCATTTAAGGTCCTACCCCAACTAAAGTCCTACTCCAACTAAGGTCCGACCCCTATTAAGGTCCTACTCCAATTAAGGTCCTACCCCAACTAAGGTCCTACCCCAACTAAGGTTCTACCCCAACTAAGGTCCTACTCCAACTAAGGTCCTACCCCAACTAAGGTCCTACTCCAACTAAGGTTCTACCCCAACTAAGGTCCTACTCCAACTAAGGTCTTACCCCAAGTAAGGTTCTACCCCAATTAAGATCCTACCCCAAATAAGGTCCTACCCCAAACAAGGTCCTACCTCAACTAAGGTCCTAACCATATTAAGGTCCTACCCCAAGTAAGATCCCACCTCAAGAAAGGTCCTACCCCAACTAAGGTCCTACTCCAATTAAGGTCCTACCCAAGTAAGGTCGTATCCCACTTTCTTCATAAAGTCTCTGCTGATTGATACTGACTTCACAAGGCAGCAGGTAGGGGTAACAAGTTAGAAGGAACCCAGACACCTGGTCGCCATCATATGAACATAAGTTAGCCATAAAGGCCTTGACCATTACAAGGTAGTAATTCTGCAGACACACTGAACAAGCCGAAATAATAAAACCCTTCTATATATACGAATCATAAAGAAATCCCATAAAAATGATGAATTGGTAAAATCTACAAGACACAAGTCAGAAGTGATAACCCTGGAGCTTATTAGGCTGGGAACCCAAAAATAAAACATCTGTATGGATGGCAGGAGCCTAAAACCAAGACACCGTCTCATGTAAAGCAAAGCACTGGAAAAACTGGCTCATAAATCCTCGGGGCCGTCCGTCCAGGCTCTAGGACATGGCAGGAGTTTGGCTCGCTGGTTGTTCACAGATTCCTTATTTTGTCAGTCTAAAATTAATCAAAACTCAAACCGTGCGTAGGTAAAAATAACAGGACGGCGCGAACACAATCGGGGGCTATTTTTAGCTCTGGGGACCCCTCATTGGCTGTTTTTGAACCGGAGATATTCCCGGATTGTTATTTTTTCTTCCCTTCCATTGCGGTTTCCTAAAACCACGGAGCATTTACTAATCTTGGATTGGCTGGTGTGTGAATGAAGCAGCTATCGGGAAGATGGCGTTCTCCGCCTCGGAGATGATTAATGTCCGTGTTTTGTCGATCTTCAATATAGGAATCTTTTGCTTCATGCTAATATATGAGATCACTATTAAAACAGGCGGTCTGGTACAGTACTTGGAAAGAGGGAATGTGTGTGGTATGGAAGCAGTGAGGCAGCACATAGAACATTCCGGGAAAACACCATCATGACCTTGGGCGGTAGGACATGGCGTTACCTACAACAAATCCTATTATTTTCTAGCAAGGTCTAGGAAGCCATGATGACTTGGGTATGGGCAGCAACCATGACATAGAGTGGAAGAATCCATTAATTGCTAGGCCAGATTCAAGTCCCCAAGTTTTTTGAGACACCTAAAAAGAAACAAAATTTGAGGCAATTTGAGGCATATCACCCCAGTCCTGCAGATAGATAGGTTACTGTCACCAGACCCAGTATATCACCCCAGTCCTGCAGATAGATAGGTTACTGTCACCAGACCCGGCATATCACCCCAGCCCTGCAGATAGATAGGTTACTGTCACCAGAACCAGCATATCACCCCAGCCCTGCAGATAGATAGGTTACTGTCACCAGTACCAGTATATCACCCCAGCCCTGCAGATAGATAGGTTACTGTCACCAGAACCAGCATATCACCCCAGCCCTGCAGATAGATAGGTTACTGTCACCAGTACCAGTATATCACCCCAGCCCTGCAGATAGATAGGTTACTGTCACCAGAACCAGCATATCACCCCAGCCCTGCAGATAGATAGGTTACTGTCACCAGTACCAGTATATCACCCCAGCCCTGCAGATAGATAGGTTACTGTCACCAGAACCAGCATATCACCCCAGCCCTGCAGATAGATAGGTTAGTGTCACCAGAACCAGCATATCACCCCAGCCCTGCAGATAGATAGGTTACTGTCACCAGAACCAGCATATCACCCCAGTCCTGCAGATAGATAGGTTACTGTCACCAGAACCAGCATATCACCCCAGCCCTGCAGATAGATAGGTTACTGTCACCAGAACCAGCATATCACCCCAGCCCTGCAGATAGATAGGTTAGTGTCACCAGAGCCAGCATATCACCCCAGCCCTGCAGATAGATAGGTTACTGTCACCAGACCCAGCATATCACCCCAGCCCTGCAGATAGATAGGTTAGTGTCACCAGTACCAGTATATCACCCCAGCCCTGCAGATAGATAGGTTACTGTCACCAGAACCAGCATATCACCCCAGTCCTGCAGATAGATAGGTTACTGTCACGAGAACCAGCATATCACCCCAGCCCTGCAGATAGATAGGATAGTGTCACCAGAACCAGCATATCACCCCAGCCCTGCAGATAGATAGGTTAGTGTCACCAGAACCAGCATATCACCCCAGCCATGCAGATAGATAGGTTACTGTCACCAGAACCAGCATATCACCCCAGCCCTGCAGATAGATAGGTTAGTGTCACCAGAACCAGCATATCACCCCAGCCCTGCAGATAGATAGGTTACTGTCACCAGAACCAGCATATCACCCCAGCCCTGCAGATAGATAGGTTACTGTCACCAGTACCAGTATATCACCCCAGCCCTGCAGATAGATAGGTTACTGTCACCAGAACCAGCATATCACCCCAGCCCTGCAGATAGATAGGTTACTGTCACCAGAACCAGCATATCACCCCAGCCCTGCAGATAGATAGGTTACTGTCACCAGTACCAGTATATCACCCCAGCCCTGCAGATAGATAGGTTACTGTCACCAGAACCAGCATATCACCCCAGCCCTGCAGATAGATAGGTTACTGTCACCAGTACCAGTATATCACCCCAGCCCTGCAGATAGATAGGTTACTGTCACCAGAACCAGCATATCACCCCAGTCCTGCAGATAGATAGGTTAGTGTCACCAGAACCAGCATATCACCCCAGCCCTGCAGATAGATAGGTTAGTGTCACCAGAACCAGCATATCACCCCAGCCCTGCAGATAGATAGGTTACTGTCACCAGAACCAGCATATCACCCCAGTCCTGCAGATAGATAGGTTACTGTCACCAGAACCAGCATATCACCCCAGCCCTGCAGATAGATAGGTTACTGTCACCAGAACCAGCATATCACCCCAGCCCTGCAGATAGATAGGTTAGTGTCACCAGAGCCAGCATATCACCCCAGCCCTGCAGATAGATAGGTTACTGCCACCAGAACCAGCATATCACCCCAGCCCTGCAGATAGATAGGTTAGTGTCACCAGAACCAGCATATCACCCCAGCCCTGCAGATAGATAGGTTAGTGTCACCATAATCAGCTTTCCCATTGTGAATCATCCATTCAACCATTACTGTGATGTCACAAATCATCTCTACGCAGCAATAAAGTTGTTGTCACTTACCTCTTACCTCTTTGGAGATACACCAGTGCCCTTTTGGCTCCAAAGAGCTCATTTGCTTACAGACAAAAGCAGTGACAACGAGGCACCAAATCACAAGGGAAAACAGGCAACTCTAATCCATCTGCGGGGCTTGGTTATTATGCTGGGTTCTGATAACACAGAGTTAATGGACAGCCCACATAGACAAATGTAGCATATCACATTGTGACAAAATATCATAATATCATGGTGTTTTGAAAAGCTGATCATCTAGTGATACATGTATCTAGAAATATTCAGCCAAGAGGAAAGGTAAGAAGGAAAATATCCTTATGCATTATCTTGGCTTTATCTTGTGATAACTGTCCTTTGAGTGGTTTACCTCTTCAGTTCTCTACCGATCCATCACAGATTATCCACAGTCTCCAATAATTTATGATTACAAACTGCCTACATTTAACCCCTACAACCAAGTAGTGGTCTCATGGTCACAGGCCTTACTGATGGCATCAACACACAGTGATGTCAGTAAGAATAACACACGACCTCCGAGGCACTGATCACAGGGTCACATGCAGAGATTCTGTGACACATGACCTCTAAGGTCACTGATTGCAGGGTCACATGCAGGGATTCCATGACACATGACCACTGAGGCCACTGATTGCAGGGTCACATTCAGGGATTCCATGACACATGACCTCCGAGGCCACTGATTGCAGGGTTACATGCAGGGATTCCATGACACATGACCTCTGAGGCCACTGATTGCAGGGTTACATTCAGGGATTCCATGACACATGACCTCTGAGGCCACTGATTGGCTGCATTACTAGAACACGCCAGAGCATCTGTGCTGGATCGGCAAAGGATTACAGAGGTGAGAAGTGGGGTTTGTGCTTTGTTTTTGTTACGTTTTGCTACTTTAGTGCAGTTACTGTTTTTTTCTATGGCTTTTGATATGTTGAATAACAGGCAGAAGCCAAATTTATGAAATATAATAATTGTTTCAATCTCTCTTTCCTAGAAAATGTTACTAGGGCACAATGTTATTCCATGTTTATTATGACCACTGTCATCAAATTCTACAGATTATTGTCAGTCGTTTCATTCCAGTAACATCTGTATTGAAGTGTCATTCATGGCAGTCTTTATAATGGTCAGAACTCCAAATCCCCTGCATAAAGAATTACACAATCATATTCAGTCAGTCTAGAGTCACCACTAGATGGAGCTCCTGGGCTTAGTGTAGACTTGGTTATTTATGAATACAATGTATACACCGTAAGACATGAGCTTCTGACTTTGCTGTAGTGGTGGGTTCAGGCAGAGAGAATTTTGTCTTTGCAGGGGATTGGATACTTTGTCTCAACAAAATAGATCTCTCACCTCTATAAAGATACATAGGGAGAGGCATTGGCTTAGAAATTAGAATTTTAAAGTGAAACAATAGGGGCACAATCATTTTGCTAGTCCTCCTGAGCTACCTCCTGCTGGGTAATTATTTTGGGAGGCGAAATATTTCATAGCCTGGTTTTATTTATTGCCTCTTGGTATATAAAATGGTATACACAGGAACATGTGGTTGAGATAACAGTAAAATCATAATAATACAAAAAATGCTGACTCGGCCTCGGAAAGCGATACATTGCGCGCTACATTTTCCATCTCCTTCAGCTGGTTTTAATCATGTAATAAGACAGAGGGTTTAACAAAATCTGGAGAATAAAGAAACGGTTCCACGGTGTAATAGATTTTTTGGCAAAGTCACATGATCACCGCAGTGTTGTGAACACATAAATCACTCCCAACTCCAATTGCTAATGTGTTAAGACATTGTATATTGCACGGGGGATAGAGTGAAAAGTGTATAGCATAAAAGATCAGATTTGTATTCATATGTCCCTAATAAAAAAAATCTGCTGAACTCGAAAAGATTAAAATTTCTGTTGAATTTGCGGGTTCGTTCCCACAAAATATACTGCAAACTCTTTACATTGACAGACCTCATGTAATAATAGAAATTAGTCACATACAGGAGACAGGAGGCTGGATTTGCAGATTTTATTCCCCCAAATTGGACCCAGGCAGATTCCTTTGGGGGCCAAATAAATGAAAATCAATTTATAAAATATGTAAAATAGAACAAAGAAAATCGGATCTGTTTTCATGCAACATAAAAGTGCAACAAATTAAATTCATTAAAAGTAATAGACAAACTATGTTAAAAAGTCAATTATTAATATTTGGATAAAAAAGTAGTAAATCAAAATGAATCACTTCTGTGAGATACAAAAAATGGAAAGTAAATCAATAAAATACTAATAATAATGTTTTCTGAGCCACTGTCATATCCCAGACCACCATTAATGATTGGGGTCGCTAGAGTCATCTCAGTATTATTAGAAGACAGGGTCAGCAGAGTCATTTCATTCTCTTTAGAGGTTAGGATAGGATTGGATCAATGTAGCTGTCTTAGCTGAGTAAGCAGAGTCATCTCAATATTATTAAAGGACAAGGTCAGCAGAGTCATTTCATTATAATTAGAAGGACTGAGACTTATTATAAGAGGAACAAGTCAACAAAATCATATTATTTTCAATAGGGCTCTTGGACAGCAGAGTTATTTTAATATTATTAGAGGGTAAGGTCAGCAGAGTCATTTATTATCATTAGAGAATGTGGTCAACTTAGTCATCTTATTATCATTGGACAAAGGAGCCAACAGAGTCATATTATCATTAAGGCTTTGGTCAGCATAGTCATCCTATTATTATTAGAAGATAAGTCAGCAGAGTCATTTCATTATCATTAGAGGGTGAGATCTACTGAGTTATCTTATTATCACTTAGATGGGGGGCCAGGAAAGTAATATTATTATTGTTGTTAGAGCACAGGGTCATCATAGACTTCTTATTGTTCTTAGAAGGTAAAGTCAGCAGAGTCATCTCATTATCATCAGGGATTGTGGTCTACTGAGCCATCTTATTATCTTCAGAGGACAAGGTCAGGAGTGTTATCCCATTATCATGAGGAAGTGTGTTAAACTGAGCCATCTTATTATTAGAAAACAAGGTCATCAGAGTCATCTCATTATCGTTACAAAGCTGTAAATTTATGGACAGATGTTTTGTATTGCTTTTGCTCAAGGGTAGGCAGTATAGCGATACTCTACAGTCTATATATAGATAAGCTCCCTATAGTGTTCAGGAGGAGACAGAGTGTGGGTGACTTTTCTGTGCAGGGAGAGGGAGTAGATAAACGATGACATCATCTATGGTCAGTAGTGGATGTAATGATGGGTTACTATGGGTGTTATCAGTAGAGATGTTGTCTTTTATTGTAGTGCTCTCTGTCTTGTTTGGGATACAAATGAGGTTACTGTTACCATGAAACCTCTACGGAATTAGCAAGCATAAGGCTGCTATTAGGCTTAGTGGACAGAGTGAATATTGCATCATATATTTTTTTTAAAAAAAAAATAGAGATAGTGACATTAAAAATGATGAAAAATTCTTAAAAATGTGTTTCTTATAAAAACAACCTTGAAATAATAGGCCATTGATGATGACACCTTCCCTTTAAGCAGTGCAAGCATCTTCTTGTCTCGTGTAATGATCGTACCCATGGTGAATCCTCCTGAGCTCTTTTTCCAGTTTACCGCACAGTGTGTTAATGGTTCCCACGTGGTGGATGCACCTGAAGGTCGGCCGTTCCCTTCAGCTGCCAAAACTAATACAATGATCAGTGAATCTTTTATTTTGGGAAGGATTCCTTCATGCGCCTGGTTCACGAGAGCAAGGAATGCTATTCTCATCTCAGACCATGTTGCAATCGGCTTCGCTCTCCTCCTTGGTGTGTTTATTAGACAGTGACCTCAGGCCGCCCGCCAACCTCACGGCTGCTGCTCTTACATTTTTTTATTCTACTTTAATGGAAAGAATTATCTTAAAATTGCTTAACATGTTTTGACTTAAGAAACACAATTCCTCTGGTTTTACACTCGATTAGCGACACAAGGATGAGATGACGAATCGTCACTTGGGGAGACCTCGGATGTTAAAGAAAAAGGGTGTTAATAGAGGTGCGTCTCTCATTTGGGGTCTCCATCAGTTGGCCGTAGCAGAAAGCAGCTGCAAAGATCATCTCCCTATCCCTGACGGACTCAGCACTTTCCCGCGTTACATGGAATCCATTGATGTGAACAGGGAACTGTAAATGCTCATTTTCCCCTGCGGTGGCGCTGCAAGATGGAGGAGGATTCATATTTAACCCTTATGGCTGGTGACGTCTCATCTGTGTTCCTGTTACTAGCAAAAGAAACCAAATAGCCATAATCTACATTGCAACAAGGATTACACAAACAGAGTAACACTTATCATTTGGTATTGGTTACATTTTAGGTGTCTACCAGATTCTAGAACATTTACACCTTGGAAAGCGCTAGAATCTATTATATGCTTTGACTTCTGGTTAGATATCTCATGTTATGTTTCAGTGTTTGAATGCAACACTTTCTGCACCCACAACTATCCTGTGTGTCCTGTATACAGTAAAGTCTGGTTGTACATGTGACATTCAATCTCTGCATACTGCATATTATTACTGTCTATGGCTTCACATGTGTCTGTGCTGTGAGATAATGCAGTAAAAGTTCATGCACGGTGTTGCAGCATTGTCTCACAGCCCTCAGAGTAGTATTAGGATTGCCAATACCATGTGCCTACAACCTCTAGGACATGCAGGATAGTTGTGATTGTAGATACAGTTGATATGCTGGAAAAAGGTTTACAGCACACGGCATAACCTACTGACTAGATGCAGTCACCACTAGAGGGAGCATAGTCACTTAGTCCTAGTGGACTGTACAATCACATGACCATGGACTGTACATCACATGATCGTGGACTGTTATCCTTTGCAAGCAAGCAGAATGAATGAAAGCAAGCAGATATCTCAGGAATTGGTGCAGAAAGTATACTAGAAAATTGTGCAACTTTTTATTACACAAACAATAACATTGGTCTCTCGATATTTGTCAAAAACTGGATAACCCCTTTAAATGCAACATGTCAATAACATGTGGGATTCACTTTAATTTCAGAGCCTGACCCCGCTCCCTCACAGGTCTAATAGCTTTACTGATGGAGGAATTATCTCCTTACAGATAATGATTCTACGTGGAATGAGAAGAATGGGAAATATTCGTCATGGCGGAGTCCGCACTGTTTACACTGTACACGGGTGAGATATCCATGGCAGCCGCACATGCTTGGCTCAGGCGATGATTGGATGTCACTGATCTCCTCGTGCGTTGATGGAGTCTATTAATCCGCTTCTTTGATGGGAATTTACACTGAGTTGGATTAAATAGCAACGTGTCATGAAGGAAGATGCATCGAAGGTTCAGACCTTGGAGAGAAGCTCTAAAAATGCCGGCTCATGTATTTGCAGTGAGTTCAGGTTCCCGCAGCACGGTACCCGGGGTTACAAGTACGGAGTTCTTAGGGATCCCCTCACTGACTCCCTGGTGCCTATTCACCTAGTTTAAGGATGGTAAAAGAAGGGACCTGTAAGTCTTTCCCCCGGCCATGGCTTAAATCAGGAAGGTCTGCTCTGCCCACTGTTCTGTTCCTAAAAAACAGGGACTCTCTGGTCAAATTTAAAACCGTCGTCCACTATATCTAATGGGGAGTAATTGGCGGAGTCAATGGTTGTTCACCCCGCCTCCCTTAGTTAAGCTCCGCCCTCTCATCCAGCCATCAGCATTAGATGGAGCAGATGAGCCCGATGTTACCCCAAGTTCTCGGCGTATACATTATACCGTTATTGTATCTTATATTTTGTTCTGCGCGGTCTTATAGTTCACCAGGTCCGCGCTGATTATTCCAGTTGCCTTTTTTCTGTCCTGGATTCAGTCCGGTCCTGAGTGGGCGTCGGGTCTGCTTTGATGAAAACACTTGGACTGACACTTTTCGCCATCCGTTCCTCCAGTGTGTTGAGTTGTTAATATGACAAGTGTTGACCCACCGCACACTTTCCGCACATCACAAAAGACCACACTCGGAAATATCTTCCATAAACTTCGGGAGAGCTTTTGCCAAGCAAAATCTTGGATGGTTGCACTTTCCTACGGTGACCGCAGTTACACCATTTATTAAATGTGGTGTTCATTGACAAGCGGGCAATACGTTCAGGAGTTCAGGGGGGCATAGACGGGGCAGTGAGGTGCCCAATATCCTCTCCTGTCACTGTCCACACTTAAAGGGCAACTCCAGGCAAAATGAAATACCATGTAAAGCCTTCCTCCATACAATATTCTCTAGTACAGTATAGTCCCCATACCTTCCCCTATACAGAAATCTTCATAGTCTCTGTAGGTATAATTGATACGCTGTAATTTCCAAAAACGCGATGGTCTTAGAAATGGCAACATTTCCGCTGCAAGTATTTTTCTGCAATGTGTTTGTGATAATAGCGAATCCCATCCACTTTACAGGGACTGTAAAACGCAGCGCTTTATTGCAGCATTTACGCTACGTGGGGCCCCGGCCTTAGGAATGCTGCAGTAACAAGGCAGATACACAACTGTGACCTTAAATAATACTTTACTCCAATAGGGGGAGCAACGCTTGATGGCAGAGAAAAGTAACAAATACATTTAAAGAGCTCTCAGTGTATTAGATACAATGTAACAGAATACAAGAACAGCCGACATAACTAAACCTTGTGGGTTACCTCGGGCCGGCTCAGCCTCTCCCAGACCGGGCCAGTTTGCTGCTGCAGCTTTCCCCCAGCCAGTGCAGCCGTAACCAGAAATAACCCACAAAACTACCTGCAAAACCAGACATGTAAAATAACCCGTTGTCAGCTGTTATACGGACCTGCACAGAAAAAAATGGAAGAATCCAACAACATATACGAAATGGCCACTTTATTAGAGACCCCTGTTTTCCCTGTATGGGGAGTCCTGCAAAGAGTCCAGGGATGAGTTTTCCATAAATCAGTTTCAATGTGACGGAAAAATCTGAACAATTTGAAACCAGGCCTGGGTGTATTGCAAAGGGTTAATGTTTTAGCCTGGATTCTTCATAGTTCCCACTTCTGATACCAAAGGCTTTACTGTGGGGTCTAAGTAGAGTAAGAATAATGAATGCCACGCACCACTGACTTAAAGGGGATGTCCAAGATTTACAGGGGGCTTATTCCAGCAGAAGTTCTCGCCCATCAATAGCCTCAGTGATTATTGGAAGGGACCTGGGACGTCACATCGGAGAGCCAGGGACAGGAGAGTATGGGGGTTTTATGTTTCACCTTCCCTTCCTCCTGGCCCAAAACATGTAATTCCTGGACATCCCTTTAATAAAAGAATTTAGACAATTAAGCAAGGAAAAGCAAAGATAAGAAACAAGAAACAATAGTTCACAAGGTTGGGGGAGACGTACTGGCACCCCAAGATATGCAGGGAATTCAAAGATGATAGAAAACCAAGTACATGTCTGATATGATATGCCCTGTATACACCTATAGATATATGCCCCTTTATAAGCCCCTCCCCAATGTATAAAACTTTCCAGAAGAAGTGTTGTCCTCATGTCTTATGGTCACCAATTTGGAATATGACCTTACCACAGGGCCAGGATTTCATTCACTGCCACCTTGCAAGGTTTTCTTTTGCAGCACTGTTGGGACTGAACTCTTTTGCCACCACTAGGGGGAGATCAGGAGGGAATTGTATACAGTGCAGTGTAGTAGCTCACCCTAGTGGTGACTGCAGGTAGCCAGGGTTTTATCATGTAACTCTAAGTCTATGCCAAGGATTTGGAGCTTTGTATCAGAGAAACAAAACGATGTCTGCTATAAAAGTATTTTAATAAGTGAATGCAGAAAGACAAACCTAAAACGATACAAGGTTAAAGGTTTGACATTTCCTTTAAAAGAGATTCTTGACTTGGGTTGAGCTGCTGTCTATGACCTTGAGACATGGTCGCTGCCAGACGACTAAGAGAAGATGGAAATGTTACACCTCGTCATAACAACACCTTAAATATGTTTCCTAAACACTTAACATCTCCGCTTAATACTCATAATGTTATTTGTCAGCATCAGGCAATTAAAGGATTTGTTACTGAGAGCCGGAGTTTTTGGGTCATTGAATTCGCAGTGAGCTCGGAGGGGGGAGACGACTTCATGCCAAAATCTTATAGCTTTAGCCTTTCAACACATCAGGCAATGGATCCAATCTCGACTCCCCTCTCCCCCGTCCTGGCAATGACACCAGCGGGACTCTGATAGCGATGGATGGAAGGGCTTAGCTGCCACTCTCTGCAACGTCTGATAAGCTTTATAGTCTTTTATAAGACCCGAGACTTGTCTTAGTGCATTAGAAGTCTTGGACTACCAGATCCATCACCAGTGACAGATTTACAGAGCGGCTCATGTGGCTATTACATGACTACATGGACTACATTATATTACATGGCTCTGTGCAGAGATGCTTAAAGGGGATCATCGAAATCCTTGGAAAACGTCTAATGCGTATAATGTTTAGCAACTCATATCAAGTTCTTTACTCTGATCCAAATTTAGATTCTTCCATTGTCGTCGCCTGAAGTAAATCCTACTACAGTTTAAGATCACTTGTAATACCACCTTTCACCACTGTAGTGACAACAAATTTACATAGACTATAATGCAACAGCGCCCCCAGGCTCTAAACCGCAGAAGACATAACCTTATAATTACTTAGCAAAGCAAAATCCTACAGAGGCGGCGGATACATCATTTTATTCAGTAGAAAGCGCTCTACAATATATGTGATCCTCAAAATTGGTGAACAGCTCCTTGAAGAAAGATTCTCTAGGCCTATTTCTGTTTGCCCCAAACTCCTGTTCCCTCATTTGGTTTACATCCCCAGTCATGTTGCAAGGTGTGTACAATGACTAGAAGTGATAGAGGTGATAGAGGTGATATAGGTGATGGACGTGATATAAGCACACCATTACATGTCATTAGGTTTTATTCTAACAATAAATGGATTCCAGACTAGTCGCTCATTCCGCATTACAATACCCCATAAGATGTAGCCGCAGTCACTATCCACCCTGACATCTCTGGTGGGCTGCAACATTATCACTCCGAGCCTAATAGCTGGGCCTTTGTAATTTCATGGTTATGCAGGAGACTGCCACCTAGTGGTGCTTATAGGCATTGTCCAGAGGGTGGAAGATACTGGACATAAGCAGTAACATATAGAATGATGCACACATATGTATATCTTGTAATCTTGTATATAGTGATATGGACCAGGCTGGTATAACCTGGGGATCTCCTGTATATAATTCTATATGTACAGCGGTATAACCTGGGTATATACTGTATATAATTATATATGTACAGCCAGTATAACCTGGGTATATACTGTATCTAATTCTATATGTACAGCCGGTATAACCTGGGTATATACTGTATATAATTCTATATGTACAGCCGGTATAACCTGGGTATATACTGTATATAATTATATATGTACAGCCGGTATAACCTGGGTATATACTGTATATAATTCTATATGTACAGCCGGAATAACCTGGGTATATACTGTATATAATTCTATATGTACAGCCGGTATAACCTGGGTATATACTGTATATAATTCTATATGTACAGCCGGAATAACCTGGGTATATACTGTATATAATTCTATATGTATAGCCGGTATAACATGGGTATATACTGTATATAATTATATATGTACAGTCGGTATAACCTGGGTATATACTGTATATAATTCTATATGTACAGCCGGTATAACATGGGTATATACTGTATATAATTATATATGTACAGCCGGTATAACCTGGGTATATACTGTATGTAATTCTATATGTACAGCCGGTATAACCTGGGTATATACTGTATATAATTCTATATGTAGATCCGGTATAACCTGGACATTTTCTATAACCTGGTTCTATATTTCCATGGGGGTGTCTTTGGTGCTGAGCAGTGACTCTCCTGCAGCACTGGACATGTATCCCTATGGCTGACATTGGGCACGGGCCTCTGTCGTCCTTTGGCTCTTGCTCTGTGTATTACAGTCGGGTTGACCCTGTTTTAGCTCCGGATTATTGCAGTTATGATGATGTTTTTTGTATTTATCTCTCGCTGGAGCGTTTCAGGCATTTGGACGGATCCCAGATCCAGTAACCTCGGCTTCACTTTCAGACGCTCCTTGTTTGTCTTACTGCTGTTTACCTAGAAGGTGTTGCTACTTGCTGAGCAGGTTATAAATGGAATATGCTACTGTATAAGCAGAGCTGCCAGCTGCGTGTCCCAGTGACCTGCCATGGCACCAGCATAGACAGGGCACAGGTAATACTGAGGAATCAAGTGGTCTTATTATTACCATGCTAAACCCACAGTACTACAACCCTCATCATGTAAGAGTACATGGAATAATCCATAGGAGCCGGTGTGTCTAATCCTAATACATACCCCCAACTATCAGAGGACGGGAAGAGGGTCAATGTCTGCAGCAAATTTACATGGAGTTCCCACCTAAGACCCCTTTGACCCAATTTCACCCAGTTGTTTTGCGCACAGTATAATGTCCCCTTTATTGCCCCCTCATGGTATATGGTATACATTAGTGTCCCCCTCAGAATAATGCCCCCTCAATGTTCTATGAAGTTCCCCTTAGTGACTCCTCAGTATAATGCCCCCTTAGTCCTCAGTATAATACAGTCCTGTTCCCCTGGAGTCCTCTCTGGTATAAACTCCCATCAGTTTGTAGCTGCACCGGGGCACATGAGCCGTATCTACACTGCAACCATACTGACAGCTGAGCTGATGTATCTCATCATGTGTGACACTAACTGAACGGCCAGAGAATCCCAATAGTCCTACTGCCCATACAGTCTGCAAAACTGTTGTAGCTGAGCCTCTTATATATAATGCGGACTGCAGAGCCAGTGTATCTAAGCCTATCATATCTGCTGTGCTATGTATCTAAGCTCAACTTTCAATACACCATTGATTGAATACATGAATTTTTGCTGAGCTGTGTATCTAATCCTATCCTGTGTGATACTGTATACTGAGCTGTGTATCTAATCCTATCCCGTGTGATACTGTATACTGAGCTGTGTATCTAATCCTATCCTGTGTGATACTGTATACTGAGCTGTGTATCTAATCCTATCCTGTGTGATACTGTATACTGAGCTGCTGTATCTAATCCTATCCTGTGCGATACTGTATACTGAGCTGTGTATCTAATCCTATCCTGTGTGATACTGTATACTGAGCTGTGTATCTAATCCTATCCTGTGTGATACTGTATACTGAGCTGTATATCTAATCCTATCCTGTGTGATACTGTATACTGAGCTGTGTATCTAATCCTATCCTGTGTGATACTGTATACTGAGCTGTGTATCTAATCCTATCCTGTGTGATACTGTATACTGAGCTGTGTATCTAATCCTGTCCTGTGTGATACTGTATACTGAGCTGTGTATCTAATCCTATCCTGTGTGATACTGTATACTGACCTGTGTATCTAATCCTATCCTGTGTGATACTGTATACTGAGCTGTGTATCTAATCCTATCCTGTGTGATACTGTATACTGAGCTGTGTATCTAATCCTATCCTGTGTGATACTGTATACTGAGCTGTGTATCTAATCCTATCCTGTGTGATACAGTCTGCTGAGCTGTGTATCTAATCCTATCCTGTGTGATACTGTATACTGAGCTGTGTATCTAATCCTATCCTGTGTGATACTGTATACTGAGCTGTGTATCTAATCCTATCCTGTGTGATACAGTCTGCTGAGCTGTGTATCTAATCCTATCCTGTGTGATACTGTATACTGAGCTGTGTATCTAATCCTATCCTGTGTGATACTGTATACTGAGCTGTGTATCTAATCCTATCCTGTGTGATACAGTCTGCTGAGCTGCTGTATCTAAGCCTATCCTGTGTGATACATTCAGGGGCCCGCACAGCACTACATTCCCCAGCACAAGCATGTTCTGATCTTTTCAGCCTGGAATGTGATCGATCCAGTAAGGACGTGCTGGCGCGTTTCGCAGCCTGACTTCATCTATAATAAGTTACAGTTATAGGCGGCGGCGGTGATGGGGGGTGGGGGGGGTTCTTTGTAGCGCAGAGATGGGCGTGCGATCAGAAATGACTAATAAAGAAATAACAGATTGGATGTTTGTCTGTAAACGCTTTCACGTCGATGACTTCATCTGTTTGACCAACTAATCCGCAAGTGAGCAAATATTTACTGGCCCTCTGCAACTCGCGTTCCGCCTCTGGCCCGGGGATGACGTGATCCTGGTGGCTGCGGATGCCTGGGAGTAGCAATGTATTGTCAGGGAGCGTTCCCGAGCACATGACGTCTGTGGCCGGTGACGCTTTTGGGACAACGAGTTCCCTATTGTTTCATGTATTAGACCGCCGCAGAGCCAAGGAAGTGATAGTGTAAGGCAGAGTCTAACCTGTGCACCCTGGCCGCTGCAAAACTACAACTCCCAGCATGCAGTCTGGTATAGCCAACACATATACAATAGATAGATAGATAGATAAGATAAGATAAATCTTTAATAGTCCCACAGTGTGGATACTCAGCATGTTACAGCAGCCTAGTAATACAGATCCAGGATAATACACAGTAATATATTACAGGACACATATATGCTGAGAAGAGAAGATATACTAGGAGTCCATAGCAACTAAGGAACAGAAGAAGAAAGAAGGAAGACGTCATAGTCATTAGTTCTCTGTGCAGAGTGTCTGCGCTCGGTCTGATGTAGATTATACAGCCTGGTCGCGGTTGGAAGGAAGGACCTGCGATAGCTCCTTCTCACACTTGGGGTGAAGCAGACGGTCACTTACAGTGCTGCCAAGTCCCATCAAGGTCCCATACATGGGGTGGGATTTGTTCTCCCGCATGGAGATCACCACGGACAGTGTCCTTCTGTCACCCACCACCTGCAATGGGTCCAAGGGGCTCCCCAGGACAGAGCTGGCCCTCCTGATCAGCCTCTCAAGTCTATTTCTGTCCCTGGTTGATATACCGCTCCCCCAGCAGGCCACACCGAAAAAGATGGCTGAGGCAACCACAGAATTGAAGAAGGCCCTAAGAAGTGTCCCCTGGACTCCGAAGGCCCTCAGCCTCCTGAGCAGGTAGAGTCAGCCGTGGCCCTTTCTGTGCAGCGCCTCCAGGTGATCAGCCCAGTCTAGTTTATTATTGAGGATCACGCCCAGGTACTTATAGGTCCTGACTATCTCAATACATGTCCCCTGGATCTCCACCGGGGTCGGAGCACCTCTCCGTTTACTAAAGTCCACCACCATCTCCTTGGTCTTCCCGGCATTAATCCTGAGATGGTTCCGCTGGCACCAGTTCCGGTATAAGTCTCTGTATTCCCTATCGTCGCCATCAGTGATAAGGCCGACTATAGCAGAGTCATCGGAGGACTTCTGTAAGTAACAGCTGGAGGAGTTGTGTCTAAAGTCAGCAGTGTACAGTGTGAAGAGAAATGGGGCAAGAACTGGACCTTGTGATGCCCCCGTACTACAGATCATAGATACTGTAGATAGATAGGAGATAGATAGATAGATAGGAGATAGATAGATAGATAGATAGATAGGAGGGAGATAGATAGAAAGATAGATAGATAGAAGATAGATAGATAGATAGATAGATAGGAGATAGATAGATAGGAGATAGATAGATAGATAGATAGATAGATAGATAGATAGATAGATAGGAGATAGATAATAGATCTTGGCTATCTAATACATACATGTGACTAGTAACTATTTGTCATATGTTCAGTTCTGTACATTCTTCTTATTGTTACTGTTTTGCTCCTGGTGGTGGAAAATCTTTTTCTTCTTGTATCCTACAAATTACAACTTGCCAAACTGAATCATGTGAGTGCCAGGACAGTGGGAAGAATCCAAAATAAAGTTTGTCCATCCATTCAACAGCCAAGAGGTGACATCCAGGCAAAGTATCAGAGTCAACAAGTCGGCTCATCACAAGATCTGTCAGTTCTGGAGCTTTTTTGCTCCATGGTAGAGATGGCTTGTATGCCTTGTAATAGAGAGGTCACAGACGTCCACATAAGCACCGAGCGTCACGCGTTACACAAGTTTGGAAAGATATCTCGACTTCAATATCATCATAAGAATCGTTGGCTCAAGTTTGCAGAAAAGTGGAAGTGGAGACTAGAAGATTGGAAACGGGGTATCAGGATGGACGATGGTCTCAATGTGACAAAGTTCTAAATCCCCAACATAGAAAGTCACAGAGGGAGATTTATCCTCCATATAATATCACTGACGGCCCTTCCGGAAGTTGTAACTGCAGCCATAGTCTTGTCACCCAGTATTCCTGGAATCAGATGTATCTAGAAAACACATGAAGAAAACTTCTAAGCCCCTGACAGAAGACAACGGCCTGTTATTCTTATAGAGACCAAATCATTACAGAGCAGATAGTTCCTAAATTGTAAATCTCCCAGGAGGATAAACAACGACCAATGAGGCAGAAAAAACCGATCCAGCGCCGGTGACGGATGTTCTGCGCAAAGAAAATAAGAGATTTTAAGTCTGTACCAGACCGTGAAGTCTCCGGGGAAGGGGCAAAAGTCTTATCACAACGGAGCCCGAAGCCAAGTCATTACCACATACAGAAAATATAGAGAATGATACATAGTAATACCCTCGTAATGGAGAGGAATATTCTATCTATCTATCTATCTATCTATCTATCTATCTATCTATCTCCTATCTATCTATCTATCTATCTATCTATCTATCTCCTATCTATCTATCTATCTATCTATCTATCTATCTATCTCCTATCTATCTATCTATCTATCTATCTATCTATCTAATAGTCCCACAATGCGGATACTCAATATGTTACAGCAGCCTAGTAATACAGATACAGGATAATACACAGGAATATATTACAGGACACATATGCTGAGAAGAGAAGATATACTAGGAGTCCATAGCAGCTAAGGAACAGAAGAATAAAGAAGGAAGACGTCATAGTCATAGTCATTAGTTCTCTGTGTGGAGTCTGCGCTTGGTCTGATGTAGATTATACAGCCTGGTCGCGGTTGGAAGGAAGGACCTGCGATAGCTCCTTCTCACACTTGGGGTGAAGCAGACGGTCACTTACAGTGCTGCCAAGTCCCATCAGGGTCCCATACATGGGGTGGGATTTGTTCTCCCGCATGGAGGTCACCACAGACAGTACCCTTCTGTCACCCACCGCCTGTACTGGGTCCAGGGGGCTCCCCAGGACAGAGCCGGCCCTCCTGATCAGCCTGTCCAGTCTATTTCTGTCTCTGGTTGATATACAGCGCCCCCAGCAGGCCACACCGAAAAAGATGGCTGAGGCAACCACAGAGTTGAAGAAGGCCCTAAGAAGTGTCCCCTGGACTCCGAAGGCCCTAAGAAGTGTCCCCTGGCCCCCGGCCCTAAGAAGTGTCCCCTGGACTCCGAAGGCCCTCAGCCTCCTGAGCAGGTAGAGTCTGCTGTGGCCCTTTCTGTGCAGCGCCTCCAGGTGGTCAGCCCAGTCTAGTTTATTATTGAGGATCACGCCCAGATACTTATAGGTCCTGACTATCTCAATACATGTTCCTTGGATCTCCACCGGGGTCGGAGCACCTCTCCGTTTACTAAAGTCCACCACCATCTCCTTGGTCTTCCCAGCATTAATCCTGAGCTGGTTCTGCTGGCACCAGTCCACACAGTCCCGGTATAAGTCTCTGTATTCCCTATCATCACCATCAGTGATAAGGCCGACTATAGCAGAGACATCGGAGGACTTCTGTAAGTAACAGCTGGAGGAGTTGTGTCTAAAGTCAGCAGTGTACAGTGTGAAGAGAAATGGGGCGAGAGCTGGACCTTGTGATGCCCCCGTACTACAGATCACAGTGTCAGACACACAGTCCTGGGCTCTCACACACTGAGGGCACTAACACTATGTAATGGGCAGGTGAATTAATCCTCCAGATTTGCCAGCTCTATACTGAGAACAGGGGACTACTCCACGGCCCCCCACAAATCCCCTCAAGGACAATCCACAGATTTGGTGACATCTCCCCTCTGTGACCTCCTCAGATACATTTGACCTTATTTTGATACTTTTTCTAAGTATTTTGTCCTGTGAATGACAAAAAACACCCGATTCCTGGAGTCCCGGCCCTGGATACAGAGTGTCCCCCGAGAGAACACAACAAAGCTCGTGTTTGGGAGATTCGTGACACAAGACGACATTTTTTGATAATTCTCGGCGAGTGTTTGTACAAATAAGGAGACGTGTTTTGTGAATATCAGGAATTTTCTCCAGAGATTTATCTCAGCTCAGATTTTGTAAAATGTCAAACTCTTCCAAAACATCCAACCTTGGCAGCCAATGGGGTACAAGGATAAATGTGAGGTCCCTTTCTGGAGATGACTGACACCGCTCTTAGGGGCCAAGGCTACATCTTACCTGTTCACTATCCATGTAACACATTGCACCGGGGCGGACACCAGCATAGGACTGCTGTACATGGAAGGAGAGGTGGCAGTCCCATGCAAGTTACCATGTCAGACAAACTGTCACTTACACAGGACTGCTGCCTCTCCCTCCATGTTGATCAGACATTTCTGTTACATAGGGCTGCCTGGTTTATATGGAAAGGCAGCAGTCCTATGTAAGTTTGGGATCAGGGTGGCCATTAATCCATAGGTGCAGGAGCCGCTGACAGTCCACTGACTCCTCTGTCTTGAGTCTCTCGAGATTTGGACAAACTCCGGAGGGCCCGGGGCAGGAGTAGCATAAAAAATAAAAATACATCCCGTGGCGCTCTGGTGTCTCTGCTGCAACCCGATCAATCCTGCACCGTGCTTCAGTCCTTGGAACCCAAGTACCCCATGTGACCTCTGAGGCCAATCACTGGAGAGGGACCGGTGACATATTTGAGTGACATCACCGATCCCTCACCAGCAAGCGCCTAATTTGGTTCAGCGGTCACACGGGATGCAGGAGGAATGAGGTGCGGTGTGGGAACTAATGGGCTGTGGTGACAGACACTGGAACGCTGAGTATGTTACATGAAGAATAATGTCCCATTGTGGCCCCTTCACACAGTATTATGCCCCATAGTGGCCCCTCCACTCACTAAAATGTCCAATGTTTTCTTTAAGAATGTTCCAAAAAATTGGGGTTCAGAAGTACCCAAAATTCTGGGAGGGTTCACCACCCTTGAACTGTTATTACACTCAGGGGTATATTCAATGATTGGAGGCCCCGGCCCTGTTACTCACCTCTCCATTAGTAATGGAGATGTAGCAGAGCTGAGTATACGGTAAATTAGGGACAAAGTTACTGTACTCTGCTACATCTCCATTACTGTACATTGATTTGTCTAACTACTAGGGTTCAACGATCGGGATCAGAATTCCGTTCCCGATCTTTTTTAGGCAGGATCAGAACTCAATCGCGATCGTGAAATTTACTTGATCGCCGATCAGGATCCGATCTTTTCCGATCCCGATTGCTCAACCCTACTCTTCTGGGCTCCTGTGGGGGTCTTCCAGTCTCTTCTGGTCTTAGAGAAGTCATGAATGATGTCAGAGACCACTAAGACCTGGGATTGGCAGTGATTTGGGGGTCGTCAATGTCATCATGCTTTGATATTACAGTTTATGCAATGATGGCCCCAGAGGACGACTGGTAGATGCTGCAGTTGAGACCAGGAAAGGTGGACACAATTTTTTAAATGTTTTTGTTCTCCTCCCGTGGCCTCCGGTTCTTATACTCGCGTACACAACATGATGACTATTTTTAGAACACTTTGGTTTCAATGTCTCTATTCACATGTCCTATTTCTATCCATTTTTTATCGATCCCTCATTCACTGGGGTCCATGAAGGATCTGACGCCTAAGAGAAGCAAAACCATTTTGGTGGCCCCTCTGCAATATATAATATGGCGCTATTGTAAATGGGTGAAGGTAGGTTACAGATTCTGCACTGGGGCCCAGGACCCTCGGGTTATACCTGAACTCATCTTGCAACAAAGTCTCAAGACTCAATACATTCCAATGGGCCAGGGAGATGTACAACGTTGCGAGTGTTGTGCTATGGCGTCCAGATCGTACCTGACACATGTAAAGCGCTGCAGAATCTATCCTAGATCCTGGATGACACTGCTGGCTGCATATACATTAATATAAGTCCCTGGGGCCGGTTTGTATAAGGACAAGATTGTCTTTACGGGGCGGCAGCGATGTTCATGGATGTAAGCGGAAACACATGGTGGAGACAGGAGTATAAATCAGCGCAGTAAAATCTAATATAAAGACAAGCCATAAAACCAGTGAAAACAGTAACAATGGACGTCCTGTGAGTATTTACAAAAAAACATCAAGCGAAGTCTGAATGATCGACAGCGTCCAATGGATCAGTGAACCCGAGGCCGACATTTCCAGATGTGAAGCACGAATGTGAAATCCATTACTCAGCATTACCTAATCTCACCAGGGCAGATCTGCTAAAGCGCTCAGAGCACAGAGTCTCGGCCGCCCCAGGCAAAGGTTCCCATTCTGCCCTACCCCATATCTAAGTACACTGCTCAGGGCAAAGGGACTGGTTGTCCCTGTCCCAAAGCGCCTAGGTCACTTGTCCCACCAGTCTCCTCCTATCTACACCTTTGATGTGGCGCTATATGGCGACACTATATGGACTCTATTTGGCAGCATTATATTGGCAATATCTGGTGGGATTATGTGGACTCTTTATGGCAGTGTTTTTTTGCCATTTCATGGGAGTATTCTGTGGACACTATATGGCAGTGGTATCTTTGCACTATTGGGTGGTGTTATATGAGCTCTATCTGGCAGTGTTATCTTAGGTGAACTCTATGTAGCAGTATTATCTTGACACTATCGGTTGGTGTTTTGTTGACTCTATAGGGCAGTGTTATCCTGCCATTTCATGGTAGTATTATGTGCACACTATATGGCAGTATTATATTGGCACTCTATATGATAATATTATCTATGCACTATAGTGTGATATTATGAGGACTTTATTTTGAAGTATTATCTTGTTGCGATAGGTTGGTATTATGAGGACTCTATATGGCAGTTTTATCTGGACACTATACAATGGTATTATGAGGACTCCATATGGCGGTACTACCTTGGCACTATATGATGATACCATGTTGGCTCTAGATGTCATTATTATGTAGATTCTATATGGCAGTTTTATCTTGACACTATACAATGGTATTATGTGGACAACATATTGACTCTATATGGCAATTCTATCTTGGCACTATATAGCAGTACTATGTGGCTTACACATTGCAGTGGTATCTTAGATCTATATGGCGATATTATGTGGGCTTTTCATGGCAGAATTATTTTGGCACTGTATGACGGTAATAAAAAAACATCCCTGTCTAAGCCGAACTGAACTATAAAAAAAAAAACAATAAAGAAAAAAGGGGAGTAAACCATAAGGGATTCATCGAATTTCACAAACTGCTGCTGGTACGACCACAATATGGCGGTGATATGCTCCATATCCCACATCAATACAAAAATCTGTATCAATATGTGAAAGAGCCTGAAAAGAGACTGTTACATTTAGAGGGAAGATTCTGAATCCACTGGCCACATTGTCTCCGCTTGTTGCCTATTTCTATTCTATGAACCCAGGAGATTCTGCACATTGCTGAGTCGCCATATTACAGCAGGTGGCAGATCCTGGGAAATGTTCACCATCGAAGTGACAAATGGATGTAAAGAAAGATGTCCGAGAAATTCTGAGAAAAGATGGGATTTCTGCAGCGGGGTCTTATTATTTCCACGACAACGGATATGCCAGCTCAGCTGAGCTCACGAGCCGTGCCAAGTATCTTGCTAATGGGCACGTATTAGAAAGCAGAAAATAAAGGCGCCGGGAGACAGAAGGAGCTATTTCTGTCCGCTGATGATGAAACCGCTGATCCCTGTATGGAAAGTGCAGTTGAGCTCGGAGCTTAAGGGAGTTCATGACGAGTGCTCGATAGACATTGCTGTGTCACAGCTGAAAAGCAAATCACAGCATTGGTTGTGCAACAGCCATGTACAGCACACGAAGACACGGACACATGATGTTACGGAGGGAATATAAGACGATGATACAAAATTATCTATGGAGGATCGAAAGTGTGCGGAGAAAATCACAGCAAATATAAGACACAGAAATGGAGAAATTCCAAAGAGTGAACGATCGTAATATATAAAACACATTGTAGAAATATTTATCATAAAGGAAATTCTCCTAGCTATCAAGATCTGTCCTACTGAGTAATAAACCTCAAATAATCTGCAAGGGAAAGTGGGTGAAGGGAAATGACAACTACAAAGAACAAATGTACAATAAAACTCACATATAGTCCTTGTGAAAATTATCTCAATAGTATGACGTGTGAATAAGAAAACAGGTATAAGAATATAACTACTATAATACTGCTCCTATGTACAAGAATATAACTACTATAATACTACCTCCTATGTACAAGAATATAACTACTATAATACTACCTCCTATGTACAAGAATATAACTACTATAATACTACTCCTATGTACAAGAATATAACTACTATAATACTACCTCCTATGTACAAGAATATAACTACTATAATACTGCTCCTATATACAAGAATATAACTACTATAATACTGCTCCTATGTACAAGAATATAACTACTATAATACTGCTCCTATGTACAAGAATATAACTACTATAATACTACCTCCTATGTACAAGAATATAACTACTATAATACTACTCCTATGTACAAGAATATAACTACTATAATACTGCTCCTATGTACAAGAATATAACTACTATAATACTACTCCTATGTACAAGAATATAACTACTATAATACTGCTCCTATGTACAAGAATATAACTACTATAATACTACTCCTATGTACAAGAATATAACTACTATTATACTACTCCTATGTACAAGAATATAACTACTATAATACTGCACCTATGTACAAGAATATAGCTACTATAATACTACTCCTATGTATAAGAATATAACTACTATAATACTACCTCCTATGTACAAGAATATAACTACTATAATACTACTCCTATGTACAAGAATATACCTACTATAATACTGCTCCTATGTACAAGAATATAACTACTATAATACTGCTCCTATGTACAAGAATATAACTACTATAATACTACCTCCTATGTACAAGAATATAACTACTATAATACTACCTCCTATGTACAAGAATATAACTACTATAATACTACTCCTATGTACAAGAATATAACTACTATAATACTGCTCCTATGTACAAGAATATAACTACTATAATACTACCTCCTATGTACAAGAATATAACTACTATAATACTACCTCCTATGTACAAGAATATAACTACTATAATACTGCTCCTATGTACAAGAATATAACTACTATAATACTACTCCTATGTACAAGAATATAACTACTATAATACTGCTCCTATGTACAAGAATATAACTACTATAATACTACTCCTATGTACAAGAATATACCTACTATAATACTGCTCCTATGTACAAGAATATAACTACTATAATACTGCTCCTATGTACAAGAATATAACTACTATAATACTACCTCCTATGTACAAGAATATAACTACTATAATACTACTCCTATGTACAAGAATATAACTACTATAATACTGCTCCTATGTACAAGAATATAACTACTATAATACTACTCCTATGTACAAGAATATAACTACTATAATACTGCTCCTATGTACAAGAATATAACTACTATAATACTACTCCTATGTACAAGAATATAACTACTATTATACTACTCCTATGTACAAGAATATAACTACTATAATACTGCACCTATGTACAAGAATATAGCTACTATAATACTACTCCTATGTATAAGAATATAACTACTATAATACTGCTCCTATGTACAAGAATATAACTACTATAATACTGCTCCTATGTACAAGAATATAACTACTATTATACTACTCCTATGTACAAGAATATACCTACTATAATACTGCTCCTATGTACAAGAATATAACTACTATAATACTGCTCCTATGTACAAGAATATAACTACTATTATACTACTCCTATGTACAAGAATATAACTACTATAATACTGCTCCTATGTACAAGAATATAACTACTATAATACTACTCCTATGTACAAGAATATAACTACTATAATACTACTCCTATGTACAAGAATATAACTACTATAATACTGCTCCTATGTACAAGAATATAACTACTATAATACTACTCCTATGTACAAGAATATAACTACTATAATACTACTCCTATGTACAAGAATATAACTACAATTATACTACTCCTATGTACAAGAATATAACTACTATAATACTGCACCTATGTACAAGAATATAGCTACTATAATACTACTCCTATGTACAAGAATATAACTACTATAATACTACCTCCTATGTACAAGAATATAACTACTATAATACTACTCCTATGTACAAGAATATAACTACTATAATACTACCCCTATGTACAAGAATATAACTAATATAATACTACCCCTATGTACAAGAATATAACTAATATAATACTACCTCCTATGTACAAGAATATAACTACTATAATACTACCCCCTTTGTACAAGAATATAACTACTATAATACTACCTCCTTTGTACAAGAATATAACTACTATAATACTGCTCCTATGTACAAGAATATAACTACTATAATACTACTCCTATGTACAAGAATATAACTACTATAATACTACTCCTATGTACAAGAATATAACTACTATAATACTACCCCTATGTACAAGAATATAACTAATATAATACTACCTCCTATGTACAAGAATATAACTACTATAATACTACTCCTATGTACAAGAATATAACTACTATAATACTACTCCTATGTACAAGAATATAACTACTATAATACTACCCCTATGTACAAGAATATAACTAATATAATACTACCTCCTATGTACAAGAATATAACTACTATAATACTACCCCCTTTGTACAAGAATATAACTACGATAATACTACCTCCTATGTACAAGAATATAACTACTATAATACTGCTCCTATATACAAGAATATAACTACTATAATACTGCTCCTATGTACAAGAATATAACTACTATAATACTACTCCTATGTACAAGAATATAACTACTATAATACTACCCCTATGTACAAGAATATAACTAATATAATACTACCTCCTATGTACAAGAATATAACTACTATAATACTACCCCCTTTGTACAAGAATATAACTACTATAATACTACCTCCTATGTACAAGAATATAACTACTATAATACTGCTCCTATATACAAGATTATAACTACTATAATACTGCTCCTATGTACAAGAATATAACTACTATAATACTACTCCTATGTACAAGAATATAACTACTATAATACTGCTCCTACGTACAAGAATATAACTACTATAATACTACCTCCTATGTACAAGAATATAACTACTATAATACTACTCCTATGTACAAGAATATAACTACTATAATACTACCTCCTATGTACAAGAATATAACTACTATTATACTGCTCCTATGTACAAGAATATAACTACTATAATGCTACTCCTATGTACAAGAATATAACTACTATAATACTACTCCTATGTAGAAGAATATAATTACTATAATACTACTCCTATGTACAAGAATATAACTACTATACTACTACTCCTATGTACAATAATATAACTACTATAATGCTACTCCTATGTACAAGAATATAACTACTATAATACTGCTCCTATGTACAAGAATATAACTACTATAATGCTACTCCTATGTACAAGAATATAACTACTATAATACCACCTCCTATGTACAAGAATATAACTACTATAATACTACCTCCTATGTACAAGAATATAACTACTATAATACTACCTCCTATGTACAAGAATATAACTACTATAATACTACCTCCTATGTACAAGAATATAACTACTATAATACTACTCCTATGTACAAGAATATAACTACTATAATACTACCTCCTATGTACAAGAATATAACTACTATAATACTGCTCCTATGTACAAGAATATAACTACTATAATACTACTCCTATGTACAAGTATATAACTACTATAATACTACCTCCTATGTACAAGAATATAACTACTATTATACTACTCCTATGTACAAGAATATAACTACTATAATACTACTCCTATGTACAAGAATATAACTACTATACTACTACTCCTATGTACAATAATACAACTACTATAATGCTAATCCTATGTACAAGAATATAACTACTATAATACTGCTCCTATGTACAAGAATATAACTACTATAATGCTACTCCT
Organism: Leptodactylus fuscus; assembly: GCF_031893055.1. Taxonomy (NCBI): domain Eukaryota; kingdom Metazoa; phylum Chordata; class Amphibia; order Anura; family Leptodactylidae; genus Leptodactylus; species Leptodactylus fuscus. The sequence goes on from NC_134272.1 coordinate 91,063,493, forward strand.
ATGTACAAGAATATAACTACTATAATACTACTCCTATATACAAGAATATAACTACTATAATACTACCTCCAATGTACAAGAATATAACTACTATAATACCACCTCCTATGTACAAGAATATAACTACTATAATACTACCTCCTATGTACAAGAATATAACTACTATAATACTACCTCCTATGTACAAGAATATAACTACTATAATACTACTCCTATGTACAAGAATATAACTACTATAATACTACCTACTATATTCAAGAATATAACTACTATAATACTACCCCTATGTACAAGAATATAACTACTATAATACTACCTCCTATGTACAAGAATATAACTACTATAATACTGCTCCTATATACAAGAATATAACTACTATAATACTGCTCCTATGTACAAGAATATAACTACTATTATACCACTCCTATGTACAAGAATATAACTACTATAATACTGCTCCTATGTACAAGAATATAACTACTATAATATTACTCCTATGTACAAGAATATAACTACTATAATACTGCTACTATATACAAGAATACAAATACTATAATACTACTCCTATGTACAAGAATATAACTACTATAATACTACCACTATGTACAAGAATATAACTACTATAATACTACTCCTATGTACAAGAATATAACTACTATAATACTGCTCCTATGTACAAGAATATAACTACTATAATACTACTCCTATGTACAAGAATATAACTACTATTATACTACTCCTATGTACAATAATATAACTACTATAATGCTACTCCTATGTACAATAATATAACTACTATAATACTGCTCCTATGTACAAGAATATAACTACTATAATACTACCCCTATGTACAAGAATATAACTACTATAATACTACCTCCTATGTACAAGAATATAACTACTATAATACTACCCCCTTTGTACAAGAATATAACTACTATAATACTACCTCCTATGTACAAGAATATAACTACTATAATACTGCTCCTATATACAAGAATATAACTACTATAATACTGCTCCTATGTACAAGAATATAACTACTATAATACTACTCCTATGTACAAGAATATAACTACTATAATACTGCTCCTATGTACAAGAATATAACTACTATAATACTACTCCTATGTACAAGAATATAACTACTATAATACTACCTCCTATGTACAAGAATATAACTACTATAATACTACTCCTATGTACAAGAATATAACTACTATAATACTGCTCCTATGTACAAGAATATAACTACTATAATACTACTCCTATGTACAAGTATATAACTACTATAATACTACCTCCTATGTACAAGAATATAACTACTATTATACTGCTCCTATGTACAAGAATATAACTACTATAATGCTACTCCTATGTACAAGAATATAACTACTATAATACTACTCCTATATACAAGAATATAATTACTATAATACTACTCCTATGTACAAGAATATAACTACTATACTACTACTCCTATGTACAATAATATAACTACTATAATGCTACTCCTATGTACAAGAATATAACTACTATAATACTGCTCCTATGTACAAGAATATAACTACTATAATGCTACTCCTATGTACAAGAATATAACTACTATAATACCACCTCCTATGTACAAGAATATAACTACTATAATACTACCTCCTATGTACAAGAATATAACTACTATAATACTACCTCCTATGTACAAGAATATAACTACTATAATACTACTCCTATGTACAAGAATATAACTACTATAATACTGCTCCTATGTACAAGAATATAACTACTATAATACTACTCCTATGTACAAGTATATAACTACTATAATACTACCTCCTATGTACAAGAATATAACTACTATAATACTACCTCCTATGTACTAGAATATAACTACTATAATACTACTCCTATGTACAAGAATATAACTACTATAATACTACCTCCTATGTACAAGAATATAACTACTATAATACTACTCCTATGTACAAGAATATAACTACTATAATACTGCTCCTATGTACAAGAATATAACTACTATAATACTACCTCCTATGTACAAGAATATAACTACTATAATACTACCTCCTATGTACAAGAATATAACTACTATAATACTACCTCCTATGTACAAGAATATAACTACTATAATACTACCTCCTATGTACTAGAATATAACTACTATAATACTACTCCTATGTACAAGAATATAACTACTATAATACTACCTCCTATGTACAAGAATATAACTACTATAATACTACTCCTATGTACAAGAATATAACTACTATAATACTGCTCCTATGTACAAGAATATAACTACTATAATACTACCTCCTATGTACAAGAATATAACTACTATAATACTACCTCCTATGTACAAGAATATAACTACTATAATAGTACTCCTATGTACAAGAATATAACTACTATAATACTGCTCCTATGTACAAGAATATAACTACTATAATACTACTCCTATGTACAAGAATATACCTACTATAATACTGCTCCTATGTACAAGAATATAACTACTATAATACTGCTCCTATGTACAAGAATATAACTACTATAATACTACCTCCTATGTACAAGAATATAACTACTATAATACTACTCCTATGTACAAGAATATAACTACTATAATACTGCTCCTATGTACAAGAATATAACTACTATAATACTACTCCTATGTACAAGAATATAACTACTATAATACTGCTCCTATGTACAAGAATATAACTACTATAATACTACTCCTATGTACAAGAATATAACTACTATTATACTACTCCTATGTACAAGAATATAACTACTATAATACTGCACCTATGTACAAGAATATAGCTACTATAATACTACTCCTATGTATAAGAATATAACTACTATAATACTACCTCCTATGTACAAGAATATAACTACTATAATACTACTCCTATGTACAAGAATATACCTACTATAATACTGCTCCTATGTACAAGAATATAACTACTATAATACTGCTCCTATGTACAAGAATATAACTACTATTATACTACTCCTATGTACAAGAATATAACTACTATAATACTGCTCCTATGTACAAGAATATAACTACTATAATACTACTCCTATGTACAAGAATATAACTACTATAATACTACTCCTATGTACAAGAATATAACTACTATAATACTGCTCCTATGTACAAGAATATAACTACTATAATACTACTCCTATGTACAAGAATATAACTACTATAATACTACTCCTATGTACAAGAATATAACTACAATTATACTACTCCTATGTACAAGAATATAACTACTATAATACTGCACCTATGTACAAGAATATAGCTACTATAATACTACTCCTATGTACAAGAATATAACTACTATAATACTACCTCCTATGTACAAGAATATAACTACTATAATACTACTCCTATGTACAAGAATATAACTACTATAATACTACCCCTATGTACAAGAATATAAGTAATATAATACTACCCCTATGTACAAGAATATAACTAATATAATACTACCTCCTATGTACAAGAATATAACTACTATAATACTACCCCCTTTGTACAAGAATATAACTACTATAATACTACCTCCTATGTACAAGAATATAACTACTATAATACTGCTCCTATATACAAGAATATAACTACTATAATACTGCTCCTATGTACAAGAATATAACTACTATAATACTACTCCTATGTACAAGAATATAACTACTATAATACTACTCCTATGTACAAGAATATAACTACTATAATACTACCCCTATGTACAAGAATATAACTAATATAATACTACCTCCTATGTACAAGAATATAACTACTATAATACTACTCCTATGTACAAGAATATAACTACTATAATACTACTCCTATGTACAAGAATATAACTACTATAATACTACCCCTATGTACAAGAATATAACTAATATAATACTACCTCCTATGTACAAGAATATAACTACTATAATACTACCCCCTTTGTACAAGAATATAACTACGATAATACTACCTCCTATGTACAAGAATATAACTACTATAATACTGCTCCTATATACAAGAATATAACTACTATAATACTGCTCCTATGTACAAGAATATAACTACTATAATACTACTCCTATGTACAAGAATATAACTACTATAATACTACCCCTATGTACAAGAATATAACTAATATAATACTACCTCCTATGTACAAGAATATAACTACTATAATACTACCCCCTTTGTACAAGAATATAACTACTATAATACTACCTCCTATGTACAAGAATATAACTACTATAATACTGCTCCTATATACAAGATTATAACTACTATAATACTGCTCCTATGTACAAGAATATAACTACTATAATACTACTCCTATGTACAAGAATATAACTACTATAATACTGCTCCTACGTACAAGAATATAACTACTATAATACTACCTCCTATGTACAAGAATATAACTACTATAATACTACTCCTATGTACAAGAATATAACTACTATAATACTACCTCCTATGTACAAGAATATAACTACTATTATACTGCTCCTATGTACAAGAATATAACTACTATAATGCTACTCCTATGTACAAGAATATAACTACTATAATACTACTCCTATGTACAAGAATATAATTACTATAATACTACTCCTATGTACAAGAATATAACTACTATACTACTACTCCTATGTACAATAATATAACTACTATAATGCTACTCCTATGTACAAGAATATAACTACTATAATACTGCTCCTATGTACAAGAATATAACTACTATAATGCTACTCCTATGTACAAGAATATAACTACTATAATACCACCTCCTATGTACAAGAATATAACTACTATAATACTACCTCCTATGTACAAGAATATAACTACTATAATACTACCTCCTATGTACAAGAATATAACTACTATAATACTACCTCCTATGTACAAGAATATAACTACTATAATACTACTCCTATGTACAAGAATATAACTACTATAATACTACCTCCTATGTACAAGAATATAACTACTATAATACTGCTCCTATGTACAAGAATATAACTACTATAATACTACTCCTATGTACAAGAATATAATTACTATAATACTACTCCTATGTACAAGAATATAACTACTATACTACTACTCCTATGTACAATAATATAACTACTATAATGCTACTCCTATGTACAAGAATATAACTACTATAATACTGCTCCTATGTACAAGAATATAACTACTATAATGCTACTCCTATGTACAAGAATATAACTACTATAATACCACCTCCTATGTACAAGAATATAACTACTATAATACTACCTCCTATGTACAAGAATATAACTACTATAATACTACCTCCTATGTACAAGAATATAACTACTATAATACTACCTCCTATGTACAAGAATATAACTACTATAATACTACTCCTATGTACAAGAATATAACTACTATAATACTACCTCCTATGTACAAGAATATAACTACTATAATACTGCTCCTATGTACAAGAATATAACTACTATAATACTACTCCTATGTACAAGTATATAACTACTATAATACTACCTCCTATGTACAAGAATATAACTACTATTATACTACTCCTATGTACAAGAATATAACTACTATAATACTACTCCTATGTACAAGAATATAACTACTATACTACTACTCCTATGTACAATAATACAACTACTATAATGCTACTCCTATGTACAAGAATATAACTACTATAATACTGCTCCTATGTACAAGAATATAACTACTATAATGCTACTCCTATGTACAAGAATATAACTACTATAATACTACTCCTATATACAAGAATATAACTACTATAATACTACCTCCAATGTACAAGAATATAACTACTATAATACCACCTCCTATGTACAAGAATATAACTACTATAATACTACCTCCTATGTACAAGAATATAACTACTATAATACTACCTCCTATGTACAAGAATATAACTACTATAATACTACTCCTATGTACAAGAATATAACTACTATAATACTACCTACTATATTCAAGAATATAACTACTATAATACTACCCCTATGTACAAGAATATAACTACTATAATACTACCTCCTATGTACAAGAATATAACTACTATAATACTGCTCCTATATACAAGAATATAACTACTATAATACTGCTCCTATGTACAAGAATATAACTACTATTATACCACTCCTATGTACAAGAATATAACTACTATAATACTGCTCCTATGTACAAGAATATAACTACTATAATATTACTCCTATGTACAAGAATATAACTACTATAATACTGCTACTATATACAAGAATACAAATACTATAATACTACTCCTATGTACAAGAATATAACTACTATAATACTACCCCTATGTACAAGAATATAACTACTATAATACTACTCCTATGTACAAGAATATAACTACTATAATACTACTCCTATGTACAAGAATATAACTACTATAATACTGCTCCTATGTACAAGAATATAACTACTATAATACTACTCCTATGTACAAGAATATAACTACTATTATACTACTCCTATGTACAATAATATAACTACTATAATGCTACTCCTATGTACAATAATATAACTACTATAATACTGCTCCTATGTACAAGAATATAACTACTATAATACTGCTCCTATGTACAAGAATATAACTACTATAATACTACTCCTATGTACAAGAATATAACTACTATTATACTACTCCTATGTACAAGAATATAACTACTATAATACTGCACCTATGTACAAGAATATAGCTACTATAATACTACTCCTATGTATAAGAATATAACTACTATAATACTACCTCCTATGTACAAGAATATAACTACTATAATACTACTCCTATGTACAAGAATATACCTACTATAATACTGCTCCTATGTACAAGAATATAACTACTATAATACTGCTCCTATGTACAAGAATATAACTACTATTATACTACTCCTATGTACAAGAATATAACTACTATAATACTGCTCCTATGTACAAGAATATAACTACTATAATACTACTCCTATGTACAAGAATATAACTACTATAATACTACTCCTATGTACAAGAATATAACTACTATAATACTGCTCCTATGTACAAGAATATAACTACTATAATACTACTCCTATGTACAAGAATATAACTACTATAATACTACTCCTATGTACAAGAATATAACTACAATTATACTACTCCTATGTACAAGAATATAACTACTATAATACTGCACCTATGTACAAGAATATAGCTACTATAATACTACTCCTATGTACAAGAATATAACTACTATAATACTACCTCCTATGTACAAGAATATAACTACTATAATACTACTCCTATGTACAAGAATATAACTACTATAATACTACCCCTATGTACAAGAATATAAGTAATATAATACTACCCCTATGTACAAGAATATAACTAATATAATACTACCTCCTATGTACAAGAATATAACTACTATAATACTACCCCCTTTGTACAAGAATATAACTACTATAATACTACCTCCTATGTACAAGAATATAACTACTATAATACTGCTCCTATATACAAGAATATAACTACTATAATACTGCTCCTATGTACAAGAATATAACTACTATAATACTACTCCTATGTACAAGAATATAACTACTATAATACTACTCCTATGTACAAGAATATAACTACTATAATACTACCCCTATGTACAAGAATATAACTAATCTAATACTACCTCCTATGTACAAGAATATAACTACTATAATACTACTCCTATGTACAAGAATATAACTACTATAATACTACTCCTATGTACAAGAATATAACTACTATAATACTACCCCTATGTACAAGAATATAACTAATATAATACTACCTCCTATGTACAAGAATATAACTACTATAATACTACCCCCTTTGTACAAGAATATAACTACGATAATACTACCTCCTATGTACAAGAATATAACTACTATAATACTGCTCCTATATACAAGAATATAACTACTATAATACTGCTCCTATGTACAAGAATATAACTACTATAATACTACTCCTATGTACAAGAATATAACTACTATAATACTACCCCTATGTACAAGAATATAACTAATATAATACTACCTCCTATGTACAAGAATATAACTACTATAATACTACCCCCTTTGTACAAGAATATAACTACTATAATACTACCTCCTATGTACAAGAATATAACTACTATAATACTGCTCCTATATACAAGATTATAACTACTATAATACTGCTCCTATGTACAAGAATATAACTACTATAATACTACTCCTATGTACAAGAATATAACTACTATAATACTGCTCCTACGTACAAGAATATAACTACTATAATACTACCTCCTATGTACAAGAATATAACTACTATAATACTACTCCTATGTACAAGAATATAACTACTATAATACTACCTCCTATGTACAAGAATATAACTACTATTATACTGCTCCTATGTACAAGAATATAACTACTATAATGCTACTCCTATGTACAAGAATATAACTACTATAATACTACTCCTATGTACAAGAATATAATTACTATAATACTACTCCTATGTACAAGAATATAACTACTATACTACTACTCCTATGTACAATAATATAACTACTATAATGCTACTCCTATGTACAAGAATATAACTACTATAATACTGCTCCTATGTACAAGAATATAACTACTATAATGCTACTCCTATGTACAAGAATATAACTACTATAATACCACCTCCTATGTACAAGAATATAACTACTATAATACTACCTCCTATGTACAAGAATATAACTACTATAATACTACCTCCTATGTACAAGAATATAACTACTATAATACTACCTCCTATGTACAAGAATATAACTACTATAATACTACTCCTATGTACAAGAATATAACTACTATAATACTACCTCCTATGTACAAGAATATAACTACTATAATACTGCTCCTATGTACAAGAATATAACTACTATAATACTACTCCTATGTACAAGAATATAATTACTATAATACTACTCCTATGTACAAGAATATAACTACTATACTACTACTCCTATGTACAATAATATAACTACTATAATGCTACTCCTATGTACAAGAATATAACTACTATAATACTGCTCCTATGTACAAGAATATAACTACTATAATGCTACTCCTATGTACAAGAATATAACTACTATAATACCACCTCCTATGTACAAGAATATAACTACTATAATACTACCTCCTATGTACAAGAATATAACTACTATAATACTACCTCCTATGTACAAGAATATAACTACTATAATACTACCTCCTATGTACAAGAATATAACTACTATAATACTACTCCTATGTACAAGAATATAACTACTATAATACTACCTCCTATGTACAAGAATATAACTACTATAATACTGCTCCTATGTACAAGAATATAACTACTATAATACTACTCCTATGTACAAGTATATAACTACTATAATACTACCTCCTATGTACAAGAATATAACTACTATTATACTACTCCTATGTACAAGAATATAACTACTATAATACTACTCCTATGTACAAGAATATAACTACTATACTACTACTCCTATGTACAATAATACAACTACTATAATGCTACTCCTATGTACAAGAATATAACTACTATAATACTGCTCCTATGTACAAGAATATAACTACTATAATGCTACTCCTATGTACAAGAATATAACTACTATAATACTACTCCTATATACAAGAATATAACTACTATAATACTACCTCCAATGTACAAGAATATAACTACTATAATACCACCTCCTATGTACAAGAATATAACTACTATAATACTACCTCCTATGTACAAGAATATAACTACTATAATACTACCTCCTATGTACAAGAATATAACTACTATAATACTACTCCTATGTACAAGAATATAACTACTATAATACTACCTACTATATTCAAGAATATAACTACTATAATACTACCCCTATGTACAAGAATATAACTACTATAATACTACCTCCTATGTACAAGAATATAACTACTATAATACTGCTCCTATATACAAGAATATAACTACTATAATACTGCTCCTATGTACAAGAATATAACTACTATTATACCACTCCTATGTACAAGAATATAACTACTATAATACTGCTCCTATGTACAAGAATATAACTACTATAATATTACTCCTATGTACAAGAATATAACTACTATAATACTGCTACTATATACAAGAATACAAATACTATAATACTACTCCTATGTACAAGAATATAACTACTATAATACTACCCCTATGTACAAGAATATAACTACTATAATACTACTCCTATGTACAAGAATATAACTACTATAATACTACTCCTATGTACAAGAATATAACTACTATAATACTGCTCCTATGTACAAGAATATAACTACTATAATACTACTCCTATGTACAAGAATATAACTACTATTATACTACTCCTATGTACAATAATATAACTACTATAATGCTACTCCTATGTACAATAATATAACTACTATAATACTGCTCCTATGTACAAGAATATAACTACTATAATACTACCCCTATGTACAAGAATATAACTACTATAATACTACCTCCTATGTACAAGAATATAACTACTATAATACTACCCCCTTTGTACAAGAATATAACTACTATAATACTACCTCCTATGTACAAGAATATAACTACTATAATACTGCTCCTATATACAAGAATATAACTACTATAATACTGCTCCTATGTACAAGAATATAACTACTATAATACTACTCCTATGTACAAGAATATAACTACTATAATACTGCTCCTATGTACAAGAATATAACTACTATAATACTACTCCTATGTACAAGAATATAACTACTATAATACTACCTCCTATGTACAAGAATATAACTACTATAATACTACTCCTATGTACAAGAATATAACTACTATAATACTGCTCCTATGTACAAGAATATAACTACTATAATACTACTCCTATGTACAAGTATATAACTACTATAATACTACCTCCTATGTACAAGAATATAACTACTATTATACTGCTCCTATGTACAAGAATATAACTACTATAATGCTACTCCTATGTACAAGAATATAACTACTATAATACTACTCCTATATACAAGAATATAATTACTATAATACTACTCCTATGTACAAGAATATAACTACTATACTACTACTCCTATGTACAATAATATAACTACTATAATGCTACTCCTATGTACAAGAATATAACTACTATAATACTGCTCCTATGTACAAGAATATAACTACTATAATGCTACTCCTATGTACAAGAATATAACTACTATAATACTACCTCCTATGTACAAGAATATAACTACTATAATACTGCTCCTATGTACAAGAATATAACTACTATAATGCTACTCCTATGTACAAGAATATAACTACTATAATACTGCTCCTATGTACAAGAATATAACTACTATAATACTACCTCCTATGTATAAGAATATAACTACTATAATACTACTCCTATGTACAAGAATATAACTACTATAATACTACCTCCTATGTATAAGAATATAACTACTATAATACTACCTCCTATGTACAAGAATATAACTACTATAATACTACCTCCTATGTATAAGAATATAACTACTATAATACTACCTCCTAGCTGTGAGGACGTGTTTTTGTAGCTCTCCTGAGGCTCCTGATGTCTGGAGATAGCCCAGGGCGGGGCCGCCCTGGGTGGGGAAGTTCCCCTGCCAAGGCCCAGGCTCCAAGGCCTTCTCTGGGAAGCAATTCCCAGACAACTAAAAAAATGGATGGAAATCCTAAAGTCCCCAGTAATGGGAATCGTGTCCAGTGTGTCAGCAGTCCTAGTGCAGCAAGCCAAGATGGGAAGAAAGTTGTAAAGGAAGAAGTAACGGAAGCAAGCAGTAGTACGGTGCAACAACCAAGCAAAATGGCTGAATGTAAGGAGCAAACTTTGCAGCCTGTGCAGACTCCATTGCAGGTTGCAGGTGTCCAGTCCACCCCACCCTCCTGCAGACAGAGGAGAACATCCCTGGAGAAGCAGACCATGCAGGAGAACATGCAGCAGTCTGTATTGGTACGGTCTGAGCGGACAAGATCTGGAAGCGGTAACTACAAAAATGTAGTGAAGGCAGTGGAGGAGATCAAAGGGAGACCAGCGGGGAAGCTTCAAGGTACCAGCAGTACAGTCACTGGAAATAAACTGGGACATAGTCCCCAGTCTGGACATTGTGGGCCCATGGCAGTGACAACAGCCGTAGCATGTCAGAAATCACAGGCTACACCAACCAGAAGCCATACTGGGGGTAACCAACCTGCAAAGCTCTCCAACAATGCACAGACTGTCACAGCTACTGAGCGAGCACCAGAACTGCGCCTGGCAGATGAGATACCAGCACTGGTCAAGCGACTGGAGACATTGAAGGCCAGTAAAATATATCTGCAGAGACAGATTGAATGTGCGTATAATCTAAAAAAGTCTGCATGCCCTGAGAAACTGGTGTTACTGGACAGGAAGCTGAGCGCACTGGCGAAAGAGCTCGCCGAGAACGTACGGGAGACCGAGACTGTACTGGAGCAAATGGGACCGGTGGGAGAATCGTACAGAAACCAGCAGCGGTTCCAGGAATACCAGAAGTCACCATCACCTTGTGCTAAAGCTGGGTCTGAACCCTCTCAAGGTGGCAGCCAGCAGTCCCATGTAAAACCAGTTCTGCAGCCAGCAAGTTTCCCTTTTAAGGAAGGGAATTTGTACGGGAAAGCGACCAGTGTTCAGCAACAGCAAAAACCTGCAGCAATTCTCAGCAAGGCACCACAAGTCCCAGCAACCAGCACTTTGCAACCAGGTCATGGACCCCTGCCTAATGGTAATGAAGTAGCAGCTGTGCAGACACCACAAGTCCCAGGAGACAAGTCATTGCAGCAGGACTATGGACTCTTACCTGAAGGTACTGGGGGAGTAACATATTTGGGGTTACAGGTTGTGGACTCTGTTGTGCAGGACTCTGCTGCCGCTGACTGTAGTGGTAATATGGACTCTGCTATGCAGGACTCTGCTGCCGCTGACTATAATACTAATATGGACTCTGCTGTGCAGGACTCTGCTGCCGCTGATTGTCTGACTAATGTGCCTGATATTATGGATATTCCTGTATGTGATAACGGCCCAGCAGGGGAAGGTGTTTCTGGGGGGGATCCTTCACGATCTATGGCGTCAGACCCCTCTGCAGTCCAGTCTCTGGAGTCTGGTGATATTGCAGACATAGAGGTTGATGGTGGGGCGGACACAGGACAGTCCAGTGTGCAGGACTTTCCCCCTCTGGATACTCGCACAGTAGCAGAACCACATGGTACAGGTGCTCAGCAGCCCACACAGCGCCCACAAACACGCCAAGATGGCGGATCCGGCCGTACCTCCTCAGGGAATGCCTGGAGCCGCGGTGCTCCATCTTTTGCATCAAACTCCAGTTATACAGGCCAGGCTTTCAGGAGGAGGAATGTAGTCAGGTTTAGGCACGGAGGTGCCAAGGAGGATCTGCCGGATAGGAGGTTTGTGGTCCGAGAGCTCCTATGTACCCAGATGGGCTTTGTGCCGACTGATATCCTGGCCGTCATAAACCTTCCTGACCGCCAGGGGTATGATGTTAGTTTTAAGCTGATGTCTGATCTGGACCGGTTCTGGGCCAATCTCACCAGGTTGAGAGATACGGAAGGTTGGGATAAGTTCAGTTTCATCCCCATCTCTAGGCCAGATACAGCCTCTGTCACAATTGTATTTTGGAATGAAGCCGTTCCCCCTCAGGATATTGTCATCTGGCTCAGGAGGCATTGTGACCTCATGTCCGATCTTAGTAAGAACAGGGATGAAGACGGGGTCTGGACCGGTGGGTGGAGGGTCCTGGTGAAGTTGCGTCAGCAGAACAACATAACCCAACATCTGCCCAATTCGTTCTTTATAGGCCGAGAAAAAGGGATCTGCTTCTATGCGGGTCAGCCTCGCCGGTGCTTCAAGTGTGGGAAGGCCGGCCATGTGGCCAGTGTATGCTCCATGGTAAAGTGTAGCCTATGTAATGAAATGGGCCACGTGAGTGCCACATGCCAAAGCATTAGGTGTAACCTGTGCGGTCGGATCGGTCACCCCCACAGAGATTGTCCTGATGCCTGGCATAACATCTGTAAGGATAGCCCTGATGAGGACTTGCTGGCAGCGGCTGATGACATACAGGAGGAGGAGGAGGCGCTATTGTCAGGGTCAGTAGTCATGGAGGCGGAGCCTCAACCACATACAGGTGATACCACCCAAGACCAGGCCGAGTCAGGTCCCATTGAGACGACCATGGAGGTTGTCGAGCAGGTTGTACAACCCTCAGTGGTCGTCTCTTCTCCTGCCCGATCATCCAACAATAATAAAAGGAGGAAGAAGGATAAAGCCAGCCGTAAGCCTGAGGGTGAGTGGACCACGGTAGAAAAGCCCACAAAGATGAGAGTAAGTAGTGCAGGCGAGGTCACTGCAACGGGGAATAGATTTAGTGTCCTATCAGAGTCAGACGGAGAAGCAGAACTAGACAGAGAACTCTCACGAATGATGGCGGAGTATGAGGATGAACCAGAGGGCGATCCTCCCAATAAGAGGAGACCCCACCGAGATGAGGGGCAGTCCGAATCAGACATGGAAACAGCTGGTCACCAGGACACCTCTGACTCTGATCTATGACAATGGGGCCCATCTCTCTGTTTCTCATATTCCTAGTTGTTCTGATGGCAGGTTTCTATCTTAAAGTTATCTCTAGTAATGTGAATAGCATCCGAGCAAGGAGGACAAGACACGCAGTGTATGAACATCTGAGATATCTTGATGCCGATGTCTATTTCTTACAAGAAACCCGTTTAAATACTTTAGGACTAATACGAGAAGCAGAGAGAGAATGGAAATCTGGCCCGTCCTTCTGGTCTCTGGCTGTGGAGCCTTATGCCGGGGTTTCTATACTGTTTAACACCCCTGATGTCACCATACACAGATTCACTGAGGTTCTGATGGGGAGGTGCCTGGTTTTAGAAGTTACCATCCGAGGCAGAAGGCTCCGACTCATTAATATCTATGGTCCACCGCAGTCGGTGATTGAAAGGGCACGTCTGTTTGATGAAGTCAAGCAGTACTTGTTTACATCTGTTCCGGTAGTCATGGCAGGGGACTTCAATGCCACCATGTCATCCAGTGACAGACCTACTGGTAGGCCTCTCACCAGGGACTGCAAGGTCTTAAGCAGAATTATTTCACAGGCTGGTCTGTCTGATGTGTTTACTGAGGGTGGTAGGAAACCAAAATTCACTTACTCCTGCGCTGGTAGATGCAGTCGGATAGACTTAGCTCTGGTCAGTCCCGCTGAGCATGTTAGTGAGAAAAGTGAAAAGACAGTCCCTTATTCTGACCATCTGGCTTTGTATTTTTGCTTGGGCTCCACAAAACGCCCTGATATTGGGAGAGGCCTATGGAAGCTCAATTCCAGCCTCTTGGACGATGACTGTGTCCGGAGTTGTGTCCACTCTCTATTTCAGAACCAGCTTGAGAGAGTGGTGTTTTATGACAACATGGCAGACTGGTGGGAGGATGTCAAGGAGGAGATCAGATCCCTCTTAAGGAGACTGTCAGTTAAGAAGGGGAAGAGTAAGTATAGCCAGTATCTCAGGCTGCGGAAAGAATTAGAGTCACTCTATTCGGCGGGCGGGGATAACCAACAGAAGATTGACCGGCTGAAATCTGAGATCAGTCAGTATCAGTACCGCAGGTATACATCCCTGGTTCTTGAACGGGATTATGGGTCCTTAGGGGCTCCGGATCCTTTTGAGAATTGCAGGGAGCGGGTGGCAAATAAATCGGTCACAGGTCTCACTGACTCCCAGGGTGTGTTACAGGAATCTCGGGAGGGTATCCTGGGGGTGGTGAGAACTTACTATGCTGACTTGTTTCAGAAGAAGGTTTTGGATAGAGAGAAGGTGGCTCAATTCTTGGAGGCAACTCCGGATCCTGATACTAATGATTTGGACTTTTCTCCTTTGACAGCAGAGTTAACAGTGGAGGAGGTGAAAAAGGCCATAGATAAGTTACATCTGAAGAAGGCACCAGGTCCAGATGGGATTACAGCTGAGTTCTATAAGAAATTCCGAGACCTCTTGGCACCAATTCTCGTGGATGTATACAAAACTAGTCTAGAAAACCACCTGATGCCTCCATCCATGAGAGTGTCCTCCCTGATCCTGCTGTCTAAAGGTAAAGAGCCTAGTGACATCAAGAACTGGAGGCCGATTGCCCTCTTGAATGTCGATAGGAAGATTCTTGCAAAAATTCTGTTCTCTAGATTAGTTTGTTTGTCCCCGGCACTGTTGGCAGGCTCACAGTTTGGCACAGTTAAAGGGCGGAACATCTCTGGAGCAGTTATCTCGATAAGGGAGATGTTTGAGAGATGTAAAGCTCTGAGGTGTGGGAGATATGTTGTGAGTCTTGACCAGGCTAAGGCCTTTGACAGAGTAGACCATGAGTATCTATGGGCGATTTTGACAAAGTACGGTATTCCGGGACAATTTGTGGATTGGCTGAGAACTTTGTACCGTGAGGCGGAGAGCTTTCCTCTGATTAATGGTTGGCAGGGTGATGCTTTCAGGGTTGAGGCAGGGGTGAGACAAGGTTGCCCACTGAGTCCATTACTGTATGTGTTTGCCATAGACCCGTTTCTTAGGTCACTGCAGGAGTGTGATTTTCAGGGGGCGCCGGTCCCCCACTGCTTGCCCCTGAGAGTTGTTGCCTACGCGGATGATGTGACTGTGGTGATATCTGAGCCTCGTGAGGTGGAGATGTTGTCTGCGGCCATCAGAAGTTACTCAGAGGCCTCCGGGTCTCTTGTCAACCTTGAGAAGAGTCAAGCTCTCTGGACGGGTCATACTGGTCCTACATTTGATCTGCCGCAGTTTGCCCAGGCCTCCTCCTATATTAAGATCCTTGGGGTGAAATTCGGGAGGGATGATAATTGCAGACTAAATTGGGAAGAAAAGTTGGAATCCGGAAATGCAAAGGTTCAGCGATGGAAGAACTGGAGGCTGACCTATAGAGAAAGGGTTAAAATGTTGAAGACTTACCTGGTCCCTGTCTTCTTGTACGTCTCTGTTGTCTTTCCTTTGCCAGAATCTTTCTCCGCTAGGCTCTTTAGCCTGTTCTTCCAACTTTTGTGGGGGAACAGGTTGAACCCAGTAAAAAGAGGGATAACCTACCTACAGAGGAGAGAGGGTGGGCTGGATATGTTAAATCCAAGGGTGTTTTTTGACTCCATGTTTCTAAAAGTAAATTTTGGTTGCCTGGACTCAGATAACAGCTCCCTGTGGGTAAATAGTATCAGGAATTGGATATTGCCTTTTGCAGAATCCTGGGTGCGAGGCGGCAGCCTTAAGAGGGGTCGATCGACTCGTGACTACCTCCCCCAGTATCTGGACTATGGCATAAGGTGCCTGAAAAAATGGGGTATTGAAAAGACCTATCTGGTGAGTAAGACCAGGAGAGATCTGTATACCAGGGTATGTAAGAGCTTCTATTGTCTCCAGCCAGCATTGAGGGACTGCACATCTATAACCCTGCAGGATAGTCTGAGGCTCCTCACTGGTCGGAGGCTCCCTGCAAAGTTCTTTGACATTGCCTGGCTATCTCTGCATGGGAAACTTTTTGTAAGAGGCAACTTAAAACATCTCAGTGTGACAGATCGGGCATGTCCATTAGGTTGTCAGCAGGAGGAGACCATGGCACATTTTATATCAGAGTGCGGGGGAGGGCGAAAGATCTGGCAGGAAATATCCCGGAGGCTGAAAATTCCCCGATTACAATCACTCAAATACCCCGAAATCATATATGGCATCCCAACTAATATAGGTGACATTAACCGGGAGACCCTGTATATTATTATTACTGTCATCAAATATTATCACTGGCATACAAGGACCCAGGAGTCCCTACACAGAGAGCCCTTCCGTCATATGACCGCTGTCACATATATCATATCTGAACTGAGGTGGATAAAGTCTCTGGAGGTCAGAAAAAAGTCTGATAATGTAAAATTGTGGAGAAATGTATATATCGATTGCTGAATATTCTGATAACACTGCAAATAAGTCTGTTCATTTATTTATGGATTTATTTATTTTTTTCCCCCTCTTTATCCTGCCAGCAATGGACTCTTAAGTTAAAGTGATTCTCATTTTTGTTATCTGACAGACATGTCTGATTTATGTTATATTATTATTATTATTATTATTATTATTATTAGTTATTAATTCTGCTGGAATGTAATGTATTTTTGTTTTGTTTTTACTAATAAAAATTACCTCCTATGTACAAGAATATAACTACTATAATACTACCTCCTATGTACTAGAATATAACTACTATAATACTACTCCTATGTACAAGAATATAACTACTATAATACTACTCCTATGTACAAGAATATAACTACTATAATACTACTCCTATGTACAAGAATATAACTACTATAATACTACTCCTATGTACAAGAATATAACTACTATAATACTACCTCCTATATACAAGAATATAACTACTATAATACTGCTCGTATGTACAAGAATATAACTAGTATAATACTACCTCCTATGTACAAGAATATAACTACTATAATACTACTCCTATGTATAAGAATATAACTACTATAATACTGCTCCTATGTACAAGAATATAACTACTATAATACTACCTCCTATGTACAAGAATATAACTACTATAATACTACTCCTATGTACAAGAATATAACTACTATAATACTGCTCCTATGTACAAGAATATAACTACTATAATACTACTCCTATGTACAAGAATATAACTACTATAATACTGCTCCTATATACAAGAATATAACTACTATAATACTGCTCCTATGTACAAGAATATAACTACTATTATACTACTCCTATGTACAAGAATATAACTACTATAATACTGCTCCTATGTACAAGAATATAACTACTATAATACTACTCCTATGTACAAGAATATAACTACTATAATACTACTCCTATGTACAAGAATATAACTACTATAATACTACTCCTATGTACAAGAATATAACTACTATAATACTACTCCTATGTACAAGAATATAACTACTATAATACTACTCCTATGTACAAGAATATAACTACTATAATACTACCCCTATGTACAAGAATATAACTACTATAATACTACCTCCTATGTACAAGAATATAACTACTATAATACTACCCCCTTTGTACAAGAATATAACTACTATAATACTACCTCCTATGTACAAGAATATAACTACTATAATACTGCTCCTATATACAAGAATATAACTACTATAATACTGCTCCTATGTACAAGAATATAACTACTATAATACTACTCCTATGTACAAGAATATAACTACTATAATACTGCTCCTATGTACAAGAATATAACTACTATAATACTACTCCTATGTACAAGAATATAACTACTATAATACTACCTCCTATGTACAAGAATATAACTACTATAATACTACTCCTATGTACAAGAATATAACTACTATAATACTGCTCCTATGTACAAGAATATAACTACTATAATACTACTCCTATGTATAAGTATATAACTACTATAATACTACCTCCTATGTACAAGAATATAACTACTATTATACTGCTCCTATGTACAAGAATATAACTACTATAATGCTACTCCTATGTACAAGAATATAACTACTATAATACTACTCCTATGTACAAGAATATAATTACTATAATACTACTCCTATGTACAAGAATATAACTACTATACTACTACTCCTATGTACAATAATATAACTACTATAATGCTACTCCTATGTACAAGAATATAACTACTATAATACTGCTCCTATGTACAAGAATATAACTACTATAATGCTACTCCTATGTACAAGAATATAACTACTATAATACCACCTCCTATGTACAAGAATATAACTACTATAATACTACCTCCTATGTACAAGAATATAACTACTATAATACTACCTCCTATGTACAAGAATATAACTACTATAATACTACCTCCTATGTACAAGAATATAACTACTATAATACTACTCCTATGTACAAGAATATAACTACTATAATACTACCTCCTATGTACAAGAATATAACTACTATAATACCGCTCCTATGTACAAGAATATAACTACTATAATACTACTCCTATGTACAAGTATATAACTACTATAATACTACCTCCTATGTACAAGAATATAACTACTATTATACTACTCCTATGTACAAGAATATAACTACTATAATACTACTCCTATGTACAAGAATATAACTACTATACTACTACTCCTATGTACAATAATACAACTACTATAATGCTACTCCTATGTACAAGAATATAACTACTATAATACTGCTCCTATGTACAAGAATATAACTACTATAATGCTACTCCTATGTACAAGAATATAACTACTATAATACTACTCCTATATACAAGAATATAACTACTATAATACTACCTCCAATGTACAAGAATATAACTACTATAATAACACCTCCTATGTACAAGAATATAACTACTATAATACTACCTCCTATGTACAAGAATATAACTACTATAATACTACCTCCTATGTACAAGAATATAACTACTATAATACTACTCCTATGTACAAGAATATAACTGCTATAATACTACCTCCTATGTACAAGAATATAACTACTATAATACTACCCCTATGTACAAGAATATAACTACTATAATACTACCTCCTATGTACAAGAATATAACTACTATAATACTGCTCCTATATACAAGAATATAACTACTATAATACTGCTCCTATGTACAAGAATATAACTACTATTATACTACTCCTATGTACAAGAATATAACTACTATAATACTGCTCCTATGTACAAGAATATAACTACTATAATATTACTCCTATGTACAAGAATATAACTACTATAATTCTGCTACTATATACAAGAATATAAATACTATAATACTACTCCTATGTAGAAGAATATAACTACTATAATACTACCCCTATGTACAAGAATATAACTACTATAATACTACTCCTATGTACAAGAATATAACTACTATAATACTGCTCCTATGTACAAGAATATAACTACTATAATACTACTCCTATGTACAAGAATATAACTACTATAATACTGCTCCTATGTACAAGAATATAACTACTATAATACTACTCCTATGTACAAGAATATAACTACTATAATACTGCTCCTATATACAAGAATATAACTACTATAATACTGCTCCTATGTACAAGAATATAACTACTATTATACTACTCCTATGTACAAGAATATAACTACTATAATACTGCTCCTATGTACAAGAATATAACTACTATAATACTACTCCTATGTACAAGAATATAACTACTATAATACTACTCCTATGTACAAGAATATAACTACTATAATACTACTCCTATGTACAAGAATATAACTACTATAATACTACTCCTATGTACAAGAATATAACTACTATAATACTACTCCTATGTACAAGAATATAACTACTATAATACTACCCCTATGTACAAGAATATAACTAATATAATACTACCTCCTATGTACAAGAATATAACTACTATAATACTACCCCCTTTGTACAAGAATATAACTACTATAATACTACCTCCTATGTACAAGAATATAACTACTATAATACTGCTCCTATATACAAGAATATAACTACTATAATACTGCTCCTATGTACAAGAATATAACTACTATAATACTACTCCTATGTACAAGAATATAACTACTATAATACTGCTCCTATGTACAAGAATATAACTACTATAATACTACTCCTATGTACAAGAATATAACTACTATAATACTACCTCCTATGTACAAGAATATAACTACTATAATACTACTCCTATGTACAAGAATATAACTACTATAATACTGCTCCTATGTACAAGAATATAACTACTATAATGCTACTCCTATGTACAAGAATATAACTACTATAATACTACTCCTATATACAATAATATAATTACTATAATACTACTCCTATGTACAAGAATATAACTACTATACTACTACTCCTATGTACAATAATATAACTACTATAATGCTACTCCTATGTACAAGAATATAACTACTATAATACTGCTCCTATGTACAAGAATATAACTACTATAATGCTACTCCTATGTACAAGAATATAACTACTATAATACCACCTCCTATGTACAAGAATATAACTACTATAATACTACCTCCTATGTACAAGAATATAACTACTATAATACTACCTCCTATGTACAAGAATATAACTACTATAATACTACTCCTATGTACAAGAATATAACTACTATAATACTACCTCCTATGTACAAGAATATAACTACTATAATACCGCTCCTATGTACAAGAATATAACTACTATAATACTACTCCTATGTACAAGTATATAACTACTATAATACTACCTCCTATGTACAAGAATATAACTACTATTATACTACTCCTATGTACAAGAATATAACTACTATAATACTACTCCTATGTACAAGAATATAACTACTATACTACTACTCCTATGTACAATAATACAACTACTATAATGCTACTCCTATGTACAAGAATATAACTACTATAATACTGCTCCTATGTACAAGAATATAACTACTATAATGCTACTCCTATGTACAAGAATATAACTACTATAATACTACTCCTATATACAAGAATATAACTACTATAATACTACCTCCAATGTACAAGAATATAACTACTATAATACCACCTCCTATGTACAAGAATATAACTACTATAATACTACCTCCTATGTACAAGAATATAACTACTATAATACTACCTCCTATGTACAAGAATATAACTACTATAATACTACTCCTATGTACAAGAATATAACTGCTATAAAAACTACCTACTATATTCAAGAATATAACTACTATAATACTACCCCTATGTACAAGAATATAACTACTATAATACTACCTCCTATGTACAAGAATATAACTACTATAATACTGCTCCTATGTACAAGAATATAACTACTATAATACTGCTCCTATGTACAAGAATATAACTACTATTATACTACTCCTATGTACAAGAATATAACTACTATAATACTGCTCCTATGTACAAGAATATAACTACTATAATATTACTCCTATGTACAAGAATATAACTACTATAATTCTGCTACTATATACAAGAATATAAATACTATAATACTACTCCTATGTAGAAGAATATAACTACTATAATACTACCCCTATGTACAAGAATATAACTACTATAATACTACTCCTATGTACAAGAATATAACTACTATAATACTGCTCCTATGTACAAGAATATAACTACTATAATACTACTCCTATGTACAAGAATATAACTACTATAATACTGCTCCTATGTACAAGAATATAACTACTATAATACTACTCCTATGTACAAGAATATAACTACTATAATACTGCTCCTATATACAAGAATATAACTACTATAATACTGCTCCTATGTACAAGAATATAACTACTATTATACTACTCCTATGTACAAGAATATAACTACTATAATACTGCTCCTATGTACAAGAATATAACTACTATAATACTACTCCTATGTACAAGAATATAACTACTATAATACTACTCCTATGTACAAGAATATAACTACTATAATACTACTCCTATGTACAAGAATATAACTACTATAATACTACTCCTATGTACAAGAATATAACTACTATAATACTACTCCTATGTACAAGAATATAACTACTATAATACTACCCCTATGTACAAGAATATAACTAATATAATACTACCTCCTATGTACAAGAATATAACTACTATAATACTACCCCCTTTGTACAAGAATATAACTACTATAATACTACCTCCTATGTACAAGAATATAACTACTATAATACTGCTCCTATATACAAGAATATAACTACTATAATACTGCTCCTATGTACAAGAATATAACTACTATAATACTACTCCTATGTACAAGAATATAACTACTATAATACTGCTCCTATGTACAAGAATATAACTACTATAATACTACTCCTATGTACAAGAATATAACTACTATAATACTACCTCCTATGTACAAGAATATAACTACTATAATACTACTCCTATGTACAAGAATATAACTACTATAATACTGCTCCTATGTACAAGAATATAACTACTATAATACTACTCCTATGTATAAGTATATAACTACTATAATACTACCTCCTATGTACAAGAATATAACTACTATTATACTGCTCCTATGTACAAGAATATAACTACTATAATGCTACTCCTATGTACAAGAATATAACTACTATAATACTACTCCTATGTACAAGAATATAATTACTATAATACTACTCCTATGTACAAGAATATAACTACTATACTACTACTCCTATGTACAATAATATAACTACTATAATGCTACTCCTATGTACAAGAATATAACTACTATAATACTGCTCCTATGTACAAGAATATAACTACTATAATGTTACTCCTATGTACAAGAATATAACTACTATAATACCACCTCCTATGTACAAGAATATAACTACTATAATACTACCTCCTATGTACAAGAATATAACTACTATAATACTACCTCCTATGTACAAGAATATAACTACTATAATACTACCTCCTATGTACAAGAATATAACTACT
This sequence comes from Leptodactylus fuscus, assembly GCF_031893055.1. Lineage (NCBI taxonomy): Eukaryota > Metazoa > Chordata > Amphibia > Anura > Leptodactylidae > Leptodactylus > Leptodactylus fuscus. The sequence goes on from NC_134272.1 coordinate 91,088,345, forward strand.
ATAATACTACTCCT